>NC_088302.1:43017064-43358181 GCF_032854445.1 Liolophura sinensis | reverse complement strand
TTTTAGACGTCACAGCACTATGTCAAGCCACAAAATATCTGCAGGTATAATACAAAGACAAAAACACAAACAGCACTTAACACAAAGGTTTTTAGACGTCACAGCACTATGTCCAAGCCACAAAATATCTGCAGGTATAATACAAAGACAAACACACAAACAGCACATAACAACAAAGGTTTTTAGACGTCACAGCACTATGTCCAAGCCACAAAATATCTGCAGGTATAATACAAAGACCAAACACACAAACAGCCCTTAACACAAAGGTTTTTAGACGTCACAGCACTATGTCCAAGCCACAAAATATCTGCAGGTATAATACAAAGACAAACACACAAACAGCACTTAACACAAAGGTTTTTAGACGTCACAGCACTATGTCCAAGCCACAACAATATCTGCAGGTATAATACAAAGACAAACACACAAACAGCACTTAACACAAAGGTTTTTAGACGTCCACAGCACTATGTCCAAGCCACAAAATATCTGCAGGTATAATACAAAGACAAACACACAAAACAGCACTTAACACAAAGGTTTTTAGACGTCACAGCACTATGTCCAAGCCACAAAATATCTGCAGGTAATAATACAAAGACAAACACACAAACAGCACTTAACACAAAGGTTTTTAGACGTCACAGCACTATGTCCAAGCCACAAAATATGTGCAGTATAATACAAAGACAAACACACAAACAGCACTTAACACAAAGGTTTTTAGACGTCACAGCACTATGTCCAAGCCACAAAATATCTGCAGGTATAATACAAAGACAAACACACAAACAGCACTTAACACAAAGGTTTTTAGACGTCACAGCACTACGTCCAAGCCACACAATATCTGCAGGTATAATACAAAGACAAACACACAAACAGCACTTAACACAAAGGTTTTTAGACGTCACAGCACTACGTCCAAGCCACACAATATGTGCAGGTATAATACAAAGACAAACACACAAACAGCACTTAACACAAAGGTTTTTAGACGTCACAGCACTACGTCCAAGCCACAAAATATGTGCAGGTATAATACAAAGACAAACACACAAACAGCACTTAACACAAAGGTTTTTAGACGTCACAGCACTATGTCCAAGCCACACAATATCTGCAGGTATAATACAAAGACAAACACACAAACAGCACTTAACACAAAGGTTTTTAGACGTCACAGCACTATGTCCAAGCCACAAAATATCTGCAGGTATAATACAAAGACAAACACACAAACAGCACTTAACACAAAGGTTTTCAGACGTCACAGCACTACGTCCAAGCCACAAAATATCTGCAGGTATAATACAAAGACAAACACACAAACAGCACTTAACACAAAGGTTTTTAGATGTCACAGCACTACGTCCAAGCCACAAAATATGTGCAGGTATAATACAAAGACAAACACACAAACGGCACTTAACACAAAGGTTTTTAGACGTCACAGCACTATGTCCAAGCCACAAAATATCTGCAGGTATAATGCAAAGACAAACACACAAACAGCACTTAACACAAAGGTTTTTAGACGTCACAGCACTACGTCCAAGCCACAAAATATGTGCAGGTATAATACAAAGACAAACACACAAAAGGCACTTAACACAAAGACTCAATGCTATTCAGAGAAAGCTATTTTTGGAAAGTCCTCATCCAGAAATTCAAATTCTGACATATATTATTATCAGCTACATGTATATGTAGGTGTTCAAAATGGGTTTTCCCCACAATATGGCTGGAAAAGAACTCACCATGGCCTCTACCATGTTGGGTGTCAGTCTGAAGGGCACCCTCTCTGGCCACTCAAATGTCTCCCCCTAAGGAAAACAGCAAGGAATACAATTCATGTTACAGATCAGCATTATACCGTTTTAATGCACCAGTGTTGAAGATTGTTAGCATTTAAATGTAATACCACCTTTGACAGAAGATAATTTCTTTCTGTGTGGGAAGGTCTGCCAGCAACCTGCGCATGAACATGGTTTTGGACACGGCTTTGCCCGGTTTCCTCCCACCATAATGTTGGCCTCCCTCGTATTAGTGAAATATCCTTGACCACTTTGCAAAACAAGAATAGAACAAATAAATACATAATTTTTTTCTGAAGGCTCAGAGTACATAGTATTTGTACATGTACATCATACAACTGATACAATCACTAAATCACAGGCAAAAAATTTTCTGGCAAAAAGGCAAAAACTGACTACGTGAAATTAAGCTTTCTTAATCAGACAAAAAGCTAGGTGCTACGACCCATGTACATAAACCATTCTCTAGATACTGTAATTTCAAAGATGATATTCCTCACCTTGTTAAAGAGGCAGTTAAAGTCGACATGGACGCAGTCCCCATTGGTGGAGTCAAACAGGATGTTCTCTCCATGCCTGTCGCCCAGGCCCAGAATGTACCCCACCATGCTCATGACGGCTGTTGTACGGGTGTAGGAGAGACGTGCGCTGTACCTGCTCAGGGGACAGAGAGAGACAATTACATGAGCTCTGAAACACTTCTGGCTAATCTAAGTTCTGTTCGTCCGGAATCTATCTATTTTTTTTACTGGACCGAGGGTTTTACACTGTATTCAGTTACATAAAGATAGTCATGTTGCCCGTTTACATACCAGGATGTGGGATCAGTGAAAGTCCTCAGGAACCATTCACTGAACACGGGAGGGTGACGTACTAACAGCTTTGTCCGGTAAATGGCCAGCTTTGTGCTGAAATAACGCATCAAACATACAATGTGAAACACTGAAAATAGACTTTGCTGAATGCAGGTGTATATAAAACATGTTTGCCCCTTTTTGTGCTCATAGAAAGTATTGATAAAACATGCGCTTATATGCACCCAAGTAAAACTGCCAAAGTCTAAAATCTCTGGCAAAAATTCATCACATCATGACAACACAGGTCAAAAGAAAGTCTGTATCAAATCTGAACAGTCTTACTTGATTTTGTTCACAAGATTTTGCAACAATCCCCCCAACCACAGACGGAGACAAATAAAAATGCCCAACTGCATTCACAAACATTGTTCAATAGTGCACAATTGTATCAGTATCCCAAATACTGGATCACAATGACTGATAGACTTACTCTATAGAGGAGTGAAGTGTTGGCATGCAGGCCTGTAGCTCTTTACCACTCATGTACAGACACTTCTCACGGTACAGCTTGATCAGGACGTAGCATACTGGGTCACAATGACTGATAGACTTACTCTATAGAGGAGTGAAGTGTTGGCATGCAGGCCTGTAGCTCTTTACCACTCATATACAGACACTTCTCACGGTACAGCTTGATCAGGATGTAGTATACTGGGTCACAATGACTGATAGACTTACTCTATAGAGGAGTGAAGTGTTGGCATGCAGGCCTGTAGCTCTTTATCACTCATGTACTGACACTTCTCACGGTAGAGTTTGATCAGGATGTAGCATACTGGGTCACAATGACTGATAGACTTACTCTATAGAGGAGTGAAGTGTTGGCATGCAGGCCTGTAGCTCTTTACCACTCATGTACTGACACTTCTCACGGTAAAGTTTGATCAGGATGTAGCATACTGGATCACAATGACTGATAGACTTACTCTATAGAGGAGTGAAGTGTTGGCATGCAGGCCTGTAGCTCTTTACCACTCATGTACAGGCACTTCTCACGGTACAGCTTGATCAGGATGTAGCATACTGGATCACAATGACTGATTGACTTACTCTATAGAAGAGTGAAGTGTTGGCATGCAGGCCTGTAGCTCTTTACCACTCATGTACTGACACTTCTCACGGTAGAGCTTGATCAGGATGTAGCATACTGGATCACAATGACTGATAGACTTAATCTATAGAGGAGTGAAGTGTTGGCATGCAGGCCTGTAGCTCTTTACCACTCATGTACAGACACTTCTCATGGTAGAGCTTGATCAGGATGTAGCATACTGGACCACACTGACTGATAGACTTAATCTATAGAGGAGTGAAGTGTTGGCATGCAGGCCTGTAGCTCTTTATCACTCATGTACTGACACTTCTCACGGTACAGCTTGATCAGGATGTAGCATACTGGACTAGTCCACAATGACTGATAGACTTAATCTATACAGGAGTGAAGTGTTGGCATGCAGGCCTTTAGCTCTTTACCACTCATGTACAGACACTTCTCACGGTACAGCTTGATCAGGATGTAGCATACTGGACCACAATGACTGATAGACTTAATCTATAGAGGAGTGAAGTGTTGGCATGCAGGCCTGTAGCTCTTTACCACTCATGTACTGACACTTCTCACGGTAGAGCTTGATCAGGATGTAGCATACTGGACCACAACGACTGATTGACTTACTCTATGGAGGAGTGAAGTGTTGGCATGCAGGCCTGTAGCTCTTTACCACTCATGTACAGACACTTCTCACGGTAGAGCTTGATCAGGATGTAGCATACTGGACCACAATGACTGATAGACTTACTCTATAGAGGAGTGAAGTGTTGGCATGCAGGCCTGTAGCTCTTTACCACTCATGCACAGACACTTCTCACGGTACAGCTTGATCAGGATGTAGCATACTGGACCACAATGACTGATAGACTTACTCTATAGAGGAGTGAAGTGTTGGCATGCAGGCCTGTAGCTCTTTACCACTCATGCACAGACACTTCTCACGGTACAGCTTGATCAGGATGTAGCATACTGGGTCACAATGACTGATAGACTTACTCTATGGAGGAGTGAAGTGTTGGCATGCAGGCCTGTAGCTCTTTACCACTCATGTACAGACACTTCTCACGGTACAGCTTGGTCAGGATGTAGCATACTGGACCACAATGACTGATAGACTTACTCTATAGAGGAGTGAAGTGTTGGCATGCAGGCCTGTAGCTCTTTACCACTCATGTACAGACACTTCTCACGGTACAGCTTGATCAGGATGTAGCATACTGGATCACAATGACTGATAGACTTACTCTATAGAGGAGTGAAGTTTTGGCATGCAGGCCTGTAGCTCTTTACCACTCATGTACTGACACTTCTCACGGTAGAGTTTGATCAGGATGTAGCATACTGGACCACAATGACTGATAGACTTACTCTATAGAGGAGTGAAGTGTTGGCATGCAGGCCTGTAGCTCTTTACCACTCATGCACAGACACTTCTCACGGTACAGCTTGATCAGGATGTAGCATACTGGGTCACAATGACTGATAGACCTACTCTATAGAGGAGTGAAGTGTTGGCATGCAGGCCTGTAGCTCTTTACCACTCATGTACAGACACTTCTCACGGTACAGCTTGATCAGGATGTAGCATACTGGACCACAATGACTGATAGACTTACTCTATAGAGGAGTGAAGTGTTGGCATGCAGGCCTGTAGCTCTTTACCACTCATGTACTGACACTTCTCACGGTACAGCTTGATCAGGATGTAGCATACTGGACCACAATGACTGATAGACTTACTCTATAGAGGAGTGAAGTGTTGGCATGCAGGCCTGTAGCTCTTTACCACTCATGTATTGACACTTCTCACAGTAGAGTTTGATCAGGATGTAGCATACTGGGTCACAATGACTGATAGACCTACTCTATAGAGGAGTGAAGTGTTGGCATGCAGGCCTGTAGCTCTTTACCACTCATGTACAGACACTTCTCACGGTACAGCTTGATCAGGATGTAGCATACTGGGTCACAATGACTGATAGACTTACTCTATAGAGGAGTGAAGTGTTGGCATGCAGGCCTGTAGCTCTTTACCACTCATGCACAGACACTTCTCACGGTACAGCTTGATCAGGATGTAGCATACTGGATCACAATGACTGATAGACTTACTCTATGGAGGAGTGAAGTGTTGGCATGCAGGCCTGTAGCTCTTTACCACTCATGTACAGACACTTCTCACGGTACAGCTTGATCAGGATGTAGCATACTGGACCACAATGACTGATAGACTTACTCTATAGAGGAGTGAAGTGTTGGCATGCAGGCCTGTAGCTCTTTACCACTCATGTACAGACACTTCTCACGGTACAGCTTGATCAGGATGTAGCATACTGGATCACAATGACTGATTGACTTACTCTATGGAGGAGTGAAGTGTTGGCATGCAGGCCTGTAGCTCTTTACCACTCATATACAGACACTTCTCACGGTAGAGCTTGATCAGGATGTAGCATACTGGATCACAATGACTGATAGACTTACTCTATAGAGGAGTGAAGTGTTGGCATGCAGGCCTGTAGCTCTTTACCACTCATGTACAGACACTTCTCACGGTAGAGCTTGATCAGGATGTAGCATACTGGATCACAATGACTGATAGACTTACTCTATAGAGGAGTGAAGTGTTGGCATGCAGGCCTGTAGCTCTTTATCACTCATATACAGACACTTCTCACAGTAGAGCTTGATCAGGATGTAGCATACTGGATCACAATGACTGATAGACTTACTCTATAGAGGAGTGAAGTGTTGGCATGCAGGCCTGTAGCTCTTTACCACTCATGTACAGACACTTCTCACGGTACAGCTTGATCAGGATGTAGCATACTGGACCACAATGACTGATAGACTTACTCTATGGAGGAGTGAAGTGTTGGCATGCAGGCCTGTAGCTCTTTACCACTCATGTACAGACACTTCTCACGGTAGAGTTTGATCAGGATGTAGCATACTGGATCACAATGACTGATAGACTTACTCTATAGAGGAGTGAAGTGTTGGCATGCAGGCCTGTAGCTCTTTACCACTCATGCATAGACACTTCTCACGGTACAGCTTGATCAGGATGTAGCATACTGGATCACAATGACTGATAGACTTACTCTATGGAGGAGTGAAGTGTTGGCATGCAGGCCTGTAGCTCTTTACCACTCATGTACTGACACTTCTCACGGTAGAGTTTGATCAGGATGTAGCATACTGGATCACAATGACTGATAGACTTACTCTATAGAGGAGTGAAGTGTTGGCATGCAGGCCTGTAGCTCTTTACCACTCATGTACTGACACTTCTCACGGTAGAGTTTGATCAGGATGTAGCATACTGGGTCACAATGACTGATAGACTTACTCTATAGAGGAGTGAAGTGTTGGCATGCAGGCCTGTAGCTCTTTACCACTCATGCACAGACACTTCTCACGGTACAGCTTGATCAGGATGTAGCATACTGGGTCACAATGACTGATAGACTTACTCTATAGAGGAGTGAAGTGTTGGCATGCAGGCCTGTAGCTCTGTACCACTCATGCACAGACACTTCTCACGGTACAGCTTGATCAGGATGTAGCATACTGGATCACAATGACTGATAGACTTACTCTATGGAGGAGTGAAGTGTTGGCATGCAGGCCTGTAGCTCTTTACCACTCATATACAGACACTTCTCACGGTAGAGCTTGATCAGGATGTAGCATACTGGGTCACAATGACTGATAGACTTACTCTATAGAGGAGTGAAGTGTTGGCATGCAGGCCTGTAGCTCTGTACCACTGATGCACAGACACTTCTCACGGTACAGCTTGATCAGGATGTAGCATACTGGATCACAATGACTGATAGACTTACTCTATAGAGGAGTGAAGTGTTGGCATGCAGGCCTGTAGCTCTTTACCACTCATGTACAGACACTTCTCACGGTAGAGCTTGATCAGGATGTAGCGCAGTCCGCTGGTGTTGTTCACCCATTCTATCAGGCCACACTCCTCATTCAGGGGCACAACAGTCTGAGAAATAAAAATACAACAACCAAGCCATAAATCCACCACAGATAAAATACTGCCAAGGTCAAAGCTGACATACTGATGCAGTATTCATCCATTATCACTCATTTTGATGGCAAAAAACAAGTAACAAATAAGCTTCTTATTCACCCCAATACTCGGCAAGTGTCACTTATATAATGGCAGTTAAATTTATGGGTCGAGGAAACTGGGTTTCTATTTCTGACTGTCAACTAAAGGAGTCTCATATAGGTTCCTCCTATAACACTTACATAAGTACGAATGTGGAGTTGTCTCCTCCTGGAGTCTGGATCTCGCCTCAAGAATTTATTGACAATTCCGTTAAACTCCATCAAACGGCAATCTTTCCTGAGGTCATCCTGTAATTATTACAACACATGGAAATTAAGGATGGTCAGTAAATAAAGACCCTGACAATGCTTCTAAAAATTGGCTACATCTTAGCACAATTTCTACATGTACATTCCTGTCATGAAAAAACAGGATTTGAGGACAGGATTTGTTTGAAAAGAGGAAACCCCTTCTTGAGAAATATGACTATGCTTGACAAGAGTATGACCACCAATGCAGAAAAATGATCTTAAATTCAATACCAACTCCATAATCAGACAAAAAGTTTATGATGAACTCACCTTTGGCTTACACATCATGACATACAGACGTCCATTACTTCCTTTCATTGTAATTTTCTTGGGCTTTTGCAGTGAAGCCAAAATTTCAATCTGCAAAAGAAATTTTATCTTATTCCACTATATTTATGACATTTGCTACAAGTTTTCATTTTGAAATTAAACCTTATTCTGCATCTGCTGACTCACAACTAACACTGATAGTATCTTAGTCAGTAAACTGTATATGAAAAATTCTCTTGACAAATGTCTGAAGCGAATAAGAAAGCTATTCCGAGTTAAGTTACCTTATTTCTCCTAATTTTTGGAACCACTGATCTGCTCATTTTAGCCAATATATAAACAATTGTAACAGGAATATTGAGTTTCTGTTTTCTCACATGGCAAGAACATTTAATGAACAACATACACAACCGTACTCATATCTTAACATTTCCAAAAGGCTGGTAAAGAAATGTAATATTCTACTTTCAACACTACGAATGTCTGTCCCAAAAATTAGAAGAATTAGCGCAGGTCACCACTCACTGTGTCCTCAAAGCCATCGATATAGATCTGTTGTCCTGGAAATGGATCATGATTTTCCAGGCTCTCGTTGCCACTGGGCAATGTCACTGTCATGGCGTCTTGAAGGGGCATCAGGATAGAACTAAACTGGCTGGGAAGGAATGAGAGTAAACAGGTGTTAAACAAAACTTGAAGGGGCATCAGGATAGAACTAAACTGGCTGGGAAGGAATGAGAGCAAATAGGTGTTCAACAAAACTGGTACTACAAAGCCATCCTTAAAAAATTCTTTGCCAGGTGCAACCAGAACCTATAAGAAAAAATAGGGTTGGCTGGCAAGGAATTCTTTTGTTTAATTATTACTATTTTGGCTCATAAAAAAGATTATAAAGAAATTGACAGGGAGAGAAAAAAAATCTTTTATTGAATTTGCAGTAAAAAATTTTGAGAAGGGCCCCTTTTGGCGGTTTGGTCGGGTTATAACCAACGAGCATATCTTACTGACATCCTAATACATGTTGACATGGTTTTTCACTGGGTCATTTACATGTAGATTCAGTCTACACTAGCTTCCTTGACAGTGTTTCACTGCAATGTATCATATTTACTTCTTTGGCTGTTTGGGGTTTTGATGTTATTCCCAAGGCCATTTCTGTCTTCTAAAGACAGTGCTTCCATACAGCAGCTCAAATCCATGCCAACCATTTCATAGTGCTGCCTCACTGGAATACCATGTTGAAGTGGCATGCCACCATGCCCGTGTTAACTGACATTATGCCTCCGAGTACTACACATACACTCTTTCAAGAAAGGGGAATCACCATTGCCCGTTTTTAAAAATCTAAAACTTGCCTGAATATTACATGTACCTGTAAGAAACAAGAGGGTTTGCGCTTAAAAGGCAGATATTTTCTGTGGATAAAACATCAGGCTGTCGCCTCAGAGATGCTACTAAATGTAACTTCTTCCTAGAGATTTACATGCTCAGCAAACCACGAGCGAAAAAGCCTATTGTAATGATGTACATGATTGATTTATTTATCTATTTGATTGGTGTTTTGCACCGTAATCAAGAATAGTTCACTTACACGACGGCGTCCAGCATTATGGCGGGAGGAAAGGTTACTGGCAGACCTTCCCACATACGGCCGGAGAGGAAGCAAGCATGAGCTGGACTTGAACCCACAGCAACCGCATTGGTGAGAGGCTCCTGGGTCATTACCCTGTGCTAGCGCGCTAACCCACCTAGCCACGGAGGCCCCCAATGTACATGAAGTGTAATGTACATGTATTTATTTTGATATTAATCTGATTGGTGTTTTCTTACATAACCCCTAAATACACCAACCTGTCTTCTAGAAGCCTCCTCAGCGGTCGGAAGTGCTGAGTCATGCTCAGAGTGGACATCATTTTAGGCACTTCTTTCTCACAGAGCTCCAGTAACTTCTCTGTTAGCTTAGTCGCATCCTGTTGAGAAATTATTAGTCATTTTCTTCACTTGGTGGTTGTTTTGATGTGGGGATTCATACATGATTTTATGAGCTCATATTCACTTCACAAAATTCAGATTTAAACTGAATTTTGTTGTTGGAAAATGAAGTTTTGCAGCATTGAAAACCTCTTGCCTATTGCTTTTTGGCTAAAGCAAATATAGATACGACATAAAAACTCGTCTCTGATCCATTTGAACAACTCAATACAAAAACATGGGTGAAAGAAAGTTAATGCCCAACAATTCGGTGACCCAATTTTGTTGGGCAAATCAATGTACTTGTATTAAATATGTATTTGCACTCTAGAAAATTTTATTTTACAATCTCGCATGGACATAGCATACCAAAATTAGTGGTACAATGTACCTGGTAGAACATAAAATTTGTCTTGGTTTATAAATTAAATGTCAACTCAGATTTGACTCAAAATTCAATTTACACCCTATAAGTCAATTTCTGATTTTTTGTTTGTAAAATCTGGCAATTAAAACATGAGAATTCAAGAGCTTACCAGAATGAATTTAGGCAAATCTCGGTTTTTATCCCTGCAGTAAAAAGAAACAAAAACTTTAAGAAAATGCTGATAAAATACAGAAATACACAAGACATTTTCAAAGTAAGCAATAATTTAAAATTTAACAGTTTGATCAAAAGCATATTTATTGAATAACCAGTGAATACAGACATTATGTAAGCCTTTAAGTGCAACAAAGAGTTTTTCATACACAAAAAAGATAACAGATTATTACTTAGGTGCACAAGAAAATTAGGCCAGCACCTAATAATAATCTGTTTCACATTAAAAACTATGCAGACTCACTTGGCCTTGGCAAATATTTCCTGGCATCGTTTGACTCTCATGTGGTATGAAGACTACAAGGGAAAGATTTAATTATTTATTTGATAATGTTCACTGTGCTCACTCCTCACTGTTTTCTTGGCTATCTCACCACTGATGTACAGATGTATGCCATATTGAAGGAAGGGTAGTGATCTGTAACAAATTTCCTGCATTAAATATTTGATTGGTGTTTTACGCCGTACTCAAGAATATTTCACTTATACGACGGCGACCAGCATAATGGTGGGAAGAAACTGGGCAAAGGCCGGGGGGAAACCCATGACCATCTGTAGGTTGCTGCACATGTACCTTCACATGTACGACTGGAGAGGAAGCCAGCATAAGCTAGACTTGACCGCATCGGTGAGAGGCTCCTGGGTCATTGCGCTGCAATGGTGTGCTGATGACTTCAGCCCTGGAGGCTCCCTCTTGTATTAAAGCCACCTAAACAGTCATACAGCTGTATGTGCTGCTGATCACTTATTGACATCAAGGTCCCAGAAGCCATGGAGTTGTAGGAATCTCAAACATTCCCTGTTCACAGCTGACATCATGATCTCAGAAGCTGTGGAGATGTTGGAATCTCAAACATCCCCTGTTCACAACTGACATCAAGGTCCCAGCAGCTGTGGAGATGTTGGAATCTCAAACATTCCCTGTTCACAACTGACATCAAGACCCCAGAAGCTGTGAAGATGTAGGAATCCCAAACATTCCCTGTTCACGACTGACATCAAGACCCCAGAAGCTGTGGAGATATAGGAATCTCAAACATCCCCTGTTCACGACTGACATCAAGGTCCCAGCAGCTGTGATGTAGGAACATCAAACATTCCCTGTTCACGACTGACATCAAGACCCCAGAAGCTGTGAAGATGTAGGAATCCCAAACATTCCCTGTTCACAGCTGACATCACGATCTCAGAAGCTGGGGAGATGTAGGAATCTCAAACATCCCCTGTTCACGACTGACATCAAGGTCCCAGCAGCTGTGATGTAGGAACATCAAACATTCCCTGTTCACGACTGACATCAAGACCCCAGAAGCTGTGAAGATGTAGGAATCCCAAACATTCCCTGTTCACAGCTGACATCACGATCTCAGAAGCTGTGGAGATGTAGGAATCTCAAACATCCCCTGTTCATGACTGACATCAAGGTCCCAGCAGCTGTGAAGATGTAGGAATCCCAAACATTCCCTGTTCACAGCTGACATCACGATCTCAGAAGCTGTGGAGATGTAGGAATCTCAAACATCCCCTGTTCATGGCTCGCATCAAGATCCTAGAAGCTGTGGAGATGTAGGAATCTCAAACATCCCCTGTTCATGGCTGGCACTGAACCAAAGCCTTTTATGTAATGATCAGATTAAGAACTGACAAATCTTCGAAACTTAGGCAAAGCCTGGATGAACTACATATCTGGGATATACTTCATTCTGCTTCTCAGCATGAATTGTCCTCAAAATGATAGGATTAACACATGAACAAGACTCAATCTGGTAACATGCGAATCTTGCTTTAAAGTGTAATTTGGCCTTACATGAATTTTGTGCCACATATAATAAAAAACCATCTGCCTACAAGCAACAAGTATTGCCTTCTTACAAAGGGGTTGTTCTTTGTCTATGCCAAACAGATGGTCATACAAGAAGTGACAAACTATAATCATTAATTACAGTATCTACTACAAGCAACGGTAAATTTGCGCATTAATGTTGTTACCTTTGACACTGCCATCATCATCCACATGGCCTGCTGAGGAAATGCCACCAACAGAGCTGCAATGATCTCCTACCAACATAAAATGCATGTCAGGTTTATAATGCATTTGCCTTCAAAATCTGCCCAAATAGTGCATCAGGCAAATAAAGATCATAAAATACATGAATAGTGTTTGGATATCATCTTATCCTTAAAACAAACTTCAAATCATCCTTGTGAAGATCAAAAAACTCTTGGAATCAGGGAACATGAGTAATTTAGTCTTGGACAACATTCTAGGTCAAACACAGTACCATCTATACATGTAAGTTCATGTAAGTATGTCTTTTGTCAGTGTTTCACACCAAACTCATATCCCTACTTCGCTAAAATGACTGTTGTCCTGCTTACAAATGGACAACAGATGCCACAGAGACTAACCGACTAATGAACTCCACATACCTCGCATTTTAATAGACATGTGCATGTACTCGCAATTTTCATGAAGCTTTTATTGTTAAAATGACAGAACGCACATAGATAGAAGAGCCATGTACAGAATTACTGTCCTGAATAGAACGCACAATGAGAGAGGAGCAATCTACAGAATTATTGTCCTGGATAGAACGCACAATGAGAGAGGAGCAACCTACAGAATTACTGTCCTGGATAGAATGTACAATGATAGAGGTGCAATCTACAAAATTACTGTCCTGGATAGAACGCACAATGATAGAGGAGCAATCTACAAAATTAGTCCTGGATAGAACGCACAATGAGAGAGGACCAACCTACAGAATTACTGTCCTGGATAGAATGTACAATGATAGAGGTGCAATCTACAAAATTACTGTCCTGGACAGAATGCACAATGAGAAAGGACCAACCTACAGAATTACTGTCCTGGATAGAACGCACAATGATAGAAGAGCCACGTACAGAATTACTGCCCTGGATAGAACGCACAATGAGAGAGGAGCAATCTACAAAATTACTGTCCTGGATAGAACGCACAATGAGAGAGGACCAACCTACAGAATTACTGTCCTGGATAGAATGTACAATGATAGAGGTGCAATCTACAAAATTACTGTCCTGGACAGAATGCACAATGAGAAAGGACCAACCTACAGAATTACTGTCCTGGATAGAACGCACAATGAGAGAGGAGCAACCTACAGAATTACTGTCCTGGATAGAACGCACAATGAGAGAGGAGCAACCTACAGAATTACTGTCCTGGATAGAACGCACAATGAGAGAGGAGCAACCTACAGAATTACTATCCTGGATAGAACACACAGTGAGAGAGGAGCAACCTACAGAATTACTGTCCTGGATAGAATGCACAATGAGAGAGGAGCAACCTACAGAATTACAGTCCTGGATAGAACACACAATGAGAGAGGAGCAACATACAGAATTACTGTCCTGGATAGAACGCACAATGAGAGAGGACCAACCTACAGAATTACTGTCCTGGATAGAACGCACAATGATAGAGGAGCAATCTACAGAACTGCTGTACTGCATAGAATGCACAATGAGAGAGGAGCAACCGACAGAATTACTGTCATATACTAGGATTGAAACTACACCTTGTTTGTCTCCTTGTTTATTTATTTATTTGATTGGTGTTTTACGCTGCACAAGAGTATGCAGCCTGCATTATGGTGGGAGAAAACCGGGTAGAGCCCTGGGGAAAACCACAAACAATTTGCAGGTTGCTGGCAGACCTTCGCACCTACTGCCCAACCTCATTTTTTAACAATAGAAAATGTGCAACTTACAGTACATACTGTATGTCGTGCACCCTACAAAATAAAGTGAAATATCTCATGCATGCTTCGGATCAGAAATGACATATTGCTACAGTGACACTATTGATGCTGAGACACATGTACCTGTAAAGGAAACGGGAACTAACAAATGTACCTGTAAAGGAAACGGGAACTAACAAATGTACCTGAAGTTCAGCCGAAACACCTGGATGGGCATGGCAGATACGAGATATGAGCTGTGGAAGAGTGGTAAACAGCTGATATGGAGCCAACTGTTGTCTCAGATTGGAGATAATCTGAAACAGAGAGTGACGTCTACATCACATCAGCTGTGGAAGAGTGATATGAAACAGACTGTGAGGCACCTGTTGCCTTACACTAGCAACAGTGAAAAGAAAAGTAATATAAACATGTTACCAATCAACCTGCAGTCAGGGTGTTCAATCAAGAAAGTGACACATCTATCAGAAATATTATTACCTTTTTACATAACCGTCCATACATTACTTGCTGTTTTTGATCTTGCTTGGGAATATTTTTCTGATATAAAAGCTATCTTAGACATGTGTGGTGAACTGAACATCAGATGGGGTATGTTCATAATATCAGCCGCCTATCTCGTCATACTTTACTCATTCATCCACTGATAAATACAGCTTTATTCTCCGGTCATGAGTCGTATATCAGAGAGCCAATCATATGCCAGGAATGCCTGGGAGAGAGAGAAATCCATTACTGGACCGTTTTGTCATATGATCTAATTTAAAGCCGTAACAAACATGACAGACTCCGTGTGAGAGCCGAGCAAGTGAATTGTGAAGGATGTAAATAAAGAAACATGTCAGCATTTCAATATTGAACTGAAGATTTTTTTGGAAAGCTGGTCACGCAAACACGGTGGCATTGAAAAAGATAAGCTTGCATGTATGCCTGCTGGAAGTGGAAAGTCACTATGCTCTTGCAATGTCGAAAGCCAAGATGACAACAACCAGTTGATCAACCAGTTCAACCCAAATGTTTCTCAAAGTTTAAAGTGGATAAACAAATTGCCCATGGGTTTCCAGCTTGAAGTGAGATGGGGGATGTTAGTAAGGGATGTTACTGCCACTGTCTGGGTAAACATTCTTCGAACAAAAGCCGATGTGTAGCCACGTTTCATTGCTTGATGCAACTTTTAAAGATTCATGTCATGGGATAATCCCCCAGTGGGTCAGTAATGGAGGAAAACTACTTTTCAGAGAAACCTTACCTTGTTCAGCCTGTCCAGGATAGTCCTCTGTGTCTGTAATTTCTGACTCGACTTTCCCTTTTCTTTCTTCTCTGCGTCAACCACCATTGAACCGTAATCCAGCCATAAACTGAGCAGTCGGGGCATGGACTGATAAATGTACTGACTGCCGTACCTCAGAGACTGGCCGAAGTACCGAACCACGTAGATCGTGAACTCTCTAAAAGTGCACAGGAAAAAAAGGGTTGAAGGACTACAGAATATCTGAACACATTCCCTGCAACCCTATCCACTAAATATACCATTGTGTGATCGCAGGGCGACTTATTGTTAAGGAACGGGATAAAGCCCTGTTAACTTAATAGTATGCTTATCACAACCCCCTTGACAAATCCTATATCCAAAGTCAATTTCCTCAAAGAGTGCACAGGTACATGTATATCACAAGGATGAACCTGTCTATCCAAACAATAAAATGTTCAAGAGAAATTCATGTGGTAAGCCCAAAGGATATTAAAATTCAGATGTTTGTAGACATGTATTAAGAGATACCAAGTGCTTTCCAAGAATAAATGAATAAGTAAATAGTCCTAAACCGACATTCCATGTTTCCCACAGTGTATATTTCACATATTTAACGCCATATTAGAATATTTTGACTTGTACATCAGCCGTTAAGTCAATGGTGCGTGTAAGTATTTAATTGACTTATTTCATTGCTCTTTAAATGCCACAATGAAAGTTTATAATATTAATAATAAGATTGGGGTCAGGTTTAAGGGTGGAGAAAACATATCGTATTGAAACAACAGGTACTGAATGTATGCATACCATTATTTATCAAAGATGACTCTAAAGGTGCTTAACTTTCCCATAGTGCTCACCCCTGTTTCTCCGGCCGGTCTCGCTCGTCAATCAGCGTGGTCATGATTTTATCGTAGTATCTGGCCAGATAGAAGTGGCCATCTTCCCACTCCATGTTAGCCTCTATCACATCCTTGTACTGCTTCATGATGGCATTACTTTCCATGCTGGATGTCTCCTCGCTGTAGTTTCCAAACAGCAAGAGGGCCTGGGTGTGCCAGTTAAAGAGCAAAGGGTTTGTATGTATATATATATATATATATATATATATACATATATATAAGAATGTTTACCTTAACTGTATTCTACCAAAAATTTCAACTTAATTATCCTGAAAGTTCTATGCCTTACAAAAAGATATTTTAGAAGTTAGGATGATTTGTTACTGGAGAGCCTAAGCTGTACATACATGTAAGTAATATTTAAATGTATTTTTATGTTTACATGTATATTTACATGTAAATTTTTATGTCAAATAAATATACAACAATACTCAGGACTAAAGGCTGAGAAAAGTTTCCGGAGAACCACTGGTAATATCTCCAGTACATGAGGTAATATTACTAGGAATGACCTTGATGACCCTGATCACTCACCCTGGCATACTCTGACCGCTTTGTCTTCCCCTCAGGGGACTGGTCAACCTTGAGAACACTGGCATTCCCAAAGTTCTCAGCAATCCCAGCTTCTAATGTGGCCAAGGCTTGGTCATGGTCTCCCTGGTTACAAAACAACAACATAGTCACTTGCTTTCATGCAAACATTGATGTATAGGTTTTTCTGGTGCATCTTAATCTTTCAATTGATACTTTTTCATGACTACTGAAGTATCCGTTAAAACCAAAGAATTTTTACTTTTTATGTCTCAGAAATAGAGCCAAAAAAATCAAAGATTTAATTAATAAAGAGACAAAGTACAGTCCCATACTTCGATACAGAAAAACTGTGCATACATAGGGTATAACCTTCCTGGGACAGTTTCCACTAAGCCATTTCTGACTAAAGTCCAAACTTCTAAATACAATTCTATAGATTATTTCTGAGCCCTATAAATTCCAATTTGGACTCCCCTACATATGTGGTCTGCAGACCAAATTGTCCAAATTTCCAAAACCAGTACCAAAATAGTACCAAAACCAAGCAATGTGACAAGGTTTTAAAATTTGACTTCAGTCAGAAATGGCTTTGTGAAATCGGCCTCTGGTGATTATTGTTACTACTTTTTAACTGTTTACCTTTGTCCAAAGGAGCTTGGCTTTTTCCTGACATAACAGGGTCAAGTTGCAGTTACTGGCCTGGAGCATAGCACTGTATGATGTCTGCAGATGACCAGCCCTAGAACAACATCAACATATGGTTATTTATCTCAGTAGATTTGTGTTCAATGACAGTGTCCATCACAGCACATGGCCAGGTATCTGTTACACAATGTGGCCTCAGCTGGAGTTAACAAGAGCCAGCTTAGAACGTACCACCTTAGCGGTCATGGGCCAGTAGACCGAACTGACCACACAAATTACAGTGCGTGCAAACACAGATCATACGGATACATGTATATTCAAATGTACTTGCAAATTCAAATTCATTAAAACATTTCTAACTCGACCTATATGGTTTCGAAACCTGATCTGAGGGGCCAGAAGATGTATTTGCAGATAAAGTTTTATTACCTTATAAAAGATATTTCAAGCAGTAATTGCATTGAAATTAACACCAAGAGGACTGGTCATGCTTGAGAGATTCTTGACAGAATCTCAGGATAATACAGTTCAAGTGTAACTACACCAATCTTACTTCCTGGCAACTTTAGCAATCCTCAGCCAAATTCGGCCTGTTTCCAAGTCCATCATCGGATGGTCATCTTTATCTTGGGTTAACAAGAACAGCGTCTTCCTCAGAGTCAGAATGGGCTCTTGGGTGCGAAATGAACACTGTAAGCAATGGTGAAGATTTAGGATTTGCAGATAATCAACATGCTGTAACCCTCTGGTATAATTTCTTTACCTTTGCCTTTATTGATATCAAGATGCATCAAAATACACACAATTCAGATGGTTAATGCCATGTTTTGGTGATACTTGAACATATATGGCCACCAATTTTAAACGGTGCAGATTTGTTCAGATGTGTTGTACAGCGATTACAGTTCTCACAATGGCTGAGGCGTTCAGCATGAAGGGGATAGTGCAACGACTGGTTGACCCGTATCAGTATAATGGCTCGGGCGGGGCGGCTTACTTGCCTTCGGTAAGTCGTCTCAGTGAAGCAGCACTAAATAAAAAGAGCGGTGGAAATCCGTCCTGCAACAAAGGAGGCACATTACACGTGCATGCACCCTAATGATTCCTTCGTCGTCATATGACTGAAAAATTGTTGAGTACGACGTTAAACCCCAAGCACTCACTCACTCACAATAGCTGATGGGATGAAAGAATGCATTCAACGCGAGGGAGAAGACTACAATCTCACCTGTGCCATGCTGAGACGGGCCTCCCACTGTCTGAGCAACTCTGGTCTGGGCGTGGCTGTGAATGTGGAGTCAGGGGTGACGGACGGGAAACCTGCTAGAGACTTCAGACCCTGCTCCAGCTCATTCAACATATGTAACCTGTCAGTCACAATTTATTTATATATTTGATTGGTGTTTTACGTTGTAATTGAGAATATTTCACTTGTAAGCAGCGCTAGCACGCTAATAACTCAGCACCCTTGTCAATCACAAATAATGGTTCTTAAAGGGATACAGAATCATTTCTGATTGGCTGGTGTGGTCCAGGCTAATGTCTTGCATAAGCTGAATCTTAGGTATGGTACAATTATTTCAACATGACCACAGCTGCAAGATTAACCTAAAAAATCCTATCTCCACTGTCAGCCAATCAGTGTTGATTCTGTATCCTTTTAAGGGATAGGCAAACTGATCCTATGACACAAACATGCTGACCTAGATAAAACCAGTCTTCAATGCGGCTGAATGAAAACGAGGCATTCATTTTATATTTATGTAATTTTATCAATGGATAAAAACAAAATACTCAAGGTAAACTATTAAACCACTGCCAGAGACGTTACAAAAGTTTACCTTGTGATGTTCTCATATCCTCTCTGGTATGACCCACTCTCCATGCTGGCTGCAGACAAGGGTCCCATCTGCTCTCCTCGCAGAGACTTTAACTGCTGAAAAAACTCCTCCTCATCCTGCATGGAGAACATGATCTCATCAGACTAGTGGTCTTCTACACAAGCTCATATCACACATGTAATATACACAAGAATTTGTTCCAGAGGTAGATTGGCATTCGAAATTTTGATTGTTTCTTTCATTTTGAATGTTGAGCTAATTTCACTGTGACTAATCTTCAGAGCTTCACACTTAAAGCTTTATAACCCCATATATAAAACTTTAGAATCCCACACATACAACTTCAGATCAGCACATATAAAGGTTTAGATTCCCATACATAAAGCTTTAGAACCACACACGTAAATCTTTAGATTTCTATACATAAAGCTTTACAACCGCACACATAAAGCTTTAGAGCCGCACACATAAAGCTTCAGAATCTCACACATAAAGCTTTAGAGCCCCACACATAAAGCTTTACAACCACACACATAAAGCTTTACAACCGCTCACATAAAGCTTTAGAACGTTACACATACAGCTTTAGAACCCTACACATAAAGCTTTAGAACCCTACACATTAAGCTTTAGAGCCCTACAGATAAAGCTTATAACTGCACACATAAATCTTTAGAACCCTACACATAAAGCTTTAGAACCCCACACATAAATCTTTAGAACCCACATCAGAACAACAGCCTACCCTGTGTTTGGCAGCTAAGAGAACCCTGCCCAGTCCCACAGACCAGCCTGTCCTCTGTTTCTCCTGGCAACAAAATAACCACCATGTTACTGCAATTTTATAATGCCAAAAATATTAAAAAATAACTGCAAAGTAGATAACAAGTAAGTTTTATAACATCACACAATTCTTCAAAGGGCATCAACAGTCAACTACTTATTTTAAATGATTTTACATAGTGAACTCATGATAACAGAAAAATCATTCACCATGCACTGTACGTGAAAAGGTCTGCCAGCAACCTGCAGATGGTCATGGTTTAAATTAACCATGCATGTACACATGTAAGTTTTAATACACTGTCATTGTATTACAGAAAGGATGATGACAACACACATGCAGACAACTGTCAGACGACAGACCTGTGTACAGAAAGTTTCCAGCTTGCTCCAACTGCCTAGTTTCCAGGCTGCCTCCACACGATAAGAGTTTAGTTCATCTACCCAGCCAGGTCTGGAAAAAACAAACATTTAAAGTCACAGGCAGACACAAATTTGTACAAACACACACTATGACGTGAAAATGTGCTTTTTACAAAATGAATGAAAATCTCAACATGTGCTTTTACAGGTATACAGTGTATGTAGCTTTGCCAGGATATCACTGAATCAACACTAACCTGTTTGCCAGTATACCACTGACTTGTACCAGTACCAACCTGTCTACGAGGATATCACTGAATCAACACTAACCTCAGTACCAACCTGTCTGCCAGTATACCACTGACTTGTACCAGTATCAACCTCCCTACAAGGATATCACTGAATCAACACTAACCTGTCTGCCAGTATACCACTGACTTGTACCAGTACCAACCTGTCTGCCAGTATACCACTGACTTGTACCAGTACCAACCTGTCTACGAGGATATCACTGAATCAACACTAACCTCAGTACCAACCTGTCTGCCAGTATACCACTGACTTGTACCAGTATCAACCTCCCTACAAGGATATCACTGAATCAACACTAACCTGTCTGCCAGTATACCACTGACTTGTACCAGTACCAACCTGTCTGCCAGTATACCACTGACTTGTACCAGTACCAACCTGTCTGCCAGTATACCACTGACTTGTACCAGTACCAACCTCTCTACGAGGATATCACTGAATCAACACTAACCTCTCTGCCAGTATACCACTGACTTGTACCAGTACCAACCTGTCTGCCAGTACACCACTGACTTGTACCAGTACCAACCTCTCTACAAGGATATCACTGAATCAACACTAACCTGTCTGCCAGTATACCACTGACTTGTACCAGTATCAACCTGTCTGCCAGTATACCACTGACTTGTACCAGTATCAACCTGTCTGCCAGTATACCACTGACTTGTACCAGTACCAACCTGTCTGCCAGTATACCACTGACTTGTACCAGTACCAACCTGTCTGCCAATACACCACTGACTTGTACCAGTATCAACCTCTCTGCCAGTATACCACTGACTCGTACCAGTATCAACCTGTCTGCCAGTATACCACTGACTTGTACCAGTACCAACCTCTCTATGAGGATATCACTGAATCAACACTAACCTGTTTGCCAGTATACCACTGACTTGTACCAGTACCAACCTGTCTGCCAGTATACCACTGACTTGTACCAGTACCAACCTCTCTACGAGGATATCACTGAATCAACACTAACCTGTCTGCCAGTATACCACTGACTTGTACCAGTATCAACCTGTCTGCCAGTATACCACTGACTTGTACCAGTATCAACCTCTCTACGAGGATATCACTGAATCAACACTAACCTGTCTGCCAGTATACCACTGACTTGTACCAGTACCAACCTGTCTGCCAATACACCACTGACTTGTACCAGTATCAACCTCTCTACGAGGATATCACTGAATCAACACTAACCTGTTCACCAGCATACCACTGACTTGTACCAGTGCCAACCTGTCTGCCAATACACCACTGACTTGTACCAGTATCAACCTGTCTGCCAGTATACCACTGACTTGTACCAGTACCAACCTCTCTACGAGGATATCACTGAATCAACACTAGCCTGTCTGCCAGTATACCACTGACTTGTACCAGTATCAACCTGTCTGCCAGTATACCACTGACTTGTACCAGTACCAACCTGTCTGCCAGTATACCACTGACTTGTACCAGTACCAACCTGTCTGCCAGTATACCACTGACTTGTACCAGTATCAACCTCTCTACAAGGATATCACTGAATCAACACTAACCTGTTCGCCAGTATACCACTGACTTGTACCAGTAGCAACCTGTCTGCCAGTATACCACTGACTTGTACCAGTATCAACCTCTCTACAAGGATATCACTGAATCAACACTAACCTGTTCGCCAGTATACCACTGACTTGTACCAGTACCAACCTGTCTGCCACTATACCACTGACTTGTACCAGTACCAACCTGTCTGCCAATACACCACTGACTTGTACCAGTATCAACCTCTCTACGAGGATATCACTGAATCAACACTAACCTGTTCGCCAGTATACCACTGACTTGTACCAGTACCAACCTGTCTGCCAGTATACCACTGACTTGTACCAGTATCAACCTCTCTGCCACTTGTACCAGTACTGACCTCTCTGCCAGTATACCACTGACTTGTACCAGTGCTGTACTCTGCTGACCCAGATCCATGTAATTCCTCAGCAATCCCTGATGAAGGCTGATGTTTGATGCCTCTAACTGTATGGCCCTCTCGTAACATGCCAAGGCATATGTCAGCTGACCTGTAACAGCCAATAAAAATATCCAGAGTGAGGCACCTGTAACATGCACATGAAATGGGTTTTATATACCAACCTGAAACATATGTGGACATGATTTGTACGCTGCATTTTACAGTTGGTTATGACAAACTATAACAATTGGTTATGACAAACAAAAACTTCAAAAAGCTACGCAACAGATAAACAATTGCTTTTGTCAGTTTGCATTAGGAGGTAAATTTATTGCATGTGCTGATCAGCCAAATACCAAGTAGTAAATCTGAATTCATCATAATGTGCAACTCCTCATTCATATTAGAATAACAGCAAATACCTTTGATTTGTGGTCAGACACTCAGACTTTATCTCATGTACAATCCTATGAAATTGCAATAAATTAATAATGAGCATTATTTGTCTTCATAGACTTATCTTACACCCGCAAACCCCACCCTAAATACCACAGCACCACAGGTCACAGGTGAACCCACACATACATGTACACCCACCTGTGACCCTAGCACTACTCCCCACAACCACAATCACCTGTGCATTCATGGACAAGGATCTCCTCGTGAAGTGTGGCCTGGGAGTGACGAAGAGCTGCTACACCCTGAACTCCGTCAGCCTCTCCCATAGAGGCATAAAGTTGCTGTCAACAATACAGTACTAGTATTATCATCAGTTTATAGAACAGACCAAACCACAGTATGCAAGCACCAGACCCACATTTAATTCATAACCTTTCTTTTTGTTCGTCTGTTATTTAAACCCATGTGCAAGTCCCTATTTAACATGTTCAAAAGGCAACAACTCTGTATGTAACTAGTGTGGCGCAACCCAAATAGCGTGTTCACATGGTGACTGCCATGTCTACAAAGTTTCGTCAAAATCCAATCTGAAGAGTAGCAGCAGATGACACGGCGTTGACAAGATATTGATTACCGATAATACGTAGGAGGGAAAAAGTTTGCAAAAATAAAAAGTATCTTAGACAAAGTTTTCAATGGTCCGTCATAAAGATAATTACCTGAATTTGGAGAATTCTTTGTTTTTAAAACCAACAGAAATTTTGATAAACTATCAGTACCTGTAGAAAGTCCAGGTGCTCCTGTAAATCCTGCTTGGTGCTCGTGATGTAATGCTCAAAGTACATTAGTGCTCTTGTATAACCTTTACAGTTAAACGAGGCTTCTGACAGTCCCTCCAATGGGATGCCGCCCAGAAACTGACTGACAGCTTGATAACTTGCATCAGACAAGTAGGCGGGGTCTGAAAGGGACAACAACTTGAATCTATTTGATTGGTGTTTTACGCCGCACTCACAGCAAGTTATAAATCCTTGCTTTAACTGCATCTCCAAATATTAATTTATTTACTCGATTGGCATATTACCCCATACTCAAGAATAATAATGGGAGGAAATCGAGCAGGGGAATAACACACTTTCTCATGCCTGACCAGCAATTCTTTCAGGAAAGAACTAAAACTGTAAAAAGAGTAAATACAAATTTTACTCTTCCTAGAACAAAACATTTCAAGTGTAACTGTGTTTGAATGTGTCAAGTTGTCTTAACACCCATCGCTGCAGCCAGCTACTTAATTTTTTGGCCTGACTGCTGGGCCTTAATAAATAGATTAGCCAATATTCACACCATAAGAAGAATGCTGTTGCTTTACATGTTAGGCCATATCATATATGTTATAAGAAATAAAAAACACGCATTTCATGTATTCTCTAAGAGATAGACAAGAATATGTTGATTTACATGTTCATGTGGGACATAAATACTAGAGCATTTCACAGAAATATGAAAAATGTACTATGGTAGTCGATGTTCACACACCTCCCTTGGTGTTGCCAGCCTTAGCTGCGATCACTTGTGCTCTCCGCTGTCGCCACTTGTTCAGGTAATCGAAGATGGAGTACACTGTCTGCGCACTCATGTGGCGGAAGTCTGAAGCACTGCCATGGCGAGTTTCTGGTTTCTTCACCTGACTGATCACTTCCAAGATTTCTGTGTATAACTGAACGTAAGAAAAAAAAAAAAACACCTATTTCTTACAACTCATCATGAGATCGTTATGTAAAAGAGATAAAATCAATGACATTTCTGCAAGGTTTAGATTTGGAATCTAATCCTGATTACAGCCTTATGGGCTTGCATCAGGAAATCCTTACTTTCAACTTCGAAATGTTGGACAAATCATATACTATACTGTGCCTAAACAAACTTTGGCAATACTTTAACAACTTTCAATGTGGATATGGCATGCTGCTAAGTTTGCTGTTTCTTTTGTGACTATTAACAAATTCAACTCTGAAATATGAGGAAAATTTGAAAAGGAAAGCTAACTAACTACCCTTGTCTAAAAATTCACATTTTTATGGTCGCAAACACCTGAAAACTTTTGCAACCAACATTTCAGATGAATTTTCTTCAACATCCATTATGTCAAAGTATACAAACAGCATGCCATCACCTTTTGACCTGTCGGAATACAACTGCTTTGTCAAAATCAGCAGTAAAACAAAAACACTCATAACTTGTAAAGTTATTGTAAATGCACGAAAATGACCAAACCTTAAGCATGATCAGTAAATTGCCATGGTGAAGCCACTGGCCAAATTTGAATGAAATATTACTGAATTTAGTTTAAAAAAAAGAGCTCCATAATTTTGTCAAAAATGAACGAAACTTCAATCTGATCTCTAAGTTGTCAGGGTGAAGCCATATACCAGCTCTTGCAGACTCCTTCTCTGGCCGTACATGGGAAGGTCTGTCAGCAACCTGCGGATGGTTGTGGGTTTCCCCCCATGCTCTGCTCCGTTTCTTCCTGTTATAATGCTGGCCGCAGTTGTATCAGTGAAATATTCTTGAGTATGGCATAAAACACCAATCAATCAATAAATAAATAAATACTTTGATCACCAATTCAGGAACTTCAGAAATTCAGACAACAAAATTTCAAGACTAGGGCAAGCGCAAACCCGGGACAACACTTCATGGTGATCGTAAATCCCCCATTGTTACCAATCCGTGCGTATGAGCTGTCTGCCATACCTCTGTCCTGTCATCCTCAGTTCCATCTAGCAGCACGTAGAGAACAACATGGGGCAGTAGGTACAGCGTGATGTGAATGTCTTGTTTGATCTGGGCAGCGCAAGACAGGAACACCTTCCTCGCCTTGTCCTCCGTCACCTTGCAACAGATGAAGAAGTGTGAACAGGGGAGGTAATACAGGTATGTATGTTTGTTATTCACCATACTCCATACTCAAGAATTTTTTCACCTGTGCAATAGGATAGGTGGTGAGGTTTACTGGTGGAGTAAAATTTATTTATTTATTTATTTGATTGGTGTTTTACGCCGTACTCAAGAATATTTCACTTATACGACGGCGGCCAGCATTATGGTGGGTGGAAACCAGGCACAGCCCGGGGGAAACCCATGACCATCCGCATGTTGCTGACAGACCTTCCCACTTACGGCTGGAGAGGAAGCCAGCATGAGCTGGACTTGAACTCACAGTGACCGCATTGGTGAGAGGCTCCTTGGTCAATACGCTGCGCTAGCACGCTAACCAACTGAGCCACGGAGGCCCCTGGAGTAAAATGGAGAGGTCAATATAAATCACTCATTAGCAAAGGCACAATCTCTCTATACATGTGGTGCAGCATTGTTATCTGAGAGCAACGTTTAGTTTCCTTTCACTGCATCTAACGGTTTCTGGTTCAAATCCAGTTAATTCCTGCCAATCTTTTTCTCTTTCTCCTCCCCCCTCCCCCCCCCCCCAATTATCATGAACTTTATAGACATCAGGCTACCAGAAGTGATAAAATACTAGCAGCCTGGACCCTGGCAACACTGTTAGATTAAAGCTTTAATTTTTATATTATTTTGGCTGACAACCTATTTTTCAAACACAAAAACATTCCAAATGCATTCTAAAATGTAAGCCTACAGCTCCTGCCCATCTCAGCAACCTGTTTATTTCCAGCTCACCTTTGACGTGAGATATCCTGTCCATATGGTGACCCAGTCCTTGAACTTTGACCCTTTCTTACTCATGTAGATGGGCTTCTCCAGTTTTGACCAGTCCTGATTGCTTTGTAGGACATATCTGAAGAAGGGGGACAATTCAGTTGAGACTTACTTACTGTCATTACCTGTATTATTACCTGCACTTGGCAAGCATACGATGTAGGAGAAGCAACATCTAAGACTAAAATGTAAGCTCGTACAAATTTATATTTTTGTTTCACAGGTAAAATGAACCTTTTTTCCAATGACTGGTATAAAAATAAAAAGTAAACTGACAAATCATCTCATTTATGAGATATGTGGACTGTACCAGGAAATTTTCTGTTGAAGATCTGGAAACAAGGAATACAATCAGTACATACCTGGAGCTGAGGAGTGGCAGCAGTATCTCCTGGGTCTGCTCTGGGAAACGTCTCCACAGTTTATGTCCCGAAGATCCTGGTTCCTTATCTACTCCAATGTTATAAATCTGTAACAGTTCCTGCAGAGCCAGTGCTGAGCAGTTCTGTGTGAGGAAATGACAAACTGATGTTATAAATCTGTAACAGCTCCTGCAGAGCCAGTGCTGAACAGTTCTGTGTGAGAAAATGACAAACTGATGTTATAAATCTGTAACAGCTCCTGCAGAGCCAGTGCTGAACAGTTCTGTGTGAGGAAATGACAAACTGATGTTATAAATCTGTAACAACTCCTGCTAGCCAATCCTGAACAGTTTTGTGGATGGACTGATGTCATAAATCTGTAACAGTTCCTATAGGACAAGAGTTGAATAATTCTGAGGGAGAAAAAAAATATGTTCGGAAAACTCGAGCACATTGTGTGCTTTTAACAATTCTTGTACAGATAGACAAAGTAATCAGTTCTGAAGAGGGCAAAGTCTAAGTACCTAACCAGGTGTGGCTCACACTGCCTGGTTGTGTCCTGTTTCTTTCACCTATAAACCTGACCATGGTTATATCAGTAAAATATCAATCAAACCAATTAATAAGTAGAAGTGCACCTGTCTCAGGATGTCAAATCCCTTACCTGAACATCTGGCTCTGTCGCCGCAAGGAATGCCCGAGTGACATCATTGATCAGATCAAAGGCAAAGTTGTCATCATCCACACTGGCATGGAAATGAGCACTGTCCTGTTTTGGGTTGTTAGCAGCCAAATCCAGTCTGTAAAGATGACAACAGACCAGATCTGGGGTCTATTTAATTTTTCCAAGCTTAGCTTTCAGAAATGAATTTGTACTCTCCCATGTACTAACCTGGAACATGTTTTTATTATTTTTTTTGAGAATCTTATCCTTAAAATGTCAAAACTGTGTGTGACAAAAACATGTTTCCTTCAATCCTACAGTACAGCTGACTCCATATCAACTAGTTATTAATGAATAATGAATACCTTACTGTCAGAAAAGTATGTATCAATATACAAAAGTTACTATCACTAAACCAAATAAAGTTAATCTCCCATTAAGGTGGTTAATTTATGCTTAAATCCCATTCCACAATGTAAAATGCATATATACAGTACAGCTCAGACTAAAAGTCAATTGTTTACCGCTTGTATCGCGCTCTGAGATACTGAATAACACTCTGGCACGTGACAAACCCTCTACTGGGCTGTGCCAGAGACCTGCTGAGGCGCACAGGATTATTGTTGAAAGGCGTGGATAAGTAGTAGTACAGTCTCAGCTATTTCAACATATACTAGCCGTGAAAAGGGGCAAGTTTATCTTGCAATATGTAACTTACCTTTGCACAACAAAGTCAAATTGACTGAGTGAATAAATATGTGATCAAAGTCATCTACTGTCAACAGACAGCACTAATTTTGATATACATTTATATTATTCCATATAGAGCCATGCAACAGACATTTTCTAGCAAACTGGCCGAACCTTCCCATAAATTTCACAAACCAATGCAACTTTCTTGTGAATAAAGCACATGTAATAGTGCACGCTTCACACCTAGGACCTTGCCCCAACGCCGGCAGACAGCACTCTCGTGTGGCCGTGCCTCTGTATGATTTTTCATGCTCATGCCTTACCATTAGTCACGTTTGTATAAAGGTGACGTCTAAATGACATTGTGTATTCATATCACTGTAAGGATGGGCAGACAGCAGTCTTGTATGGCCGTGCCTCTGCTTGATCGTTCACACTCATGTCTTATCATTTGTCGCATTTGTATAAAGGTGACGTCTAAATGACATTGTGTATTCATATCACTGTAAGGATGGGCAGACAGCAGTCTTGAATGGCTGTGCCTCTGCTTGATCCTTCATGCTCATGCCTTACCATTAGTCACGTTTGTATAAAGGTGACGTCTAAATAACATCATGTATTCATATCACTGTAAGGATGGGCAGACAGCAGTCTTGTATGGCCGTGCCTCTGCTTGATCGTTCATGCTCATGCCTTACCATTAGTCACGTTTGTATAAAGGTGACGTCTAAATAACATTATGTATTCATATCACTGTAAGGATGGGCAGACAGCAGTCTTGTATGGCCGTGCTTCTGCTTGATCGTTCACACTCATGTCTTATCATTTGTCGCATTTGTATAAAGGTGACGTCTAAATGACATCATGTATTCATATCACTGTAAGGATGGGCAGACAGCAGTCTTGTATGGCCGTGCCTCTGCTTGATCCTTCATGCTCATGCCTTACCATTAGTCACGTTTGTATAAAGGTGACGTCTAAATAACATCATGTATTCATATCACTGTAAGGATGGGCAGACAGCAGTCTTGTATGGCCGTGCCTCTGCTTGATCGTTCACACTCATGTCTTATCATTTGTCGCATTTGTATAAAGGTGACGTCTAAATGACATCATGTATTCATATCACTGTAAGGATGGGCAGACAGCAGTCTTGTATGGCCGTGCCTCTGCTTGATCCTTCATGCTCATGCCTTACCATTAGTCACGTTTGTATAAAGGTGACGTCTAAATAACATCATGTATTCATATCACTGTAAGGATGGGCAGACAGCAGTCTTGTATGGCCGTGCCTCTGCTTGATCGTTCATGCTCATGCCTTACCATTAGTCACGTCTGTATAAAGGTGATCCTTCACATTCATGCCTTACCATTAGTCACGTCTGTATAAAGGTGACGTCTAAATAACATCATGTATTCATATCACTGTAAGGATGGGCAGGCAGCAGTCTTGTATGGCCGTGCTTCTGCTTGATCCTTCATGCTCATGCCTTACCATTAGTCACGTTTGTATAAAGGTGACGCCTAAATAACATCATGTATTCATATCACTGTAAGGATGGGCAGACAGCAGTCTTGTATGGCCGTGCCTCTGCTTGATCGTTCACACTCATGTCTTATCATTAGTCACGTTTGTATAAAGGTGACGTCTAAATAACATCATGTATTCACATCACTGTAAGGATCGTGTAAGCCTCATGTCAAAAGAACAAACAAAAAAGGACAACTCGAACACATTGGTTTATGTACAGATCAGACTCGGGCATCATGCAGACCTTTCACTATACACTACCTCTGGTTGACGGAAATGTAGGCCTAGGCGCAGCAAACGATGTTTTCCACAAATAACCTGAAATGGCTGGTGTATTTTTTTCTTAAATCTGACTGGTGTGTCTATGAAGCTTTCAAGATTAGCCTAAGTGACTGACTGTCCATACAAACATGCTCAGTTGCTGATTGATTTGCCGCCCTTAAAGTTGTACAGAAGAGGAATTTACACACAAACGGTGAATCCAGCCCCAGCAGCCAGTTTTGAGAAATTAGTTTATTCCTATTGTTTACGATTTTCAAACCCACAGAGTGTGTGTCAGTTAATAAAGTTTGACACTTGTGAGTATTACTTACTTACTCCAATACAACATACCTATTATTCTTCAATTTTGGTAAAGTGTCACCGCTGGACACTAAGCCTGCATGAGATGTCTATCTTAATCCCAGATTATGCCTACAGTGATCCACTATGTACGCTACTGCTGCTTATTAATCACCTATGATATTTTTTCACATAAGGATAGTAAACATCAAAACATTACAGCTTTTTACAGATGTAAGCTTTTCACAAACATTTTGCCACAACTTCACAAATAAAATTTGATATCTGAATTCAACTGGGTATGGATCAAATCATATTTTGTTAAGCATTAATTAGCAGAATTAGAATGAAATCCATGAAGGCATCTTGTATTAGGCCTAACACAGAGTCAGGAAAGAAAATATTTAAAGATTAGGTACACTGTGTCTGGTAAGCCAAAAGTTCGAGTAAAGGGTATTGGTGCAAATGGGAATTCATTAGTTCGTTTTTTTGTGATTCAAGTGAATCACTGTTTTTTCTTCATGCGTTTGCTTTTCCTACATGGTTTCATACCAGCTACAGATTCTCCACATAGACAAAATTTAAATTGTCTTGCAACATGTTTTTATTTTTTACCAGTTCTGTACGTGAAATTCATATTGTAATACTGCGTTGGTGTTATGCTTGCACAGCTTGTCAGCTTCAAAGTGTCAATTTAGTGTTCTAAATCACTGAGTGGCAGATAACTTCCCACTGCCAAATGATTTCTACAACAAGAAAAATCTTCTATGGAAGAAAAGAAAGACATTTGTCCATCATTTAACTTGTTATAGTAGATGAAGAATGAGCTCATTTTAGCAATTGTAGTGATCCATTACAAATCTCGCATACACTCACTCGTAAATCACTACATAAAAGAAGATTGCCACTTTGCGGTTAAAAACACACACATCAGATATTTTTACTTCAGTTTCACATATTGTTTTGTCTTTCAAAAATCTTTTTAAATCATTCTAGCAAAGAACTATATTTTCCGTCGTCAACTTTCCAGAGTCAGCGCGTAGGCCTACAAATGCTCAGCCACATGTGTGTGATCAGTAAGAGGAAGGATCACTGACTCTGCATGTGACTGTCTATCTACAGGCCCTCTACAAACTCTATACAAGACCTATATGATCGTGCTAATCTCCTGCCTGGTTTTGACTTTTAGCCTGAGCTGTACTGTATGTGATACAGCGTAAAAATCAGATATCTATCTAAAGTCTTATGAAGAAAGATGGGCAAGGTTCTTGGATACTTCGTACCACTTTTCAAAAATGGTGTCAAAACATTTGTACCCTGTATCTTACAATATAGGCTCCTAGTCCTATGGGGATACACATAAAACCATTTTTCCGTGGTTCTAAGTTCTCTCAAACTCTGACAATCTCAGGTATTCACACTCACCTGCCTGGGTCTATGGCACCTAACTCCCCCAGACACTCTGCATACAGCAGCTGGGCTCTCTGATCGGACTCCCTGCATCCTGTCAACAACTGATACACACAAACTGATGATAATAATTGCTTTATCAATTTGCAAAGAAACTATTCTTTACCACAGGCTCCCAAATACATGGCATACTAATAATTCATCATAACACATACTACATGTAATAAGATTTATGTAAAAAAAAAAACATTTTTTTTGTCTTTTTTTTAAAATCTATAATTACATGTTCTTAAATGCAGTAGAGAAAGCAATATAGGTTCTGCTGTTAGATGAATTACTCACCACGGAAACCAGCTGTGATATGATGGGGTCGGCTGTCTCATTCCCGATGATCAGCTTGTGAATGGCAGACTGCAAGGACAATAAAAACACCATATCAGACCTTCTCACAGAGCAATGAATATACATGTCTAATATGCTCTTGCTATATAGAAGATTACTTTAATACTATGACGGAGTGAGCAGAAGTTACAGTGAGAACAAGGCATTTTTTCTAATCCTATGAGGTGGCACTTGTTAACCAGGATCTTGAGCCATGGGTACGTCAAAAATGGACTGCAACGCAACATGTACAGCGTTACAATGCATCAGTTTCTACTCCAATGTCGTATGGTCTTTAATGTGATGTCATTATGATGAGCTAGGAAAGGGACATTTGAAGTCAATAAAATGACATCAAAGTCAAGCTGCCAGGCATTTGACACATCCCCATTTAAGCCTGGAAGTACACAAAAGCTTAATACAATCTCAAAATATTTTGACTACTAACAAAACTGAAAAGCCACAAATCTTGATAATCATTGTAGAAATCTTGACAGCTTCTTCTTCTTTTATCACATAGCAACAGAAACAAAAAGTATACAGCAAACAGAAATCCTAATACTATTCGATGATAGTCATCAAGCTGGATTGTAGAAAGCAAAGATAATATTGCTTCATCTGTTTTCGTATGTTGCATTGAATTAAGAGAAATAGCAGAATTCAACAGCATTAAAACTTCATCAGCCAATAAGACGAACTGCACTGAGAATGAGGCTCTACCTGATGTTGTTGTAGCAGCAGTCGGAGCTTAGACAGCGCATGAAGGCGGATGTCCAGATTCTCGTGCGTCACACCCTTCAGGAAATGAGTGATTTGAGATCTCACATCTGATTGGCTGAAATTACATGTGATCTGCATTTACTGGATTGGCGTTTCATGTTCACGTACTCAAAGAGTTTTTCACAAAGTTGATAAGCTTTATGGGTATGACAAATCTGAGTCCAGATTCATTGATTGAATTTTTAACTTATATTATGGCATTCACACTGCTTTACAATCATATCAGCTGCAGCATCTCACCTTGAGGGTCCCTCTGTTCACTACATGATGACCAGATTAGCAACAGTATCTCACTCTGAGATTCCTCTTTGTACTACTTGATGACCAGATTAGCTACAGTATCTCACTCTGAGATTTCTTTGTACTACTTGATGACCAGATTAGCAACAGTATCTCACTCTGAGATTCCTCTTTGTACTACTTGATGACCAGATTAGCTACAGTATCTCACTCTGAGATTCCTCTGTACTACATGATGACCAGATTAGCTACAGTATCTCACTCTGAGATTCCTCTTTGTACTACTTGATGACCAGATTAGCTACAGTATCTCACCTCGAGGGTCCCTCTGTGTACTGTTTGAGAACCATATTAGCATCAGACAGTTCTGGTATTTCTGGCAGAAAGTATATCTCATGAAAATGCCCATGGAGAACTTTCCTGAAATGCCAGTCAAAAGCACCAAATCAAACAAATATTTACCTTGCAAAAAACATGCATTGTGTCAAGGCTGGAAGGACTCATTTGTTGGGTAATTGTGATAAGCAGTCAGATAAATCAAATAAAGTATTTAGCATTGATTGTTAAAAATACTTATCTTAACTACATCTACATATGATGATGGTCAGGTGAATGGGTGGAGGTAACTGACATGTTTTATAAATGTACAGTGGTTTAAAGACATTATGGTGGGTGGAAACCAGGCACAGCCCGGGGGAAACCCACGACCATCCGCAGGTTGCTGGCAGACCTTCCCACTTACGGCTGGAGAGGAAGCCAGCATGAGCTGGACTTGAACTCACAGCAACCGCATTGGTGAGAGACTCCTGGGTCAATACCCTGTGCTAGCGCGCTAACCATCCTAGCCATGGAGGCCCCTGATGTACATGAAGTGTAATGTACATGTATTTATTTTGCTAACGCTAACCGACAGAGCCACAGAGGCCCCAAGTACTTGAACTGAATGCTTGGGATATTGTACATGTATTTTCTAATGTTTGTTCAGAAACCTACATCAATAAAGCTGGTGCTCTGACAACAGTTCCATACTACTACATGTGATAAAAAAAGGAGAAAAACTAATGCAAGTGTTCATAACCAATCAAAACATCACCTGTTCTCAACAATCAGAAAGTTAAATATGTCAGCAATTTGTCGGGGGAGTGTCTGAATGAGGGACAAGAGGGCAGCAATGATCTGTGAGAGGAGAGGCCCCAGGGACGGGTAATCCACACTGAAACAAACAAAACCCAGAGGAAATCATTCATCTACATTTTGTTCTTTACCTGTAATATCACACAAAAAGCAAATAACGGTAATGAAATATTATTTTGGTGCTGATAGTCATATTTTTCCAGTAGGATTCCATCTTATAAACCTCAAAATATATATCAGCTATAAGCAGAACATTACGAATCCAGTAAAATGAGTAAGTTAGTCTGAAACTATAAGTCAAATACACTAAATCTATGTATACCTGTTTCAATTTGGAAAAAATTTTCAGACAAATTTTTGTTTTTTTTGAAACTCCCCAATTCCTGAAAGTAATACTCAAGCACTGCATTTCTACAGGTCTTAATTTGCATCCACTGCTGAAAGTCATACAGTTGTGATACATTCCTTGGTGATAATTGTGAATAGGGGGATCCATATTCCTGATAAGTTTATACCTCAAAACGTACAATGGTGCATTTTCCCACATTCTGAAGTATCCTACCAGTAACATGGTGCGAGTTTACCTTCTTACCTTCTGACAAAACAGTTCCAGGCTCGACAGGATATTTCAGGGAAACCCTCCTCCGTCAGTTCTAAACTCCGCCTACAACAGATTAAACATAAATTAATAGAATACAAACTATCATTCAGTGACCTTGACACCGCACTCTCACAACACTGGTACCTCTGGGTCAGAATTTGACAAAATATTCCCAAATTCTGCATCTCAATATACAGAAGACTGATGCACTAATGCAGATAATACAACAGTCTGACAAAATCTGAAAATGTACGCATAATAATGCTGAAAAGAAAAGACAAGAATAGACAGAATGTATATATGCACCCATAAAGTATCCCAGATAAAGTTTAAAAAGCACTTCTTATTTCTGTGATGTTGCAAAAGAGAGATATCCAAGTGTAACCAATCAGATGCCTATTATTTCTGTAGACTGAGAATGTTGACGTCAAATGAACATTGTTTTGCGATCTAGGCACATGACTGTGGGATAAGGACATAATTCTGGTTCCTCTAACATGGCACCTCCCATGGCCTGGTGAGAATTCTAGATTAAAGCTTGATTGACATGGCTACAGAGGTCATCAGCTCAACGTTGTTTTGGGCGTTTTTGTCTCTTCCAAAACAACAAAGATTAAATCATTTGCTGTCTTTTCTTTTAATATACTATAGACTGAAATACTCATTTTTTCTACATACCAATGAGAATACAGATACACTGGCTTCTTTTAATTAATTAACATAATAGACTGATTTTACTCAAAAGAGTATCAAAAAGTATCAAAATTTCTTACTAGTCAGGCATAAACCTTGATGCCAGTCAAATTATTCTTTATTCTCTTAATCAAATAAACAAACAGAAGTCCAAACTAAGGTGATGAGCTGGTTTAAATGTTGACACATATTTGAGTAACTGAACAAAGAAACACTGCTGGCCTATGAATGCAGGACTTTTGCCACATGATGTACATGTACATGTAGTCCTGTTCACAAGCAAAAACACTAGAATAGACGAAACAGTGCGTGGACAATACATCAAGGGGAGGTAACTGCTGATACCTGAGCGTGGTGATCACTTTTAGCCTTACAGGTGTGATATGTTTCACCCCCATCAGCCTCATAATTGATATCAGGCTTTCCAGTGCCTAAATGAAGACAGAAAATAAATCTCCAATGAAGACATCACATATTCCAAATGGGACAAATGAAGGCTGAATACACATAAAGCTAACAAATACAATCAGTTTCCATCAGTCAAGTTTAACACCTTAATGGTGTTAAATTAATCTTTCACAGTTTTGAATGGACATACTCCTGGTAATTCTGGTAATATGGCTCAAAATAAGTCATTCAACCATAGAGTTAATAGGGTAGAAGATATACAACATGTTGATAAACATGTATTACTTCAGCAAAAATTATCATAGTTTGCATGGAAACAAGAGGCATTAGAGGAATGATTTGTTGGTAATTTAGAAAGTTCTAGTTCTCAATGCTCTTCTAAGAGATATTTAATTAAAATCCAAAGTAATGACATGTACAACTAACAAAATAGTTCCTTCAGAAACATCATCTTTATCTTTCATACTGATACTGTTTGTTAGCTCAGAAAATGTATTACTCGACCCACCAGTTTCTTGTCCTCTATGGGGACATGATTATCTGCCAACTGGACATCAAAGTAAGCCAGGAAGCCGAGGAGGCGGGGCTGAAGGAAATCGGCCTGTTGGCAAGACAACGGGCAGATATGAGAGGATAAGTCAGAGACACATGCATTCATAAGAAGTTGTGGCCAATAAAGAAAAGGAAATCCATTTGTAAGTCACTTGTACACAAAAGGCTGAAACTAAACTCAAGACTGACACATACTAAAGTACACATCTTGATCACACAAGCAAGAAAACGAAAATCTGTCTTTTTAAATTGAGAGATTTCTTAAAACAGGATGGATGATATATGAACATACCATTTCATTGGAGGTGTTGATTTCTCTGGGTTCCTTGTCATGTGATGCCAGCATCCTCAGACCCTGGAAAACCTGAAATCCCACAGTGCGTTTAAACCAGGATTTGCACAGGTGATAAGAAAATAAATTTCAGGACTCAAGAGACTAAATTCACCCACCTACCAGACTTCAAAATCTAAGTGATACATGTTGCATGTTACACTCGCACACAGGCCCTCAGTCCCTTTCCAGGATCTTTACTAAAAAACAGTCAATTTAAAGGACTTTCGAGGCCTGAGGTTTCTAATTAAAAAAAAAAAGTACTTCAAGGTTTTCAAGGACCTGTGCGAACCCAGTAAACAACACACAGTATTACTCGGAAAAACCATTATTATATTAGTACATCTGATGTATACCCAACACAACTGATAAACTAAACTGTACATACATGTATGTAGTAGAGTTACTGGCCTTCATGTAAAATATATGACTAAGTCTCTGCTGTAATCGTAAAATATAAAATTTTAATCACCTTACAGCCAACAAACATGGCTCATAAATACATTTATACAGAAACTATACAAAATAAACTACTACAATGTCTTTTTTTATTCTCCATACCAATATACAAAGTCCAAGTAAACACCTGTATACATCAACATGTATAATAAACAGATCTTCAAGATCTTCTTAGCTGTACTTTGTTTCAGGTTGAGTACAACACACTCCTTTGTACAAGTCTGAACTCCTCTACAACTCACCTGTTGATAGTTTGCACAAAGGTACAGCAGTAGCTCATTGTGTACCTGCTGGAAACGTAAACGCAGAAGGGAACCGAGCTCAAAGTCTGTCTCTTTCTGTTTAAGGATGAAGACAAACAGATAAAGAAATTACACATCCCAATCACAAACACATTCTTAATGCATATACTCTTATATCTTCAGACAACAGTGAGATGCAAGATCTGGCATAAATCACTCATTTATTCAAAGGGGAAATAACTCTGTTGCACAATGCCTCTGCTTGTAATTTACTCACTTAAATGATCAAGTTGAGCCCCTTTGATAAAGCCTATTTTTTTTCTTGTTCTTAATGACCAATTTACAGTAGCCGTTAACATGGAAAAAGTCCCTGCAATATCATTGATACCAGCTAATATACTCTACTGACAAATTTTGACACATTTATCCCCCTTACTATAAGGCCATTTGAGAGAATTTTGTAAAGTTCAATTAACTTTTCATCAGAAACCTTGAGTGTTGGCATCAAAAGTATCATTAAGGCCTTTATGTGCTTCCTGAAAGAGCATTTTTACATAAAAACATTGTGGTGAAATCCAGAAAAATATGGTCTATGATGCCCACTTTTTGACTTTTTTATAATCACCGTAATGTTTTTTGTCCTACATATATATACACTCTGGTTACTAGGACAAAGCTGAAGGGCGACGACATACCTGTAGAAAATGTAGAGCCTTCTCTAACTCTGCACCATGACACGACCTCACCAAGCATGAGAAGATGTACTGTGTGTTGTTTATCAGGATCAACTTACGATTCTACAAAGACAAGCAGGAAAAAAGACAAGCAACACTGATAAGAACATTTAGTTATGAGTGCACATGTAGTAGCACCAGTTCACGCTAACTCTTCACATGAATTATGCACAAATCGTTCTGACCATCTGCTGGGCAGGAGTTATCATGTAAAAAGCTCATTTTCACCCAAAAATGATTTGGACACAGAAGCTGACCTGTGGAAATTTTCAATGTTCGGGAGGTCAAGGATGTTGCCAATTTTCCTGCTTGCAATAACATTTATTCACAGCAAGAATATATGATATTACATGGGTGCGTTCTAGATCAAAATGCTTGGGTGAAAATATCTCATTAGTGTTTGATGCTAGAAAAAAGCTGTAAAGAAAGATACCGTGCAGCCACAAATTCATTTCTAAATGGTACTGTTTGAAAATAAAAGACGTACAAAAATGATTAAGAGCATTACCTTTGCCCCCATAGCAGTGGCCAGTATCTTGATGATGTTAGAGGCTGTCTGGGTCGCCTTGCTCACAAGGTATGGTAGCAAATATTTCTTAGAGACCTGCAGCAAAGATTGGGGAAAAAATTACAACAAAAAAGGCACGCAGACATGTGTACCAGTATCAGAAAACTTTTTAGTGAGATCTGTGTAAAACGGAGAAATAAGAACCAACTCTTAAAAATTTAGAAACAAATATTCCATATTAATAAATTTGACAGTGGTCAGTTGTATGGGTGGATGAATAGGAAGTGCCCGGTGCACACCACCGGGCTTTGACTCACAAACTTCCTCACATATGACATATACACCATAGTTGTGAAAACCAGTGGTTTTCAACATACATTTGACTGCGCATACGGCTTCACAAGTAAACCACTTATTGTCACGAAGGCAACACGACCAGTGAGAGGTTTGAATTAAGTGAGTATAAACACTGTCATAAGAATTCATACCTGTATAAATGATTTGAGATCTGGAAAGTCCAAGACATTAGTGACTTCCTGTAGGATGTGCTGGGCACCTTTTCCTCTGCTATCCTCCTGGGCATCATGCATCGCGTTTGCCAAGAACTGAAATATAACAACTCACTGACCAGACAAACGTTCATGATTCACCTCCTCCACACTGCGAATTCCAACCTACACAGATAGGGTACACCTAGGCCTTTCACATAACCCACTATTATATCCAGAGCGCTGTAGCCAAGGTAACCTAATACTAGCCTGAGACCTCGGTCTACCGGTGGCTTGTATATACTGAAACGTGGGGACCGCTGACCACCCTTTGCCCGAGAGCTATGTGAACCTGATTCCAGTAATAATGCTTACAATGAGCTATCTCCTCGTTTTGAATTTGTCCAGAATATACAAAAGGCACAGCAATTCTGAAAGCTAAATTGCTACTTTGCCACAATCGCTACTTGCCTTAACATCACCACTCTCTTGTAAATCTTAGCCAAAAGTCAAAAATAGGCTCACATTTAACAGGTTGTAGTACGCTGCCACATCTTTAAACTCTGTGCATGCGTAGCAGCAGTTGACCTTTCCGTGAAATATAAAATGGACAGGATGCCGAAGATAACACCTTTTTTAATGCAAAGTTGAACTTAATTTGACAGTTCGCACAAACTGTGGGATCCGTCATTCTACTCAACAGCCTTCAGTCAACTGTAAATTCGTGACTCCACAGTATCTGTCTATCTGACTTTCTATCTGTCAAAACTGACAGCCAGTTGATCAAATCATGGTAATGTTGTGAAAGGTCAACCACGCATGCGCGAGCAACAACCCAGTTTATAAGGTCACGATATCAACACGGCATGTGAGCTTAAGTCACAACTGTGAATTATCTTAGATTGACTTGGTGAAAATAATTTATTGGATTTTTACCCCACTGGTGCATGTATTGATTCATTTTGCAAAGATTTTAGTTATGTGGAGTTTCTCCACTCTAGGCTGTTCTTAAATACCAATATTTCAGCCTGGAAGACTCCTCTGCTGTGATATACGCCTAACCCCACATTAAAACATCACAGCCTAGATCCTTGGCTATTTTGATATCATTTCCCAATGAGATCCAACTTTTATTTAGTGCAAAAGTCCTGCATTGAGGATGATTTCTGAAACTTTCATATCTGATATAGACATATTATTTAGCTTTATCAGTGTCCAGCAACAATTAAACTGTGAATTAATAAGACAATCTGCCAAAAAATAATTAACAAAATTGCCGTTTGTACGAGAGTAACCAGACAGTGTAAGTATTCAACTAACAAGAAGAACATACCTGACACACTGGCTGTCGGAATCTCATAAACAAAGTCTGCATCTTCATGTCTTTGCTCTTGGCCAGCTCTTGAAGCTAGAGAAGAAGACATAACACTGAGCCTGATTGTAACTTAATACATACAATATTAACATTCTGAAAGGTTTGTCATTTTTATAAACCTGATAACAACATTGCGATGTGTTGTTGACACATGCATGTTCTTTGCTAACAGAATTTATTTATTTATTTATTTGATTGGTGTTTTACGCCGTATTCAAGAATATTTCACTCATACGATGGCGGCCAGCATTATGGTAGGTGGAAACCTTGCAGAGCCGGGGGAGAAACCCACGACCATCCGCAGGTTGCTGACAGACCTTCCCACATACATGTATGGCTGGAGAAGAAGCCAGCAAGAGCTGGTCTTGAACTCAAGCAGAATTTAAAATATCTGACAACTGTACTACAAAAAAATTGTCAGAAATGTCAGAATTGTCAGATTTTACTAGAAAGTCTGGAAATAATTTTTGAGTTTGTGCCGGATATCAAGGTTAACATTCCAGCTATTCATATTATTCAAAAAGTTACAATGTTATGCACATGGCAGTTTTGTCTTGTACCGAACAGTTGGCCCCTGCCAATATACTGTTTAATTTTTATTTTCTGACTTTAGAGGCTACACACCAGGAGGTATGCCGTGGCAGCCACAAGTGGGGCCTGAGACAGCATACTCTCCAAGAGGTTAATCACAACCACCAGCAGTCTGTCCCCCTCGGATACTCTGGAATAGACAACGTAATTGTGAAAAATACACACATAGGTGTCAAAATGTCTGTCTGAAGAAGATAACGCAATGGAGAGTCAACAAAGAAAACTGTCAAAATGTCTGTCTGAAATAGATAATGCATTGGTGAGTCAACATAGAAAAGTGTCAAGATGTAGAGAAGTATCAAAATGTATGTCTGAAGTTGATAAAGCAGCGGTGAGTCAACACAGAAAAGTGTCAAAATGTAGAAAAGTGTCAAAATGTTAGTCTGAAGTAGATAATGCAATGGTGAGTCACACAGAAAAGTGTCAAAATGTATGTCTGAAGTTGATAATGCAATGGTGAGTCAACACAGAAAAGTGTCAAAATGTATGTCTGAAGTTGATAATGAAATGATGAGTCCACAGGGAAAGGAGTCAAGATGTACATCTATGCCTGAAGTAGATAATGTAATATTCAGTAAAAAGGGTAAAGTGTCTGAACATGCCTTAGCTAGACAAGGTACTGTCTACACAAGCCTGCCATAGGCAATATAATGATGGGTCAACATGGAAGTACAATGGTCAGTCAACAGGAAAAAGTTTCATATTATGTGCAGATTAAATTCCGCTTTCAGGCAAGTAGTCAAAATGGCTATTACTATCACGTTGCCACCGTGTGCTACATGTTCTGTAAAAAATACCCCACTAAAATGAAGCACAAATACAATAAAAATCTGAAAGGTGCTTTTCAAACATCAAATTCTATGGTGGCCTGTTGGAACTCGGAGGATATTTAAGAAATGACATCCGTAATTTTTGTTTGAAATATGAAAGAAATAAATCAAATCTATTTCCTTGGACAGTCTTTAATGGTGCTTCATTTTAGTGTTTGGTATAACTTTAGCCGTTTTTCCCTGATGATGAAGGAACAGCTAGTCTCAAAAAGTTTAAACCACTTTGTATCAAACATCCTGTTCTAGGTTACATGTAGGTAACACTTAACCACATACAAATGTCACTGACTTGCCGAGGTTGCCCGAGGTCAGCAGGATAGTCTCCTGGAGTTGTGCATCACCATCCGCTCGAGCGCGGGAATACGCCTCCTTGACCCGGTTAAAAATAAGTTGGTCTGTGGTTGACTTTGAACATTCAGTTATGTCTCCTGATATCACCTGGCCAATCATCTGACTGCATAAAGGAAACAACCATAGTACATGTACATGCACGCCTTTCGTGTTAATCAGAAAATTGATGTTTTTTGATTGAACTCAAGATTGCTTCACTTCTACAGCTTTTTTATGGTAGAGTTTTCACTCTATATTGCTCTTTACCTGAAGTTTCGTCTGATATGATAATGAGGGTTTTCCCAATGCCGTGCTATACTACATGTATGTACTACCTGAATATTAATCTGATAATCACAGTCTTCCATACTGTGTACATTGCTCTTTACCTGAAGGTGCGTATGATATGATAATGAGGGTTTTCACAATGCCATGCTATACTACATGTATGTACTACCTGAATATTAATCTGATAATCACAGTCTTCCATACTGTGTACATTGCTCTTTACTTGAAGGTCAGTCTGATATGATGAGGGTTTTCACAATGCCATGCTATACTACATGTATGTACTACCTGAATATTAATCTGATAATCACAGTCTTCCATCCTGTGTGCATTGCTCTTTACTTGAAGGTTCGTCTGATATGATAATGAGGGTTTTCACAACGCCGTGGTATACTACATGTATGTACTACCTGAATATTAATCTGATAATCAGTCTTCCATACTATGTGCATTGCTCTTTACCTGAAGGTGCGTCTGATATGATAATGAGGGTTTTCCCAATGCCGTGCTATACTACATGTATGTACTACCTGAATATTAATCTGATAATCAGTCTTCCATACTATATGCATTGCTCTTTACCTGAAGCTTCGTCTGATATGATAATGAGGGTTTTCACAACGCCGTGCTATACTACATGTATGTACTACCTGAATATTAATCTGATAATCACAGTCTTCCATACTGTGTACATTGCTCTTTACCTGAAGCTTCGTCTGATATGATAATGAGGGTTTTCACAATGCCGTGCTATACTACATGTATGTACTACCTGAATATTAATCTGATAATCAGTCTTCCATACTATGTGCATTGCTCTTTACCTGAAGGTGCGTCTGATATGATAATGAGGGTTTTCCCAATGCCGTGCTATACTACATGTATGTACTACCTGAATATTAATCTGATAATCACAGTCTTCCATACTGTGTACATTGCTCTTTACCTGAAGGTTCGTCTGATATGATAATGAGGGTTTTCACAATGCCGTGCTATACTACATGTATGTACTACCTGAATATTAATCTGATAATCACAGTCTTCCATACTATGTGCATTGCTCTTTACCTGAAGGTGCGTCTGATATGATAATGAGGGTTTTCACAATGCCGTGCTATACTACATGTATGTACTACCTGAATATTAATCTGATAATCACAGTCTTCCATACTGTGTACATTGCTCTTTACCTGAAGGTTCGTCTGATATAATGAGGGTTTTCACAATGCTATGCTATACTACATGTATGTACTACCTGAATATTAATCTGATAATCACAGTCTTTCATACTGTGTACATTGCTCTTTACCTGAAGTTTCGTCTGATATGATAATGAGGGTTTTCACAATGCCATGCTATACTACATGTATGTACTACCTGAATATTAATCTGATAATCACAGTCTTCCATCCTGTGTACATTGCTCTTTACTTGAAGGTTCGTCTGATATGATAATGAGGGTTTTCACAATGCCGTGCTATACTACATGTATGTACTACCTGAATATTAATCTGATAATCAGTCTTCCATACTATGTGCATTGCTCTTTACTTGAAGCTTCGTCTGATATGATAATGAGGGTTTTCACAATGCCGTGCTATACTACATGTATGTACTACCTGAATATTAATCTGATAATCACAGTCTTCCATACTGTGTACATTACTCTTTACTTGAAGGTTCGTCTGATATGATAATGAGGGTTTTCACAATGCCGTGCTATACTACATGTATGTACTACCTGAATATTAATCTGATAATCACAGTCTTCCATACTGTGTACATTGCTCTTTACCTGAAGGTTCGTCTGATATGATAATGAGGGTTTGCACAATGCCATGCTATACTACATGTATGTACTACCTGAATATTAATCTGATAATCACAGTCTTCCATCCTGTGTGCATTGCTCTTTACCTGAAGCTTCGTCTGATATGATAATGAGGGTTTTCACAATGCCGTGCTATACTACATGTATGTACTACCTGAATATTAATCTGATAATCAGTCTTCCATACTATGTGCATTGCTCTTTACCTGAAGCTTCGTCTGATATGATAATGAGGGTTTTCACAATGCCGTGCTATACTACATGTATGTACTACCTGAATATTAATCTGATAATCACAGTCTTCCATAGTGCGTACACTGCTCTTTACCTGAAGGTGCGTCTGATATGATAATGAGGGTTTTCCCAATGCCGTGCTATACTACATGTATGTACTACCTGAATATTAATCTGATAATCAGTCTTCCATACTATGTGCATTGCTCTTTACCTGAAGCTTCGTCTGATATGATGAGGGTTTTCCCAATGCCGTGCTACACTACATGTATGTACTACCTGAATATTAATCTGATCATCAGTCTTCCATACTATGTGCATTGCTCTTTACCTGAAGGTGCGTCTGATATGATAATGAGGGTTTTCCCAATGCCGTGCTATACTACATGTATGTACTACCTGAATATTAATCTGATAATCACAGTCTTCCATAGTGCGTACACTGCTCTTTACCTGAAGGTGCGTCTGATATGATAATGAGGGTTTTCCCAATGCCGTGCTATACTACATGTATGTACTACCTGAATATTAATCTGATAATCAGTCTTCCATACTATGTGCATTGCTCTTTACCTGAAGGTTCGTCTGATATGATAATGAGGGTTTTCACAATGCCGTGCTATACTACATGTATGTACTACCTGAATATTAATCTGATAATCACAGTCTTCCATAGTGCGTACATTGCTCTTTACCTGAAGGTGCGTCTGATATGATAATGAGGGTTTTCACAATGCCGTGCTATACTACATGTATGTACTACCTGAATATTAATCTGATAATCAGTCTTCCATACTGTGTGCATTGCTCTTTACCTGAAGCTTCGTCTGATATGATGAGGGTTTTCACAATGCCGTGCTATACTACATGTATGTACTACCTGAATATTAATCTGATAATCACAGTCTTCCATAGTGCGTACACTGCTCTTTACCTGAAGGTGCGTCTGATATGATAATGAGGGTTTTCACAATGCCGTGCTATACTACATGTATGTACTACCTGAATATTAATCTGATAATCAGTCTTCCATACTATGTGCATTGCTCTTTACCTGAAGCTTCGTCTGATATGATAATGAGGGTTTTCACAATGCCGTGCTATACTACATGTATGTACTACCTGAATATTAATCTGATAATCACAGTCTTCCATAGTGCGTACACTGCTCTTTACCTGAAGGTGCGTCTGATATGATAATGAGGGTTTTCACAATGCCGTGCTATACTACATGTATGTACTACCTGAATATTAATCTGATAATCAGAGTCTTCCATACTGTGTACATTGCTCTTTACCTGAAGGTCCGTCTGATATTATACTCAGGGTCCTCTATCAGATCCAAGCAGGAGGTCAAAAAAGTTATAGCAGCATTCTTGCTCCCTTTGAACGTCATATGAGAGAAAATTTTGCCCAAGTTCTCTACCATTTCTAAAAAAATAAAATAAAATAAACTGAATAAGAAGACAAAAGCATTACATTTGCTTCTAACATTGATTTTTTGCATTTTAAGAGAAAGGTGAACAATCATGTGTCACAAACTGTCATACTCAAACTGCTGCCTTGTCCTTACAGAACATCATTACGACTTATTTGTTTCAGCTTCATTACTCTCATCAATTTCAGAAACGGCAGCATGAAGTTTAGGTCAAATGGTAAAATATGTACCACAAACTACAGACGACTTGTGCTCTATCTACATCTGAAACAACAATTTAACTGGAACTCACTTGTTTTGACTTCAATACTCTCTCCTGAGAGAAATTTCAGAAATGGCAGCATGAGTTTTGGGTCAAAGGGTGCAACTTTCTTGTCACTGTTATCAGCAGATGATTCTACAACAAAATGTGCAACAGGTATAACAGCATTCAAAAAAACGACAACATATAAATATTTCTTTTAAAGTAGAACTCCAACGATTTTATTTCACACTAAACATTCCCAAAACAATATTTATGCCATGTAAGTCTGAACTGCATTTACAAAAATTTTATGTGAACTAGTTCCATTTAAAAAAGCCCATTAAAGTTGGACATTCTGCCTATCTTGTCTACTGCACAGCCCTGGCCAGGTGACGTGTTGAAAAACCGTGCAAAGCACAGCCGAATCCATGCATTTGACCACCGAATGTGTGCTTTTCCAGAAGCTATCGTGTGATTTAATCTGTAATTTTACCCCTACGTGTACATCTTTTAATTAGCACCCAGAAAAGCATATAAGTAAAACAGTTTTACAACAAATATTTTCAAAGATAGGATACCGGAGATGTATTAGATCCGTGAAAAGCTTGTACAGCACAGCAATTGGGTGATACTACGACCGATCTTTGTGCACATATCGGCCACGTAGATGACACAAATGCGCTCCCGTCTGGTTTGTCTTACATGAATTGGACATCCACTGAATTATGGTAGTATATGTGGAGGATCTGGCATGGTTTCGCAGTTAGCAGACTATAATTTTATACAGCTAAGTTGAGCGATACCGGCTGTGACACAAAGATACATGGAGTCAGGCCAGTCGATTGTGAGTTACACCGACTACAACAGTCTGTCAACAACTTAACGGTGGTAAAACTAACAATCGAGCTAAGCTTTCTTGTTTAAAAAAGTATCACTGGCAACTATAAATAAGGCTTGAATTATAGTGAATGGAAACAGCGATTGGTAAAAATTTTACTTAATTTATTTGTTCCGGTGTGAACTGAGCTGGAGGGCTGCCCTATAGCCTCATGGCCATTGTAGGGCAAAGGCTAGTGGCTCCCTACAGTTCGTGTCAGCCTGCTGTTTCAAACAAGCAACTAGCTAAACAATTTATGCATTCAAGGAGTGAAAATCCAGAAGTCTTTTCCACTTGGCTTTTGTGGAGGATATTATAAGGCTTATCTTTCAGCCTTTTCTTTTAAAAGTTACGGCTGAATTAGCAAGTCTCATAGGACCACAATTGAATCCCTCCTAATCAAAGGGCGTTTCTGACGAGGTCTGGTCCATGTTCTGTAAATCTGTGCCATGTTTAGGCCATGTATGTAACTTTACAGTATCCTGCGTTGTGTTACTGCACTCACAAGCCGCACTTGGGCATGGAATAATGTGGAAATTATCCGTAAAAGTATAGCAACTGTTTCCTGCTCTGTGTTGTACACAGAGAACCCTCAGATGCCTGCAGGGAATGTACCGCCATGACGTCACAAGGTCAACGGTGGCTTGATCGTAGCGGGGTAGATTTTCTGATGTTTGATGACCAAAGTCTTCTGTTTTTGACATTTTAAACGATCAGAATAGATTCAGGGGACAACAAACTATTTGTCTGTAGTTTACAAGGCTCAGCACTGGGGATTCACTTCAAGTAATGAAATATTTGTGTTCATTTATATGTAATAAAATTTATTAAGAAAAAAATAACATATGATTTATGGCAATAAAACTGACCATACAAAATCCACGTTACAGAACACAAGGAATTCATGCACTGAGAACATAATACTGAAAATGCCACATGATCATTCTTCCCTCACTAAAAATGGCTTAACAGCAGATTAGCTTCTTCACTGTATCAAACCATGGTGAGTAAAGAACAGAAATTAAAAATAGAAGAAATACAAGAAGCTCCTGATCAGCTAATGTCTGTCTACCTGGGTTTGGGTTGGTTCTGCACACTGAACAGATAACAGTCACACACTGGGACACGGGCTTGGTGATGTCAGGCTTTGATGTCCTAGTAAAACAAAAAGCATTACAATAATACAATTACTTGTTTTCAGAATGTAAGAGTTGTTTAGTTGTAATTAACTTATTTGGAGCGATTTATTACATTTAATATCCATATCTTGTGTTATAGTATTGCGGAAGTTAAAATTAAATTAATCAGAACTGGTACATGTATATATGTATATACACATATACACACACACATCTATGTGTGTGTGTGTGTGTGTGTTAAGATTTTATGCCAAAAAAATAACATACTCTCAGTAATTTGATGAGATAGAAATAAGAAGTAATACAGTACAGCATAGAAGATAATATCATAAAGTATGTATACATACAAACAAACAGAGGCATGTTTAGAAAGGACACACGCCACGTCTCCTAACTGTCCAGCAATCTTCTCTAGCACCGGACTGGTTGTGGAATCCTGGGATATCAGAGGGCTGTAAGCAAATCAGCTTAAATACCTGAGTGACTGGCCAATCAAGCCACAAGAGAACAGTGACATGTCACATAGTCCATGTCACTCAACTAGTTTTGAATAACTTAAAATGTAAGAAAAAATTAACACCATTTAATACAGAAATACATACTTTGTTGCCAGCAACAGAAGGTATTCACACATAAGCAAAACCATAAATACAAACAACCTTATACAACACAATAATTCTTTTGCTTTACCTTCAAACAATTTACAATGCGGAGTCTGAGATGAACCAGTACTTGCCACACAGTGTCTGATATGAGGTAGTACTTACTAAGTAGAATGTCTGTGATGACGTCATACTTTCTGTTTGACATCTGCAAGTGTTGATGAAGTAGGACTTACTGTATGGAGTCTGTGACATAAGACTTACCGCATGAAGTCTGGTGTAATTTAGGGTTTACTATATTACGTCAGTGATGACGTAGGACTTTCTGTATGAAATCTGTGATGAAGTAGGGCCTACTTTATAAAATCTGTGATGATGTAGGACTTTCTGTATGAAATCTGTGATGATATAGGACTTACTGTATGAAGTCTGTGATGATGTAGGCAATGTTGGTTCCCAGCGAGCACAAATACAAGGGCAGATGCCTTAAGGCTGACGTCTTCACTTCCATGCGGCTGTCACTCTGAACATGACAATGGAAATTACAAAACTTCCAATAAATTTGCCCCACTGATAGAAATGGCGAATGATACATGATTATGAAAAGTAACGTTTTATAATCTTTCATGTCATATCTATATTCTTCCAACTTGAAAATGTTACAAATTGTTCTCAATACAAATCTTTCACATTGCGAGCTGTACTGAAAGTTGATTTGACTTAGAACGCCAAACTTGTGCTCAGGGGTTTTTAACTAATACAATGGGGGTTAGTTTTACAGGTGGAGGAAACCAGAATACAGCAGCTAAACCACAGACTTCTTGCAACCTTTCCTATATGTGATGTACCAATATTCACACCACACTGGCAGAAGCTTGACAAGTGATCTTCAACAACATTTAGTTTGTGAACATTTGCATGAAAATTGTCAACTGCTTATTGTCCCGAAGGCCCCACAGTGAGAGTGGAGAAATCGACAAATTCTCTGTCCATTGTTGGCTTTTTCCGAGTTTGAATTATTTATTTACTTGATTGGTGTTTTACGTTGTGCTCAATAATAGTACACTTTGCATTATGGTGTGAGGAAACCGGGCAGAGCCCGGAGGAAACCCAGAGTCATCCGCAGATTGCTGGAAGACTTTCCCACGTAAAAGTGGAGAGGAAGCCAGCATGAGGCATACTTGAACTCACAGCGGCTGCATTGGTGAGAGTCTCCTGAGTGACTATAAAGTGCTGGCATGCTAAGCCCCTCGACCATGTAGGTGGAGTTTGAATTATGAATGGATAACATACCAGGGCCAGGCATAACACACGAGCCCTCCATTTCAGCAGGACAGTTCTAGGAAAGCAGCTTAATGCATGAAGACACTCATCCAGTGTCTGCAAATCTGCACCAAGAAACAAATCACATAATTATGCAACGTGTTGCCCAGTGAGGACTTCACTGGCAAACAGGAAGGAAAATCTGACAGCATCGCAATGAAGCCATGTGTTTGGATGGATTCAAGCACACCACCTCAATGGTCAAATGCCTGGCAGTTGCAGTGAACAAGTCCGTTAACCTTTTAATGGATTTTTTACACGACAAACAAAAACGATTTTTTTCACGATAATATTACGAATGAAGGAAGACTTCTTCAAATTAATAATCTGGAAAAAAATGGTGAGGTTATTCAGTGAACTTCACTGTTCATGTCTACCCTCATTCCTCAACCACTTCACATTTACAAGAGCAACTTTCAGTGCTAATGATGCACACTTTTAATTTGATTTTGGACACAAAACTACATTGGTTGGCTGGACCAGTTTCAGGCCTTCACAAGAAGTATAATTTTATGAGTCAAGGAGGTATGCTTGAATAAACACCTTGCACACATGTGAAAAGCTTGAAGAATTACAGTATTTCTACTACATTTATCTGATTGCTGCTCGTGGTCTTCAACAAACATGAGACTGGCTTCTTGACAGCTACAAATCCCACCATGCAGTGAGAGAGAGTGAGAATTCTCTTAAGAACATTTAATAACACAAAAGCACAAGTGCTGAATTCCTAAGCATGTACATGTAGGTCATGAGTTAGTCACCTAGCCTTTGACTAAGGGCTGTAGCCAGGTCAGCCACCTGCCTGGAGTCCTCGGGGTTCAAATCCAGCCATCGGGACTCTGCCTGAAGACACAAGGGAGAAGTCATTTTAGTTGGGAGTGAAAGGCTCTAACTGATTTGAAGTTCTTCCAAGTGAATTCAGACTCTTAACATTTATTTTTTACTTTTGTTTTTTTTTCTTTAACCATTTTCTTTTCTATATTCTTTGCTGCACATCTGTGTACATAAACTTACAGTAAATGTTTCAAGCTCAAACCCTTTCGTCATTAAAGGTAAAGACAGTCCTACTGTATCATGTTGTTTGTGCAAATTTTGAGGCAGCCTTTGTTGGCATTAATTTACTGATCACCTCTGTATTTAAGAGGTACTGCACTAATTCCTTTAGGACCCTCTCAAGTCACAAATGTTCAGCTCCACAATTTTCTCCAGCATTCATTTACTCTACATAAAACCTTGTGAAACTTGTTTGCAGAGGCACGTGTTGCGTTTGTCTGTGCTCAAAAATAGTTCTATAACATTTCTGAGAGGTCACATGACACAACTGAATTTATATTTTACCTTAAGCGCTAAAAGAGTTTGAACGTCAAACAACTGGCAGGATGATGGTTGTGTAAAGAGTTTATCCTAAACTTGCGGTACTTCACTTGTATGCATATTCAAACCTAATCTACACACTTACAGGCAACCACATAAGACTGAGTATCCAGCAGAAAGACTGGAAGTGCTCTGACCTGAATGTTGTTGAGTCATGTACTAAAGAGGAGAAAAAGGAACATAAATATTCTTGTTAGCAAATAGGAATTCACACATCGGTCATCACAGGTGACAATGATTAAGAATGAAAACAAATGAAAAAGTTGAGTATTTACAAGTGTGGTGCAAAATGAACATTTTACAGTATCACTGTAATACACAACTTTTCTTCACTACATGTATGTTATTCTTTATTCTTTTACAAAACTTTCCTTACTCTTTTTTGCTTTATGATTTTTTTTTTTGTACTTTTCATTACACTTAATGAAACTTAAAAGAAAACACTGTGTGAGGATTGGAGACCTTGTGCATTCTAAGCTCTTGGTTACAACTATTAAACTTACCATGTAAAGCCAAGAGTCCTGACACAGAACGAGCCATTTTCTGTAGACCTCTATTCAGCTTGACCTTGTCTGAAGAACGAACCTGTTGACGGAGAAAAAGCCTCCACAGACAGAAAATCTGACACAAGTCTGACTCTGTGCAGAAATTCCAAAACGTGTTGGGAGAGACTGACCTAAAGGAAAACAAAATTAACCCAGTTTACACATGTAGATATGTAGATATGTATGTGTATCTACATGTGTGTATATGTATCAATGCTTGGGGCTTTACATCGTGCTGAACAATTTTACAGTCAAATGATGATGAGGAGTCATTAGGTGTATACATTTAGGGTGATTCCATGTCATCAGAAGTGCTGCGGCCACTGAAGTATCATGCTGAAGATATCCTGCAGTATTTTTCAGATGCCATCCCGAACATTTCCTTTAAAATTAATTTTGTCATACACAATACAGCACATCAATGATGGAATATCTCCCTTGAGTTAGCAAGCTCTACATCTTTACAAACACTCAGCTCAATACATGCAGTACTTTTTAAGATACCACCCCTAGCATTGCTCAGGGTATTACATAAGTTATGCCCGCTATTGGATGCCCACGTTGCTCAGGGTATGACATAAGCTATGCCTGTTACTGGATGCCCACGTTGCTCAGGGTATGACATAAGCTATGCCTGTTACTGGATGCTGACATTGTTCAGGGTATGACACAAGCTATGCCTCTACTTGGTACATTTTATACATGTATGTGAGCTAAAAGCCAGAGGAGACGTCAACAAAGTTGCCCTACCGTATTGCTGTTGCAGTGGGCTGGGCGAGAATACAATGAGCGCACACCTCTGTGAACACACTGACGGTTTCCAGGTCTGTCAGCCGTATATCCTAATAAAAAAAAAACAGAGAACCTGCATGATAACACAGAAAATAAACACAGCATTCAACCACTGTTCTGACTTTCATTCTACAATGATGTTCAATTTGACATCAATCTACACATAACTATAACAGAACAAGTAAATATTCTGTCCAAGTCAAAACGTTTTTAAGTTTTTTTTGTTAAAAGATCTAGAAAACAAAGATCCTAGCAGTGGCCTTATTGTTATACACACAAAGATAAAACCCAATCCCAGATCTTTTCTCGGTGAAAGTTTCAAGGCTATCCAGCCAAATAGTCCTCGAGTTATCCTCCAGACAAAGCTTAAAAGACACATGAAAAGGAACTATACAAGAAAGATTATGTTTCTATGCCACATGAAGAAAATTATGCCCCAAAATTCCATTCTGAGGGTATTTTTCTACCTCCTAATTACCCTCTATATTGTGCACATTTTCTGTCAACTTTTGGATTTTTTCAGAAATTACACCATCACTGATCTTGCTCAGGACTCAGTGAACACCCTGGAAGTGCCTCAAGCCCAGTGAACAGTGTCGCTACATTGTTGGCAAGGTGACATGTACACAGATACTGCATGGCATCTTCGAGCCCACTTAGCGCCCCCTCTGCGTCCCTACACCTGCACCCATTCGATCTGTTCCCCACACCCTTGCCCCCCGTTTTATCTGTCCCCCGAGTTCTTTTTAAACAGGGATCATCATTGAGATCACCACTGCAAGCAACTTAATTTCTGGACTGACCACTGGGGCCTTGAGAAAACTGTAATCTGAAACCATTTTTATCCCCAAAAGTGAAAATTGAAAAATTTATTTGCAAGGTTACACGTTATTACACATGATAATTTGCACATTAAGAAATAAAATCAAAGCGTTACATGTATACATTAATGGTCAAAACAGGACTGTTGCAGCCATCTTGTTTTTCAAACACCTTGGTCAAAACTTAAGCATTCTCTCAGTGATGTCGAACAAATGTCCCTGTTTGAAGGTAATCTTTCATAAAATGCCCAAGTTATATAATCCTGACAAAAAATAACTGCCAAACAAACAACACAGACATTTTGTTTTACGCATACAAGTAGACACTAATCACAGCTGTCATCACACCACTGACCATGAAGGTAATTAGTCAAGAAGTTCTCGAGTCATCGTACAGACAAGATTTACTGCAACAATGTTTGGTGCAAACAAAAACCAGACGCCCCTCCATAATGTTACACCACTGTGTGGAGGTGAACAGTGAAAAACAGACAAATCCATCATATGCTGATGAACTAAAACTACTTAACATCAGTGTCTCTTTCAAAGCTTACCTCACCACGATATGACGGAGATATTGCCAATGTGGCGTTAAGCCATAATCATTCACTCATTCAAAGCTAATCTCCTTCCCTGCACCTTTACCTTTCCACTTACCCGTTCTGCCATCCCTGAGAAAGCATCCCTGAATTTGGTGTACACAGATTGGAAGGTCTTTGAGTTTTCCGTGACATCAGCACGCTCTTCTACATCTGATACTTTCCTAATGAACGTAGATGAGAAGTGTTTAAGGGGTGAAAATCCAAGTGTATCATGCCATACCACTGATTCAAGCCAAATCGAACTTTCCCAAAGCAAAACAATAATATAACCATTCCATAACAAGCTCAGGAAAAAAATACAACAAAATCTTGCTAGGTAAGGAATTTCTTTTACCTTCCTTTTGTTCGACTTTTGGACAGTTTTTTCCTTTCCTCCTCACAGGAAAATACCCTTAATTTCTTGCTATTTAAGGAATTTCCAATACCTTTTCTTTGCTCAGATTTTGGGCATTTTTTTTGCATTTCGTGCTCCCATCTAATCTTTTTGCATTTCTTGTTCCCATCTAATCTTTTTATATTTCTTGCTCCGATCTGAACATTTTGAATTTCTTGCTATGTACAGAATTTCTAGTACCTTTTCTTTGCTCGACTTTTGGACAGTTTTTTGCCTTTCCTGCTCCCATCTCTCTCCTCTTCTTTCATTGGCTGCGAGGACCCTGTTGTTTCAGACGATTTAGGTTCTTCAGGTTTATTCGCCATCTCTGATTGGATACATTTGACAGCAGGACCCACAATACCCTACAAACACAATTACTGTCAGTTTTATTCGCCATCTCTGATTGGATACATTTGACAGCAGGACCCACAATGCCCTACAAACACAATTACTGTCAGTTTTATTCGCCATCTCTGATTGGATACATTTGACAGCAGGACCCACAATACCCTACAAACACAATTACTGTCAGTTTTATTCGGCATCTCTGATTGGATACATTTGACAGCAGGACCCACAATACCCTACAAACACAATTACTGTCAGTTTTATTCGGCATCTCTGATTGGATACATTTGACAGCAGGACCCACAATACCCTACAAACACAATTACTGTCAGTTTTATTCGCCATCTCTGATTGGATACATTTGACAGCAGGACCCACAATGCCCTACAAACACAATTACTGTCAGTTTTATTCGCCATCTCTGATTGGATACATTTGACAGCAGGACCCACAATACCCTACAAACACAATTACTGTCAGTTTTATTCGCCATCTCTGATTGGATACATTTGACAGCAGGACCCACAATACCCTACAAACACAATTACTGTCAGTTTTATTCGCCATCTCTGATTGGATACATTTGACAGCAGGACCCACAATGCCCTACAAACACAATTACTGTCAGTTTTATTCGCCATCTCTGATTGGATACATTTGACAGCAGGACCCACAATACCCTACAAACACAATTACTGTCAGTTTTATTCGCCATCTCTGATTGGATACATTTGACAGCAGGACCCACAATGCCCTACAAACACAATTACTGTCAGTTTTATTCGCCATCTCTGATTGGATACATTTGACAGCAGGACCCACAATGCCCTACAAACACAATTACTGTCAGTTTTATTCGCCATCTCTGATTGGATACATTTGACAGCAGGACCCACAATACCCTACAAACACAATTACTGTCAGTTTTATTCGCCATCTCTGATTGGATACATTTGACAGCAGGACCCACAATACCCTACAAACACAATTACTGTCAGTTTTATTCGCCATCTCTGATTGGATACATTTGACAGCAGGACCCACAATACCCTACAAACACAATTACTGTCAGTTTTATTCGCCATCTCTGATTGGATACATTTGACAGCAGGACCCACAATGCCCTACAAACACAATTACTGTCAGTTTTATTCGCCATCTCTGATTGGATACATTTGACAGCAGGACCCACAATACCCTACAAACACAATTACTGTCAGTTTTATTCGCCATCTCTGATTGGATACATTTGACAGCAGGACCCACAATACCCTACAAACACAATTACTGTCAGTTTTATTCGCCATCTCTGATTGGATACATTTGACAGCAGGACCCACAATGCCCTACAAACACAATTACTGTCAGTTTTATTCGCCATCTCTGATTGGATACATTTGACAGCAGGACCCACAATACCCTACAAACACAATTACTGTCAGTTTTATTCGCCATCTCTGATTGGATACATTTGACAGCAGGACCCACAATGCCCTACAAACACAATTACTGTCAGTTTTATTCGCCATCTCTGATTGGATACATTTGACAGCAGGACCCACAATACCCTACAAACACAATTACTGTCAGTTTTATTCGGCATCTCTGGTTGGATACATTTGACAGCAGGACCCACAATACCCTACAAACACAATTACTGTCAGTTTTATTCGCCATCTCTGATTGGATACATTTGACAACAGGACCCACAATGCCCTACAAACACAATTACTGTCAGTTTTATTCGGCATCTCTGATTGGATACATTTGACAACAGGACCCACAATGCCCTACAAACACAATTACTGTCAGTTTAATTTAGCATCTCTGATTGGATACTTTTGACAGCAGAACCCACAATGCCCTACAAATACAATTACATGTACCTCTTTTCAAGTTTTCAAGGCTTTCTGATCACAAACACATGTCTTTAACAAGAACAATTGCTAGGACAGTCCACATTTACCGAAAATCAGATGATTTTTTGGTTTTATTTTTGTTCTCTCTTCCAAAAATTAAAAAATATTCATTCTGCCCATAAAACAAAAATATTATTTGGTGTGGTTTTGTTATCACCTGGATTTCAGAGCACGTGCCCAGGTCCTTCATAAGGCCACTGATGAAGCTGCGCCTTACTCCCTCTCGACCAATCAGTGAGGGAGGTGTCAGTCTCTCCATCAAGTGACAAGAGAACTGACCAATGGCGTTAGTGAGGTCAGGACAGCGGAGATTATGGAGCCCGTGTTCTGCGAGAGTGAGAGCAACCTTATCGTAGTAGAGTCTCAGATCCATCAGTGAGAGTCTGGTGATAGATGTTGTATTGCTATCCTCTGTCACCACCTGTTCACACAGTCTGGCTGTACATTCCTCCATCTCATCAAGCTCACTGGAAAACAAGCAGCAAACACTTACAATTAACAGAATAAATAAATGAATGCTTGCGGTTTGACGTCGTAGTTAACATTGTTTCAGTTATATGATGACAAGGAGTCATTAAGTGTGTGTACATACATTGCGCCCTCTTGTGGCAGGCCGGGCGAGTGCAAATCACTTCTATGTGACAGTAAGTTTGTTCAAAACTAAATGGTTTGACTGAGGCCTTACTCCAATGGGTCCCCTTGTTCTCTCTCCATGCAGAGTCTTTCCAGAAGTGCTAAGTGACAACTGATGAAGTACTGGAGCAGATTGCCTGTGGGTAGACCATCTATCTGTATCACCCGGACCATGACCAGCAGGGACACCTGCAACATACAGGGACATGATTAGTAACACACAGCTGTAATTCTCCAAACTTTCCGCACATCTGCAAGATTTTCATGGAAGAATAGTTTGAGGCCATTATTCTATGTAGTCTGATAAATTTATACTTAAGGTAAAGACCTGAAATTGGCCAACTCAACCTATATAATTTTGTCTCTGAGATCAGATAAGGATGGTTTCCTCTGACCACAATGTTGGCTGCTGTTGTATAAGTAAAATATACTTCAGTACAGGGTAAAGCACAAATCAAATTAACACAGTACAAACAATGCACTGAAATATAGTCTATCATATGTGTAAATGTTGAGGAAATATGGGACTGTGATCAGCGGGACAAAACCAACCTGAAGCATCAATGCGGGAAGTTTTCGCTTTCTTATGAGTTAAAGACCATGTCAACTTGTCCTTCACCAATATAGCTTGTAAGTCTTCATGTTACATAATGGAAAGTTCGTCATGAACTGGCCAGCTTACATCTGACAAGTAGAAGTTTCCTTCACACATAAAACTGGCCACCATTATATAAGGGCAAAATTCTTAACAATCCTTGACAGTGCAATTAAATGAAGTCTTGAAATACACTGTGAGATTGTGACTTACAGATTTGAGCGGGTAATCTCCGTTCTCCAGGTGGCAGCAAAGAACGCTCCAGAAAAGCGGAATTCTGTTACTGGTGAACTGACAAACGTCAGGCACAAATCCAACCAGGATACGCCTACAAAGAGGAAAATGTGAAATCACACTAATTCTCTGAAGCACGTACACACTATCAGAGCTTTAGATTATGATATTAAAGGGTAAAATAAATTGTACCCAAATTGCTGAAGAAAATGTGTCAAAAGCTTTTGTCAATTATACTTTAGATAATCAATAAAACTTCCTTAATTGTAGAGGTAATGCCCAAACAAGATATTCTGACATATCCATTATGTATAAAGTGGTTTAATGCAGAAAGGATTAATTAAATTGACATTACATGCAAGAAGGGACAAGCCTAATCATTGACTCATGCACGATACCTAAGGAAAACTTACACGTAATAGAAATATCATAATGGTGAACTTGACGATTGTATTAAGACCAGCATCACATCTCATTTAAAGGTAAGACTGGAAATGGGCAGGAAGACTGCGTCAAATATTATTTTGTCAGTGGCATAGGACAAAACTGCCACACAACAACATTGTAACTTTTTCACAATGTGAATACCTGAAAGATTTGCCAAAGTATCCTACACCAACTTAATTATTTTCAGGCTTGAAAGGAGACATTTGCTTACATGATGTTGGTCTGTAGCAGCTCACTGGACTCCAGGCTGGAGAGGACATGAGGTACATCACTCAGACTTACCTCTGGTTGTTTACTGGCCTACAAGTAGGAAAAATATCTTGATCACTGCACAATAACAAGAAACATACCTAGATCACTAAGGCTCACATCTGCTTGTTTACTGGCCTACAACTAATAAATAAATGATGGCATGAAATTTACCTGTACTATGTCCGGCAGCTTGCGTCATGACAAGAAAGTTACCAGTCCTGTACCTGGAGTTAACTCTGCTGAGTCAGGTAAATTAATCATGTGATAAAGAGTTACCTTCCCTGAGGTAAGTCCGCTGTAGAATGAGTTATCTGCCCTTGTATCTGGAGTCAGCCATAAAATGGAAAGTTACCTACCCTGTGTCAGGTAAGTCAGCCATATAATGAGAGTTATCTGCCTAGTGTCGGGTAAGTCGGCCCAAGAATGAACGTTACCTACCCTCTGTCAGGTAAGTCAGCCACAGAATGAGTTATCTGCCCTGTATCAGGTAAGTCAGCCATAGAATGAGAGTTATCTGCCCTGTGTCAGGTAAGTCAATCACAGAATGTGAGTTATCTGCCCTGTATCAGCTAAGTCAATCACAGAATGAGAGTTATCTGCCCTGTATCAGGTATGTCAATCATAGAATGTGAGATATCTGCCCTGTATCAGGTAAGTCAATCATAGAATGAGAGTTATCTGCCCTGTATCAGGTAAGTCAATCACATAATGCGAGTTGCCTGGACTGTGTCAGGAAGTCAACAATGTAATATGAGAGTTACCTGCCCTGTGTCTGGTAAGTCACTTCACTAGTGAGGAAGTAAGTCAGCCATGTAAGTTACTTGCTTTTTCACCAGTGAGACGTACATGTAAGTCAGTCATGTAGCAAGAGTTACCTGGCTTGTGTCTGTGACACTCTGCTGCAGCAGGTGTAAAGGTACATGGAAGCTGGTGACAGTCCGAGTTTGGCCTTTGGACCGCTCAAACTGATCACTAAATTCCACTAATTCTGCAAATAAACAGACAGTTGTCAAAACATTTGTTCATGTTTTTTCTCACTTCACATCTTCACAATCAGTCATGTCAGTCACTTTCCATACAGAGTTCATGGTATAATTGTGAATTTGACACCGATGACTTGCCAATGGTTCTAAACCTAGAATCAATTTACTACTAGAGTACTCAGTTGATGTACTATTCTGGCATTACCATTAAATTCTATCTTTTTATAATATCTCAACTTCACATTGTCAGAATAACCATATATACCTGGTTTAAGATATGAATATGTCATCTAACTATGTACAAGGCAACAGCCTGACCTACCTGCCGCACAATGTATGAGCTCAGAGAGAATATTGTGGAAAGCAACAAGATCCCGCCACTTGATGACCTGTAGAAACTGTGAGATGGTGTCTCGGCACTTGTGATGCAGTGAGGCGCAGCCTTTGTGAGACAGCAGGCGCAATATCCGCGAAATACACCAACAGGTGAATGCTACAAATAGAACAAACATAAAACAGGAAATTATTTGATAGAAATGTTTGACAAAATGAAACACAACACAGCTGTAGACAGAAGAAGCATATCCTACATGGTGACCTTATCTGGGTTTGGACTTTGATTACAACAAGGTACGCACACAAAAAATTACGAGGATACTGTACCAGGATGATGAAGTCTGAACGCCCCAAGTATGATGAAGTCTGAGCACCACAAGTATTTCTTCCAGTGAAAAGTAGACAGACTTATTTATTTGATTGGTGATATACTCAAGAATATTTCATTTATGTAAAGGCATCCAGCATTATGGGGGTTAAAAAAGGAGGACAGATAACTCTTGAGATACAAAGTCTTGACCTATTTATCCATATACACTTATCAAGCAAAATTAACTATACACAATAATAGTTTATTATTTATATTTTGATGATTTTGTCCATCAGATTATGCCCCATTTTTTAGATTTTGTCATATGCAGAACTATTCTGTGATGTCGTACATGACCCTCATATGACACAATGTTTTACTGTTATATGATGTAGCAATGTAAAATTTATTGATTTATTTGATGGCAATCGATTTTATGGGAGGACACCAGAGTGCCTGAGATAAACCACCAACCTTAGGCAAGTAATGATGAACTTTCTCACAAGTGACATACTGATATGAACACTATATACTATATCACCGAGCTCCACCTCATCCCGATGTTCATGTTAACTCAACATGAGATTCCTTCTCATCACTGAGCTCCACCTCATCCCGATGTTCATGTTAATTCACCATGAGATTCCTTCTCATCACTGAGCTTCACCTCATCCCGATGTTCATGTTAACTCACCATGAGGTTCCTTCTCATCACTGAGCTCCACCTCATCCCGATGTTCATGTTAACTCACCATGAGGTTCCTTCTCATCACTGAGCTTCACCTCATCCCGATGTTCATGTTAACTCACCATGAGATTCCTTCTCATCACTGAGCTCCACCTCATCCCGATGTTCATGTTAATTCGGACCGGCCCGGATAGCACAGTTGGTAGAGCGTCTGCTTCGGGACTGGTAGATCCAGGATCAATCCTTGATCGAGTCACACCTAAGACTTTAAAAGAGGAAGTTGTAACTTCCTCACTTGGCGTTCAGCATGAAGGGGATAGTGCAACGACTGGTTGACCCGTATCAGTATAATGGCTCGGGCGGGGCGGCTTGCTTGCCTTCGGTAAGTCGTCTCAGTGAGGCAGCACTAAATAAAAGAGCGGTGGAAATCCGTCCTGCAACAAGGAGGCACATTACACGTACATGCACCCTAATGATTCCTTCGTCGTCATATGACTGAAAAATTGTTGAGAACGACGTTAAACCCCAAGCACTCACTCACTCATGTTAATTCACCATGAGATTCCTTCTCATCACTGAGCTTCACCTCATCCCGATGTTCATGTTAACTCACCATGAGGTTCCTTCTCATCACTGAGCTCCACCTCATCCCGATGTTCATGTTAACTCACCATGAGGTTCCTTCTCATCACTGAGCTTCACCTCATCCGGATGTTCATGTTAACTCAACATGAGGTTCCTTCTCATCACTGAGCTCCACCTCATCCCGATGTTCATGTTAACTCACCATGAGGTTCCTTCTCATCACTGAGCTCCACCTCATCCCGATGTTCATGTTAACTCACCATGAGGTTCCTTCTCATCACTGAGCTCCACCTCATCCCGATGTTCATGTTAACTCACCATGAGATAACTTCTCATCACTGAGCTCCACCTCATCCCAATGTTCATGTTAACTCACCATGAGATTCATTCTCATCACCGAGCTCCACCTCATCCCGATGTTTATGTTAACTCACCATGAGATTCCTTCTCATCACCGAGCTCCACCTCATCCTGGTGTTCATGTTAATTCACCATGAGATTCATTCTCATCACCGAGCTCCACCTCCTCCCAATGTTCATGTTAACTCACCATGAGATTCATTCTCATCACCGAGCTCCACCTCATCCCAATGTTCATGTTAACTCACCATGAGATTCCTTCTCATCACCGAGCTCCACCTCATCCTGATTTTCATGTTAACTCACCATGAGATTCCTTCTCATCACCGAGCTCCACCTCATCCTGGTGTTCATGTTAATTCACCATGAGATTCATTCTCATCACCGAGCTCCACCTCATCCCAATGTTCATGTTAACTCACCATGAGATTCCTTCTCATCACTGACCTCCACCTCATCCCGATGTTCATGATAAGCTCTCATCACTAAGCTCCAACCATCCCCATGATCAGGTTATCTTATCGTGAGATTCCTTCTCCTTGTCAGAGCTCCACCCCATCCCCATGTTCATGTCAATTCATGGGGACTCCATCCCTTCATTACTGAGCTGACCACAACCCCTTGTTCATTACAACTCACCATGAGACTCCTTCCCCTCTTCACTTAGCTCCACCCCATCCCCATATTCATGCCAATTCATGGGGACTCCATCCCTTCATTACTGAGCTCCATCACATCCCTATGTTCATTACAACTCACCATGAGACTCCTTCTCCTCTTCACTGAGCTCCACCCCATCCCCATATTCATGCCAATTCATGGTGACTCCATCCCTTCATTACTGAGCTCCATCACATCCCTATGTTCATTACAACTCACCATGAGACTCCTTCCCCTCTTCACTTAGCTCCACCCCATCCCCATATTCATGCCAATTCATGGGGACTCCATCCCTTCATTACTGAGCTCCATCACATCCCTATGTTCATTACAACTCACCATGAGGCTCCTTCTCCTCTTCACTGAGCTCCACCCCATCCCCATATTCATGCCAATTCATGGGGACTCCATCCCTTCACTACTGAGCTCCATCACATCCCTATGTTCATTACAACTCACCATGAGACTCCTTCTCCTCTTCACTGAGCTCCACCCCATCCCCATGTTCATCATCACTGAGTACATTCTGACCGTGGACAAAAACGGCAGGGTTCCGTCCGGCATACCAGCTCATCAGCTGTAAGGTTGGCACATATTCGCTAGCCTCTCCAATCCTTGCAATGGTAGAGGCAACTGTAGAGTAGAAATTAACTGATTTATTGATTTTCAATGCCATACTTAAGAATATTTCAGGTGCTCAACACCACTTGTTGTATCATTGTGCTCAACGGCCAGTCAACCATCATACCTCACCAGAAAGTAACAAAAATCTTGTGATCAGAAAGATGTCAGGATTGTCCTGCCAGCAAGGGATCTTAGGAAAGTCAATAAGAGAAACACTAACACACAATGTTCAATACACAATGTGTCCCATTTTGGGATTACAAAAATACAAAAGACAATGCAGATACATGTACCTCTTCTTCAGTCAGTGCACCATGGGTTGTTTCTAGGTGGCTCTCAGCAAGCTTTTCCACATGTGCAAATAATATAGTTTGATCAATCTTTGGTATGCCAGGAAAGTGAGAGAAAAGTACGTACAACTTGTGCTGGCTTCCAATGAATGTTACTTTGACACACATTTCCCATTGGCTGTGTGTATCCGGTGGACCACTTTTTTTGTTTTTTTTGATTGGTGTTTTACGCCGTACTCAAGAATATTTCACTTATACGACGGTGGCCAGCATTATGGTGGGTGGAAACCGGGCACAGCCCCAGGGAAACCCACGACCATCCGCAGGTTGCTGGAAGACCTTCCCACTTACGGTGGACCACTGAGTGAGCTTCAAACAAAGTATGAACTATATACAACAACGCACAGTCGTCTGACAACTGCGCAATGTTAACCCTTTCTGACCAGCTACAGAGGACGATTAAAACAGAAAACAATCCAAAACTAATCGTGCTGCTTGACTGCTTGAATGACTGGCTCTGATAATGGCGAATTTATATGTTTTACTGCTGAACAGAACTGCTCGAAAGGTGACAGGTCACTTTGCCAGTTGAATAACAGTAGGCCTGCATGCACTCTCTCGTCAATCAAAGGCCAATGCGAAAACAAGTAACACCTCTTTGAATACTGCTCACAGTAGAAATGTCATCTTCTTAGATGACCATCCCCCATTGTTTCAATCTCTGATCCAGATTACGAGGATTAGCGACACCACAGGAAACAAAAGAGAATTATAGCCACTCTTGATGATACCTGTTTGACGTGCTTGAGTAATTTCGGCCATATTATAACCTAGTCTTAAGATTTTTTTTCAGTATTACCTCGATACCTCGAACCCATCTTTGAAATAAATCCACGAAAATAAATTCCGGTGAATAAGAAATGCTTTACAGTAAGCTAATAAACCTCCGATCTGAATAAGCCTTGTCTTTTGCATTTGTAGACCTATGTATGTTTATTTTTTATGTAATATTTGTTAGTTCCTTTCTTTCTAATATTTATACCAACAAACAACTGAACATGTATGGTTTATAACTGTTTCACTAAATACCTCTGAGCAGGATAAGCCTTATCTCTCTATTTTGAACATGTTTACTCTTTGATATTATGCCTGTTAGTTCCTTTCTTTTCTTTAATGTAACAACCAACAAGTTGAGTTTCCAGTTGTAAAAGTTTGGATTTCTATGAATCCCTTAATTTATGTATATCTCATAGCCAAACCTATTGATATCTTTTTCATAAAAGATGGTTACCTGCATCTGTGTTGGTCAGGACCTTCTCCACCAGGATACTGAGCAGGCCTCTCACTTCCTGGACACTTGTGTTCTCATTTTTGGCACACCTTTGAAAGAAAAACAAAACAAAAACAGGAATCAACCCTCTATATTATTTGACACAAATGGTGATTCTCCTGGAAAACTTGAGTATGAATTACATGTTTCAGCAAGTAGTCATAATTTATACTATATTACTCCAAGCCATAATCTGGTTCTCCCAGTTTACAAAAGGATTTGCTGGAAAATCTTAATATTATCTATAAGATTAACATAATCTTATATATTAAAAGCTTAATATATAATATAATAATTTAAATTTTTATGAAAAAAATTATCGTTATTATTTTCTTTTATAAAATGTTACATTTATATATAAAAAATGAACATATACAAGAGTCAGGAACGTCTCTGTTAGGAACAGTTTAATTGGCTGAAGGTCTGTTACATTTATGTAAATATTTGAAAACTGTAACAGGTTTACATTGGTATAATTTTATACACTTACTCTCCAAGTCTGTGTGAGATGGCTAACACTTGTCTTGACATCTTTAGATAATTTCGCTTCCAAATGTCACCCAGTGTATACAAATCATGCTTCCTCACCGACCATAATGCTTACAGCTGTTAGCAATCCATCTGAAATTAAATATTTACGAAAAACTTACCATAAAAACTACCAATGTGCAATGGAGATTTGAAAAGGTGTAACAATAAGTACTGTTTAATAGTCTGCAAAGACTGACCAGCAGGTTAAGAAATATTTACACACGCCATGACTTGCATGAAAATGAAGTTTTGTAACATCTTGACGAATTATCCCACCTACATGTGCCATTTTAAAGTTTTGACACGCCTGCCTGTCAAAAAAATTGTCACATAATGCCGAACACCAACTCGATGGAACATGAGGTCAGTGCTGCTGGCACCCAAACTTTAATGCACTAAACATGCAAGTTCTATTTCATGAAATTCTGGCTTGCATTATGAAAACTAAAGTTGTGCCTACTGACAGCAATGGAAATAATAGTTTTCTGGAAGATTTCAATGCCAAAACAGTTATATTTCAATCCCACAAGTAGAACACTTGGATGTTGAATACAAGGTACTTGGTACCACCAAAGTTCTAGAAGTCAACGTGACCACAAGAAAGCAAGATAATTACTTTTGTCAGTGAGGATAGCAAATTAAGACAATTGTATTCGAGATTCCATAGAAAAATTGCCTAGAAATTAGCAGAGGTAATAGGTTAGATTGCCATAAGTGGGAAGGAGATAGGAGTGTGAAATCCTCAAAACTGACACGGAGAAGTTTTGGTCCAGTGTATGTACGCATGACGAAGCATATCACTATACTGACACAGATCGGATGCAGAAATGGACAAGGATTACTTACAACCGTGTCCTACAGCAAACAACAACAGCATGTTGAGGATAGCCCACTGAGAACCAAGCAGTGCAGGGTAACTAAGTCAATGTACATACTGCTGTTCTAGGAGAGGACTGCCTTTACTTCAATTAAATTAAATGAAGTCTGTTTTTAACAATTTCTGATATGTACATGTACCTGCCTCGACATTTAATCACTGAAGTGACGAGTCCAGTCTGTTCTGCAAAGATACATTTGTTCTGCACTTTACGAAACAAAGCAGTATTTTAAATCATTTCTAAAATGGCGGCATACCGATGACGGAGGAAATAATCGTTAAACCTGTCACTTAAGCTGGCCGCGTGGTCCGGTCTTGTTAGGTCAATTTCCATATATTTTATTTTGTAGTTGCCTGACTTTAGCACATCCGACTGAACAAAGTTATTTTAAAGAAAGAGAAGGAATATTTCTGTGGATTTTAATAACATTTCCACTCTGGAATGAATGGCAATAAGGGTCCTATATTCTCTGCCTGTAACAAAAATTGATGTATGCTGTAAGCTGTTCAAAGTGGATTTAAAGGCCCACGAGAATTTAGCGGCATGCACTGACTGTTTTTTTTTTTTCAATTCAACGATTAAATGTTGAGGCAGATTGTTTACAACAGACTCCAAGTTTAATATAATTGAACTACAGTGCCTCGAATGGGAAGGAGGTAAAATCCTCGCCATGTTTTGTGAGAGGCAGGAATGGCGTTTCGAAGAATGTCTGAACTTTAAAATAGCACCCTGGGTCCATCTAGCAGGGATAGATCTACTGTAGGTGGGTAGTTCTGTCACCACATGACACTTCACAAATTAACTATTGAGTGTTGACATTAAAACGTAACAGGGATAAAAGGCAATGTTGATAGTAATGGTACAGATCTACAGAAAGCCCGATACATCCATGTTATCAACTGAACTGAAGATCGATTTAGAAAACCTTCGGTATTTCTATTACCCATTTACTAAAAAATATCCTGAAAGAGACGAAAATTTACCATATCTACTGGCTCTAAACAAGACACATTCCCTTCGCGCCATTTGCGATATATCGTTGATGTGTTAGCCTTCAGAGCTGGAGAGTCATGATCAAGGGAGATAACCCGGAAATGTTTGTCTAAAGGTTAAAATGTTCTGTTTTTTTTTATGAAAACATCACTCATATGTTGTTAGTCTTGTTTGATAATGCCACACTATAACTAAAAAAAAATTTATTTAAAAAACAAATGAAAATATGTCGGTAATGCGTAAACTTCTCACAACTTGAATAACACACTTCCGTTTTTATCAAATACTGTTGTGTAAACATTTAGCGGTTACAATTTTAGTAGTTCCCATAAACTCCAACCCCGCGGATTTCAACCAAGTTCAAGATTTTGAGCAGGCTGACAGACGATACTAAAATCTGACGTAAAGATTGGTCTCCTCTGCCGCCGATGACGTAGCCTTGTCTTTTATTCACTGGTAATGATATCCACAACAACACAACAAATTAACATGGGTGTTCATCCCATTCCTTAAACTCCATCTAAACTGAACCTGCAAGTGCTGTTTTAGAATTCTGACATTCATGTACTGCAATGTGTTTTTCATTGTGAATATGCAATTACTATTTATGCTTTTTCAAAAATTACGTCACAGTTATCGGAGTATGTGCGCTGATAAAGCATAAATGAAGTACATACCCACGGCAACATCACAGAAGATAACGATGCGTTCTACTGCTCGTCCTCGAGTCTCCCATTTGTCACAGCAGTATTCATTTATGAAGTCTGCTTTCTTTAAACCTACATTTTTGAATTTAATGTGCAAAAACAATGCAAAGAATCATGTTCATTGAAAGTATTTGATACAGTGCACATAGTTGAATTGAATGACATTTTGAGGTTTGTACACCCAGCTAGTGAGAGATGTTAATTTATTCCAAACACATCTCTTTTTTTTGTATTTCAGAATAGGTAACCGCAAGGATAAAAACAACCATGTCCCGCACCACATTCAACAGCTCAGTGATGGGGGTTAGGACCCGTTCTGCCCTTCGTTCAGTGTTTGACGATAGAGATGTGTCAATGTTTACTGCCTCTGGGGACATGGGTAGTGTAACTGGAACGCCACTGTTGTCCAATGGCCGGAGTGGGGTGGGCATCTCTCAGGTCAAGAATATCTTGGAGCAGAAAATGAACAATGAAATACTGGAGGTCGAGGACAAGTGTAGCCCAGGACTGGCTAGGTTACGCATGACTCCAGGTTAGCTAACCACATTTCGGAATTGCCCAGTTTCTTCATATGATAATACTGGCCGCTGTCATATAAGTGAATTATTTTTGAGTTTGACGTAATACGCCAATCAAATAAATAAATAAAAAGATCACAGTTGGTGTTTATATCAGCAACACAGGATTTATGAGAACATGGAATATAATATATGTGGGAGCAGGCCAGTGCTGAGTGGTTGAGATGCCTTTCAATCTAAGTGTGGGTTCAAACCCAACTGTGGACTGAATTTTGTAGATTTTTTGACTTTGATAACAATCAGCAGTTGAGGAGGATCGGGTGGCAGTTTGTGCAGTGTAATTGCCATTGAAGGTCAGTTATCTTCCACCAATATCATATGGCCTGTAACTATGTATGTCACATGCAAATGTTCATCTGTATGTCACAGTGAGTTACCACGGGAACTCTGGTTTCCTCTACCCATGAAACAGACATCCACCATATTAGTGAAAAGTGTGGCAAAAAATATGGATGTGACATAACTGATGCCTTCTGTGTCATTACAGACAAACGCAGTATCTGATGCTTTAACACTATTTTAATTTTAAATTCTAAAAAAAAGTAAATCTAGCTTGTATTTTCCTGGAAAGTTTTATGATTTTTCATCTGATATATACTTCATATAGGGGTTTCTTTGCTGTTAAAAATAAATGATTCCTGATTGGCTGATGCATTCCATTTGTCTGCATGGTGATTGTTGTAAAGCTCTTTCTTCAGAAATTATGACAATCGTAAAGACTTTTTCTGCTTTGGTTACAGGAGGTCAGTTAAAACAGAAGCAAAAGATGCTGATGAAGAAGCATGAGGATGCCAGGAAGCAAGCAGACAAACTAAATGTTGGTGGAGGCGTGACACTGTGGCCAGAGATGGAAGACATGAGGCTGAGTCAGGGGGAGATAATCAGGCTTAGTCTTGGTTGTGTTGGGTTATTGCTTGTAACATTGGCCACTTTCTCCAAGCTTCATGGTATGTGTCAGTTTTTATTTGTCTTGATCAGTTCTTTGTAGACTAGGAGAGACTGAGATTGCCAAAATACATAGCCATGAATTTAATGCTGGTTAGTCAGTAGTGCTTTAGAAAAGTCTTCTCAGTGGCAAGTCACTTTGAAACAAATTCACGTCCACACCTATGTGTTAAAATACTATGATTTAGACTGTTAACTCAAATAACTCTCAGGCTTTGCTTTGTTACTGCCCATCCTATCAATCGTTTAAGCAGTAAAGAAAGTACATTAAAGGCCAAAGTAAGAAACAGGCAATTGATCTCATGATATTTTCAAATCACATTTATAGTTGTCATTTTTTTACATTGTGGGTTAAAGAATTTTTATTTTGTTTCTTGGGTGTGACTTCACCTGAAGGGAAGATATGTGCACATTAATCGCTTTGACTTATAAAATCGAGTCTGAAGGGCTGGATAGCTGCAACTGTCAGACTCTTGACCAGTGCATTTCTGTGTTCAAATCCAGCTCTTGTCGCCACAGACCTTGTGAAGGGTCATGCTTTACTCTTAGCACTTTACTTTCACACATAAACCTGACCGCTGTCATAAAAATTGAAAAATTATGATGTTTAACACCAATCTCTCATCCAGTCATCTCTGAAGATTGCAAAAGAAAAAAAAATGGCGACCAGCTTGTATTGATCTGATAAGTACATGTAAACAGCATATTTAGAGATCATTGGCCAGATCGTCTTTTCTATTACCCCAAACCAGAAGTGAAACTAACCCAAAGTTATTTTGTTTTCATTTGTTCTTTGCAGGAAATTTGCTGAGGCGTTTATGGCACTACACCAGTAAGTTTGTAACTTTCTCTGATCACCACCCCATAGACCTGACCTCAGAGGATCTCTTCCACAGTAGTGTCGTCAACTGGCATATACAGTACAGAAAACTACTGGTGAGTTCGGATGAGGATTCTGTAATTAAGATGAGCATATTCTAATTATGACTGATTGTATACCATGTGACTTTATTTCATTATCTAAAAGACTGACCTTAGAATGGATAGTCATTATTAGTCAGCTGGAAAACCTTTTAATGGAACTATATCATCTTAACGGCTATCTTAACTTGAGGCCATTTCCTCTTAATACCCATATTGGAGCGTTTTGGTGGCCTAATGGTTAGAGCTTCCACTGCGAAGTCTGGAGACCTGGGTCAAACCCGGGTCAGGTCATACCAAAGACTTCAAAAGTACTTGTTGCTGCTGTGCTTGGCGCTCAGTGCTGAGAGGTTAAAGCAAAGAAATAGAACCGGTTGGCTCGGTTTCAGTATAATGTGACTGGTTGGGGTGTCATTGTCCTGTGTCTTCGGCCTGCCACAAGAAGACACGGTATATGGACACACACCAAATGACCATTCGCTGTCATACGTAGGCTTATAACATTTCTGTACCAAGAATTACATCATATGTTTACCTGTGTTTACACTATCTTTGTACAAAAATTGTATTTTATATTTACCTAGCTCTACCTACATGTATGTGTATTATACACTTCTGTTACTCTATATGTATCCCTGTTATCAGACCTGTAAGTGGACTCCTGGCCTTTTGGCTCTGAATATTAATAAACCATAAACCATGAACTAGCATGACTGAAAAATTGTTAAGTATGGTGTAAAATCCCAGGCATTGATTGATTCATTCATTCTTTCATTCATCCTTAATACCTATATGTGTGGATAATTAGTAATATTAATGCTTGCTTAAATGAAAGGGTAATTAAAGAATTAACTCTGTTTAGCATTCAAGAAAACCATTTTGATTAAAGAATTAACTCTGTTTAGCATTCAAGAAAACCATTTTGATTATTAAGGTTTTTGGTGTTGAGCATAGCTTAAACTTGTTTAAATACACAAAATCATGATATTGTCAGAATGTAAATAATAAATAGAATACATGTTTTTATGTATGTCATTTTATGTGTTGCTTTCAAAAAAAGGCCTTATGACCAATAGTGAAGTAAAGATAATATTTCATTGAAATGTGAGAGCATATTTCCCAGCCACTCGCTATAATCAATATACATTATAGATTATTAGATGTAGACTTGCTGCTCCCATAATCTCTCCAGACTGGCCCCGATGGCTCAGTTGGTAGAGTGTATGCTTCTGGGTCAGGTCACACCTAAGACCTTAAAAGAGGAAGTTGGAGCTTCCTGACTTGGTGTTCAGCATTAAGGGGATAGTACAACAACTGGTTGACCACCTATTAGTTAATGGCTTGGGTGGGGAGGCTTACTTGCCTTCGTCAAATCGTCTCAGTGAAGCAGCACTAGATAAAAGAGCGGTGGAAATCCATCCTGCAACAAGGAGGCACATAACATGCACTCTAAGGACTTCTGCATTGTCATATGACAGGAAAATTGTTAAGCACAATGTTAAACCCCAAGCACTCACTCACTCCCATAAACTTTCCAAAACATGAAATCTGATAGATTGGAAGCAGCATTGGTTCTTTATGCCTGATAAACTTTAGAATTTAGGTATAATACCAGAGACATCCATACCCTAGGTGAATATGTCAATACTCATGGATAATTAAAGTTTAAGAGTTTTGACAATGATAGTAATGACGTCAAAGCATCACCAAGTAAATGCAAGAGCTTTCACAAGCTGTTGACCCACTTGCCATGTTCTTTGAAAAGTCGTTCAAAAACTTGTTAAACCTTTTAGATTTATGTGGTGATTCCTCAATTTCAATATTGTCAATGAATCCACATACAACTATGAGTCTAAAGCTTTAACAGTGTTTTCTTTTGTTGGGCTTTATATTAGTTTCCTACATCATCCTTACTTTATGTAGGGAAAATGTTGCAACTATTGAAATTTTTTGTCTCGTAGGTTGAAGTCCACCAGAGGTTTGACATGTCCAGCCTCTCTGTGGGCTACCAGCTGTATATCCTTATCTACATAACAGGTGTGGGTGTCCTGCTCTACTTTCTCTGGGACAGCATGTTCTCCACCAACAAGCTCTCACCCAGGCGCATCAAGACATGGTAAGGTTTAACATACACTCTTCTACAGTGTTGGGTGCACAAGTTGGGAATCAGAATTTCTAAGACGACATTCCCCTCTTCTTTTTGTTTTTTGGGGGTTTAATGAGACTATCAGCATGGTTAAGGTCCTGGCATGACCATGTATTCGGGTAGCTGGCTATTCCAAACGTACACATGTTAAAATGCTGTCTCACTGGTACACCATGCTTCAGATGCCAGACATGAAACCTAGTCCAGTGACAGTGTAGTGACATCTGTCCGAACACTACTTGGCCTGTCCCCTTGACTAAGGAGTTCCAAGATAAAGATTAACACTTTCACAGCATGGTTTTTTTGATAGAACACTTTTACTTATTATAGGTACGTGGCAAGGGTCTGACAGCAACCTGCGGATGGTTGTGGGTTTCCCCAGGGCTGTGCCCGGTTTCCACCCACCATAATGCTGGCCGCCGTCGTATAGGTGAAATATTCTTGAGCTCGGCGTAAAACACCTATCAGATCAAATCTACTTATTATAGGTTATAACTGCTAAGCCACTCCAAAGCAGTCTCTCTGGTGTGTTTTGTTTCTTCATCTATTGTTATTTCATACATGATTGTAGGGTGTCCCTCTTGCGTGAAATGCAGACATGGACACTGCTCATGGCATTCCTTATAACTGGTGTCCCTTCATTTATTGTTTCATACATATACATGTTTGTAGGGTGTCCCTACTGAACACTGCTCATGACATTCCTTTTGCTCTCCCTTCATGTGTTGTTGTTCATGCGTGTAAAAGTTTGTAGGGTGTCCCTGCTGACTGGAGTGGCAACTTGGCTCATGACATTCCTTTGGTTTCCCTTCATGTTTTGTTCTTCATACATGTAAATGTTTGTAGGGTGTCCCTACTGACTGTAGTGGGGACTTGGACACTGCTCATGACATTCCTTTTGGTGTCTGCTCAACAACTGGAGACAGCTGTGGAGGTAAACATTCTCAAACTCAGTGAGACTTTGGTAAGTCTTAAATTTGTATGCAGTGTTGTAATTTATTATTATTTACATGGGCATTTTATTAACTTATGCAGTTTGGAGCTAAAAAGAAGGCTTAACCTTACACCAACACTGACACTTTTCCCCCTGTAACAATACCTTGCCTTACTTTGTACAGGCGAGCTAAAAATGAAGTGCCTGAGTAAACCACCAATTTTCAGTAAGATAATGACAGGACGGGCCTACCGAACTGCATAAGTACATGTAGAAGACCAAGAAGGGTATTGGGTTCCTCTGGCGATTTGACCATTTCCCTGTTTTGTTGACATCATGCACACATTCAGATTGACTTCGTTCTGGCCTCCTGTGAACACAGATTTCTACAAGCCTTTCTTTCTAGCGCTACAGTTTCTTATGCAGTCACTTATTTAGATAAGCTTTTTGTCTATTTAGCTACTTTACCAGATTTATAGAGTGTAAGAATTTTACATGTTGTACCTTGGTGTATACCATTTTATCTAGTTTACACTGTATCTGTAGAAAGCTCCCCACATCTGTATTAGTACTTGGGCCTATGACACTGACCGATGCATGTGTCTTCCTATACTATGACGTAATGTTTAAACCATTAATGCAGACAGTGATTGTTGTCAGCTGAGTATTTGCTGAGCCAATCAGAGGGCTGCAGCTGCCACCCATAGTACATGGATTGCCAATCATGGGAAGCAATTTGCATATCAAAGCAAGTTGGTACTTGAACACCCCACAATGAAGTTTTTTTTATTACCATAGCTAAACATTTGCTCAGCAATTCACAGCATTGAAACTGTTCACTGATTGCCGCATGCAATTCACAATTTGCATATCAAAGATCACTGCCTAAGTTTTGTGCCTGAACTCCCCCCAATGACGTCTTTACCACCACCACCACACTTTACAGCTTTTATCTTTATTCTGATCCCATTGTCTAGTTGACTGCTATACCAGGCAAGCTGGTGGGATTGTCAGAATGCCTTTTGATTTTTTGTTTCATGCATAAAACTGACAGCCATTATATAAGTGAACATTTCTTGAGTATAATGACAATGAGCTACAATGCAAATAAACATATCCTCACTGACTTGCATGTAACTGTTTCAGGGGGATATTGTACACACAAACCTGAGGACTGACACATTCGAGACAGTACTTCAGTACTGGAGGACAAAGTGCCTCCCCCCAACCACCCACGGGGTGCTCACCATACTAGGAGTGTTACCTGTGAGGGATGTCATGTACTACCTGCAGTATTACAGTTTACCTGTCATCATGGCCCTGGTTACACCTGTGCTTCGGCTGCTCTTAGCCCTACGCAGTGTCTACACTGTAAATGTGTGATAGTTACAAGGGGAGTACACCAGTCTATTTGTATGTTTGGTCAGAGTTTTAAAACTTCAATGCTCTGTTGTGTTATGGATTAGGCAATGTATGTGGTTTATATTTTTACAATCACTGATGTAAGTGCTTGAAATTTACCTCCTTTATGAGCATGAATAAACATTCCAACAGCAGTTTCAACAGAATTTTCCTCAAAGGTGAAAATAAAAGTAGAAAGACTAATTCAACATTACTGGATTTAAACGTTATCAATGCCACTATAAAATTTGAGCATCAAATTTCTTTTGTTCTTTAATATTTTATTTTTAATTTATTAGTGAAATATTCTTGAACCCAGCCTGAAACTCCAAACAAAGTAATAAATAAATAAATTCATAATTCAATATGTGCTTACAGTTCATTGTACAATAATGTATATATCTTTATGGTTTTAAGTAATAGCCATCTCACATAATCGTTCAGGGTGTTGAGGCATTATCCAACCACTGCTGCTTAGTGACGGTTGGTGGTAAAACCAGTGCTGATTGGTAGGAGTACTACCAGTGAAGGTTGGTGTGAACAAAACCAATGCTGCTTGGTGTGAGCAAAACCAATGCTGCTTGGAGTGAGCAAAACCAATGCTGCTTGGAGTGAGCAAAACCAGTGCTGCTTGGAGTGAGCAAAACCAATGCTGCTTGGAGTGAGCAAAACCAGTGCTGCTTGGTGTGAGCAAAACCAATGCTGCTTGGAGTGAGCAAAACCAATGCTGCTTGGAGTGAGTAAAACCAATGCTGCTTGGTGTGAGTAAAACCAGTGTTGGTTGGTGCGAGCAAAACCAGTGCTGGTTGGTGCGAGCAAAACCAGTGCTGGTTGGTGCGAGTAAAACCAGTGCTGATTGGTGTGAGCAAAACCAATGCTGCTTGGTGTGAGCAAAACCAGTGCTGCTTGGAGTGAGCAAAACCAATGCTGCTTGGTGTGAGCAAAACCAATGCTGCTTGGTGTGAGTAAAACCAGTGTTGGTTGGTGTGAGCAAAACCAATGCTGGTTGGTGCGGGTAAAACCAGTGCTGATTGGTGTGAGCAAAAACAAATGCTGCTTGGAGTGAGCAAAACCAATGCAGATTGGAGTGAGCAAAACCAATGCTGCTTGGTGTGAGAAAAACCAGTGTTGGTTGGTGTGAGCAAAACCAGCGCTGGTTGGTGCGAGTAAAACCAGTGCTGATTGGAGTGAGCAAAACCAATGCTGCTTGGTGTGAGCAAAACCAATGCTGCTTGGAGTGAGCAAAACCAATGCTGCTTGGTGTGAGCAAAACCAATGCTGCTTGGTGTGAGAAAAACCAGTGTTGGTTGGTGTGAGCAAATCCAGCGCTGGTTGGTGTGAATAAAACCAGTGCTGATTGGTGTGAGCAAAACCAATGCTGCTTAGAGTGAGCAAAACCAATGCTGCTTGGTTTGAGTAAAACCAATGCTGGTAGGTGTGAGTATTGCCAGTGCAACATTTGTTGCCATGATACTAAATATGTGTACATGTCTCAACAATCATATTTGTATTTCTTCAACAAATGACAATAAAAAGGTTGAGCATTTTGGGAAAGGTAAATAAGTAATGAAAAAACTGAAGATATTGTATGATTGTCAGTGACCATGTTGTAATGTATCATGCAATAAAACCCCTGTCTTTCAATTTTATATGTGTTTATAAAGTTGTTTATTAACATTTTTTAGACATTATAATAACAATGAAATCAAGGCATCTCTACTTTAATTTTACATGTTACACAACTTTTGGATCCTATGCAGAAATCTTTATCAAATGAATGACAACTTTCATTTCAGTTTGAAATACAAGTTGTTATTCACCTGATCAAGATCCAGGCATGAGGATCAAAAATGTCTGTTGATATGCATTCACTTCTTCATTGTTTTTACTGAACCCTCTAACAACTTTTACTTTTAAGTCAGAAGCAGTATATATTACACATTGTTTAGCCACAAGTTTGTGACTTAGTAAAAATATCTATGAACATGTATATTTGAATTGAAGAAAGTGTCAGAGGAAAAACTAAGTTAAGTAATTATCATTAGATAAACACATTCATTTATTTTTAACAGAATATGTGTCTACCAACACATGCTTAGCTATTTGCACTATCTTACATACATTGGAAGCCATTTGTCCTCCACAAATGTGACATAGTATTTTTATGAACGTCACAAAGCGCTCATATTCAACAAATACAGAAAAATGCCTTGATCTCACATGCGAAAATCTGTGGGTTGCACTGGTGGGGAAAGTAATACAATGTAATGAAAAAAATCATCATACCAAAGTATGGCCCAAAGCTGTTTATAATAACGGACAAATGATTTTACATATTTAGTCACATATACATCTACTTAATACTAGCGTATGGATAGATCTCACAAATATAGAGTTTGGCGTGAAAACATTTCTTCATGTCAACAAATACCAAAATGTGGCAGAAAAAGCCCACCTTCAAATCTGCACATATAACTGAATATTTCTTGTTGAAAAAAAATCTTTAAAAATTAGTATATGTCAGTTGGGTTAAGGAAAATCAGGATTTTCAAGGTATCTAATCTTTTTCAAAATTGCCAAATCTAATTGTTTCACTAATGAATGTCTTGCAACTAGTGGAGGAGGTTTCAGTTGATTTTAATGGAAAAGATTCTCTTCCCTGCATATGTTAAGTATAGTTCCCTTAGTTTTTTTTTTTTTTTTTTTTTTCATTTTCACTTCAATACGCCAGCAAGAAAGTTCTACAGGTGTTAAATTAAAATGATAACATTAGACTAATTATTATGTGCAACTGGTTTCTAAGTGAATGTCAAGTTTTGTTCATTATTATTATAGAGTTGTTTGTACAAGATAAAATCACCTTTTTCTGACGGCCATCCAAGCATACATGTGCATGTGCATTCAAGACTTGCCCAGACTTGCTCATCCCAGCAAAATAACCACTTGTGAAGAGCTCTAGATCATGCCCTCTACCCCCCTGTTTTACACCTGTCACTGTGCTTTGTGAATGGACTACACTTGTTTAGCGTGTTAAGTGAGACAGCAGGTAGCACAGAGTAGTGGTTGTTTTTATAATATGAGCATGTCCAGATCTTCTTATTTAAATTTGTCAGTGGGAAGGTCTGTCAGCAACCTGCAGATGGTTGTGAGTTTACCCAGGGCTCTGCACTGTTTCCTCCCACCATAATGCAGTCTGCTGTTGTATAAGTGAAATATTCTAGAGTACAGCATAATAACACCATCATCAAATAAATAAATATATCTTATTTAAATATTTACACAGCAGTCATTTCTGTGTTATTTCACAATGACAAGACACAAGACATATACAAAACTAATGGCTTCTTAAGTTTTTTTTTTATTTCAGTCCTGTTTAGCTGACTTGTATAAAACCTGACACCAGTAACACTATCCTGAGTCTAAAAAATCAGTAATGACTCATGAAATATTATCCTACTTGTTAACCAATCTGTTTGTTTGAACTATTCTTACTTGTGAACAGCATGGCAAGAGAGGGCAAGATTTTTACCCCTGGAAAAGAAAGTTTATATATGTATATCAGGTAAATGTAGCACTTTATATATATAAAACATTAAACCACAATCCATCACAGTAGGGAGTTAATATTGAGTGGGTTGACAGAAGCACTGTGCAGATTCCTGGGGGCACAGTTGGTCTCCAGTTATACAGGAAAACTCTTTGAAGTAAAGCTTGAGGCTCTGTAGGGGGGTCATGGGCTGGCAGGCCAGGGGTGCAAACACACAATCCAATTTGATAAGTGTGTATATACATATTGGTATACGATCCCATAATTATGCCTCCTCGAAGTGTAAACGCTCATTCAGAAAATGCGTACAACCGTTAGCTGGATTTGGATGAAGTCCCTCGGTGTCTCTGGCATGAATCCCTCTTGCCCATTGTCCTTGGCATGCATTGTTAATCTGCTGTATTGATATCTACCTGTGCATTTGTGTCAGCATGTCGGCAAGCCTTTGACTGATCTCAGCCAAGGAGTCGCCGCTATGAGGGTAGGGCTAGAGCGCTGAGGCCACATGGTGGACTGTGAGGGGTTATAACAGGAGTAATTAGAAGATATTTAATAGACACCCAAGATAAATGAGCACTACCTGATCATTTCTGCTAACATTGAGGTATGTTAGGTGAGCTGTCTGCCTCCTGGCACCAGTCCGACTGGGAAGACTGGGCGAGAAGCATGCTGGACTACCCCTCAACACCCAGGGACAGCTTCCTGCCAGTTAACCCCAGGGAAACCTATCCCAGGGGACAGGAACATGCAGTGGATGACTGGACAAATGGGTTAAAATCAATGCCCTCTAAGATCAACAAATTTTGGTCAACTCCAGACTTTTCTGTCAAGAGGAAAAACTTGGTAAGTATTGTTTTTTTTGAAATTTCATTACTTGATTTGCTGCTCAGTGAATACAGATTGCTTATCAGTTTGCATACACATGACATCATGCTGTTAAATCTTAACTGCTGGTAGTATTTCACCTGAAGTTCGACAGGTAAAAATGCACTTTTAGAAATACATGAAGGTGTTGAAATGATACTGAGATGCTAACAGTTAAGTATTTTGTGATAAGAAATTAATGAAACAAAAAACTCTTTAAGTGGCCCTTTAAGGAAAATCAAGCAAAACATGTCACCTAAAAAATGCTAAATAGTAGATGAAATATGAAATGGGATGCTGTGTCCATATATATATATGTATGTATGTGACACATTGTATCTATGTGAATAACTTTTATAGTAATGTTATGTAATACATTTTGTACAAGTGTGACATATTTTACTCAAGTATTTGCTTGACTTGTATGGCATATGTCGTATTGTCTCAAGAGGTGGGGTTTAAGAAATGTGACACATTGTGCACAAGTATTCACATGACTTATATGGCATGTGTTATATTGTCTCACGAACTCTTGTGCGAGAAATGTGACACATTGTACACAAATATTCACATGACTTATATGGCATGTGTTGTGTTGTCTCAAGAACTCTGGTGTAAGAAATGTGACACATTGTAAACAAGTATTCACATGACTCGTACAGCATGTGCTATGTTGTCTCAAGGAGTGTGATGTAAGAAATGTGACACATTGTACACAAATATTCACATGACTTATATGGCATGTGTTGTATTGTCTCACGAACTCTTGTGTGAGAAATGTGACACATTGTGCACAAGTATTCACATGACTTATATGGCATGTGTTGTATTGTCTCAAGAACTCTTGTGTGAGAAATGTGACACATTGTACACAAGTATTCACATGACTTGTATGGCATGTGTTGTATTGTCTCACGAACTCTTGTGTGAGAAATGTGACACATTGTGCACAAGTATTCACATGACTTATATGGCATGTGTTGTATTGTCTCAAGAACACTGGTGTGAGAAATGTGACACATTGTAAACAAGTATTCACATAACTCGTACAGCATGTGCTGTGTTGTCTCAAGGAGTGTGATGTAAGAAATGTGACACATTGTACACAAGTATTCACATGACTTATACGGTGTATGTTGTGTTGTCTCAAGAACACTGATGTGAGAAATGTGACACATTGTACACAAATATTCACATGACTTATATGGCATGTGTTGTATTGTCTCAAGAACTCGTGTGAGAAATGTGACACATTGTACACAAGTATTCACATGACTTGTATGGCACGTGTTGTGTTGTCTCAAGAACACTGGTGTGAGAAATGTGACACATTGTACACAAATATTCACATGACTTATATGGCATGTGTTGTATTGCGTCAAGGACTCTGGAAATGAAAGAAATGTAACACGTTATATCCATGTGTATTACATAGTGGTGCATACATGTAGCTCATGTAATAGGGTTATATGACATGTACCGATAGACACATTTTCCTCTGCAGAGTGATCAGAAACATAACAGAAAAGACAACTACAATTTAGGTCTAATCATATTATTATATAAGAACATGTGTTAGATGTAATTTAGTTTATACCATTTGGTATATTTCAAAGAGAATTTTTCACTTGTTCAATCAGATTTTCCTCTTCATGTTTTAATAAATTTATATTCATTCCTTGGCTTCATAAGTACTGGTAATTGGTTTTGAAATTTAATTAAGCTGCCAGGGATCATAATAATTTAGGTGAATAACTGATAATAAGCTATAAATACCCTTTGTGTTAACTTCTGTGCCCCCAAGCTTTCTGTTCAGGGTTTATGTTTAGATTTATGGCTATTATTGTCTAATATTAGAGCAGTTGAGCTATGCATGCCTGCTTTCAGACTCTCTCCACAATGGTAATATTCATGTAATCTTCACCATACTGCATCCCGTCATGTCTAAGCCCTATTCTTATGAGACAATCTTTGTCTTGTTAACCTACTGGTAAGTTCTGATTTGTTTGCATTTGCTAACGGGCAATCTGCATCTGAAGTTGTGTAATTTAGTCCTCTCCTTTCTCATCCTCTTATTGGTAAGTATAATCAATATCCCACTTCCTTTCCTTTGTTGTCCATCCATTTTAGAACTGATCTTATTATATCTTTGATACTTTTTTTCTCCCCATCCACTTTTATAGGGGCGATCTCCATCTCACTATGTATACCTGAATACACTTCTGAATTTTGCAATCCACATAAGGCTAACCTACACCTTTACTGACTTTAGAACCAGCTTTCTTTTTTATGTTTTTTTCCCATCCTGTTGGCGGCATACTCCATTTGACTGCCAGTACATGTAACTTCAGTTCTTTTTTCCTGTCAGTAATAAAAAGAGCTCTGTGTAAACAACCTTTTCCCTTCCTTTCATGTTCTGTTTTCTATCAGATTCCTTTTTCTCTTTGGCCCAAATTTTTCTTTCCTTGGATCGTGCTTTCTTCCAACATCCACTTGCCATTGTCTTTAGTCTCTTCATGTACAGTTTTTCCAACACATATTTCCTTCTGGATGCTCTCCTTCCCAATACCCTCAGCTGACTGTCACTTTGAAGTTTCACAGTGCTTTCTCATTTTCACCACTTAAACTCTTTATGACCAAGCTCTTACAGTTCAGTTTTATGCATCTCAATACAACATTTCTCACCCATCACTCACTGTATCTTGTCCCTCTGAGCTTACCTCTATTATAGTTACTGGTACAATGTCTTCTTCATCACTGATCAACTCCATCCACAACTGTTCACATTTAACAGTTAACAGTTCATGCCTCTGGACACGCCATTTGGCCAGAATTTTCAATTCGGCAGGTTTGATTTGAATGGATCCGTTTTAAAATAATTGCCTTTAGACAGCACTACTCAATATTGTACACATGCTTGAATTTGTCAAAGCTGCGCATCCTTATTTGACTTGTTTCGTCCGTGCTTGTTTGGCCAGGCATTATACCCCACCTAACCTGTGGAGGTTTGTATTGGGGAACAAACCCCGACCCACACACATGGACGCTAATGATATTTATGGCTGACAAACTGGTCACATTAATGGGCTGTGTGTAAACAGTAGTGGTGATAGATTTACTGTAGCCGGGGACCTGCCACCCAGATCCACTAAGGAGGGAGCGACCTACCACACGCCCCATGGCCCACCATTGCTCTCCTTTACCTCAGGTCTTATACAGGTAACACAGGTCAGTTTACAGGCTACTTTGACATGCAGACTCGCATAACAATATCAGGTAGATGTTCTGTATATACACATTTTCTAGAAAGCTTTAGAATTAGTTTCTATTTTCTGATGGTTGTTTATATTCATATTTTTAAAGAGACACATAAGAGCTTGTTTACAGAAGAACTTATTCTTCCCTACAACTACAGTCAGATAAACTGTTTTAATGGATCATGGGATTTAAGTTTTGTGGGATAATTAGCATGATCGTGCATTTTAATGATTCCATTTAGCAGTCTAGAATTCCTGGACTGTGCATATTTTTGGAGTTATTTTGCAGTCTGTGTCTGTCAGAACTATTCCGTGTTCATAGTACTGTGTAGCTATGCTTGTTCCATTGAAAGCAAATTCAAATATTTCAAGTCTTTTTTATAATTTATTTTAATTGTTTAAATGTTGGGTGTATATATTAGGTTTCCTCATTAAAGTAGTTCAATAATACAAGCTATTTTGGGTAATGCTTTGTCCTACCCATAAATTAGTAGAAGGGTTGAGGTAGAAAGTCACCACTTGCCACCATTCACGTAATCTTACCATGTGTGCTTGTCCCAAATTCAAAACCTAATGGTAACTCATGGTATATAGAACTAAATATACATGTATGTAACACTGAAGGTAACAGTTTTTAATTATTTATGCAATGGCTTTATTTATCATGGGTAGGTTATGGCTGAGGTACATTTTTAGCTGCATATAACAAAGACATTTACTCTAGTCCTATACATACCGGTATTTAGGGCGTACCTGTACATATGTAATAGACACGCCTGTAGATGAAATCCCCATGAATAATAGTTAGTTCCAGAACCTGCTGATATTGGAGAAGACTCAAGTACATGTAGACACAGTCTGTGCTTACACGTCTCTGCATGTTTTGTTTTTTATCTGCCTCATTGTCTAATCATCATGGGTTTATTTCATTATTGGTTTTACAGAGTATAGTGTCATTTGTGGACAAACATGACATTTTTGTTCTGGTAAACACAGACATTTTAACAATCACCACTTCTTAGTCATGTGATAGTCTTATTGTGTGTGTTAATAATTAGCTGTTCAATAACATAGGATATGTCATACCTGGACAATTTACACCTGGGACTGTAAGGTGTGCATTGTTATGGCTGGCAGGTTAAAGGTCCAGTGGGCTGTTGCATAAAAGCAGGTCAAAAACAAGCAGGACTTATGGTCAAAATCTTGAAGTCTGATTAAACATTTCTTTTTGGATCTAGGGGATTGATTTTGGAAACAGTAAGCAGTTATGTGTAGACAAATCTGTCTGCATCACCATAGTCGAAACTTATGTTTCCAATATATACGTTTCACACTAAAGTCTTAAAAATAGGCTTAATTTAAAACTGACTCTGTAGAATCTGGCTCCAACATTGGTTTGCCAGCTGTTGGTAATAAAGTGGACGAAAGTTACATGTGTGAAAATGTTAATGAGAATTTATGAATTGTTTTGTGTGAATTGGGTGATGCATGTACTTAAATTGTCTGTGTTTAAGTTTAATATGATGCTTTACTTGAGACACTTTGGAATCTTTCACCCATTAATGAACATAGAAGTGAACAAGCCTTGAGTGTGATGTTAAACACCAACAAAGTAAATAGATATTTCATCCGTATTCAACTGTTCTCAACTTATTACTGTATTCATGCATTTCATTTCTGCACTTGCACTTGAGACTTAATCCCCTGTTATGGAGCATAGTTTACTTTTCAGGCCACACAGATTGGTTCTAATTGGTTAAATACCTTTCTTTAAATATTCTGCTCCTGACAGTAATGTTAGCCGTTCAGAATGTTTCCATTGTCCACTAAGGCAGGTCTGACCGTATGGTCATCTGTACACCACAGTTGATTGTCCACGTTTGTTGACTGTATTACATGAGCACACACATACCTTTTACACAACTCACACAAATAGATATTTGTGTAGCTGTTTAAATATTCCCCTCATTTTCAGTTGTTTAGTCCCGCAGACGTAAGTGTATATCTTTGAGAGTGGTCAGCCAAGCATCGATGGTTGTTTTCGTGTGGTCTTTTGTGTCCTTGGTCAGTTATACAATGGCAGCACTGACAGGGACAATAAGTTGTTCAAGCCTCTTGTCCACACAATTCTGTAAACATGGTGGCCGTTGGCGGGGGAATGCTTTGTGGCACCACTCTCAGGAAAGTGTCCAAACTTTATGTAAACACTGTTTGTTAATGGCTGAAAGGTTTTCATAAAGGAAGTCAGGCCTCATTGCCTATGGCGTTATATTAAATGATGTCATAAAACTCCATTTAGTGACATCATTCTGATGTAAAAAAATACATTGACAAGAGCCATGAAATGATAAAAAAAAACAAGGGTTAACTGTTTAATTCATTTGCAATTTGAAGCATTAACACATTCAAAAATCCCAATCCTGTTTTTTTTCCCTACAAATTGCATGAATTGTCACTTTAATAATAGCATTATGTATCTTTCATTATGATGTTAAAATGAGAAGAGATTAGACAGATTACTGTGTAGTACCTGTACAACAAAATATGTTCAGCAATATTTAACATAATTTGAGAATCTGATATTAGTGTGAGGTAATAATAAAAAGAAATCTGCTTCGATTTAGTTTCCGTTTAAAGTTTCTTCTTCTGTTTCATTTTATTTTTTTGTTACATGTTTGTTATCAACCATATTTGTATTACAGTACCAGTATGTGAATGATAAACATCTTACCTGTACAGGTGTACAGATTGTGTCCCTCAACTTTTATCACCCTCTGGTTCATTTAGTGGTGTGGATAGGTCTCCCCTGAGCCATTATCATACCCTCTGTTCTCTACTGTTCAAATATTGAGCCAACAGTTAGGGTGACTAGAGTCTGGGAGGGGGGGGGGGGGCTAATATGTACCTGTTTGTCAGGTGTGTTGTGAAGACAGTCCCCTGTGTACTAGGGTCCCTAGAGTGGAGGGATGTGAAAGGATAGCTGTGTAGCTAGCTGTGTTCTATCACTCACTTAATAACACTCAAGCTTTCTTTCAACAATTTCAATAAGTTCTGGGTTTATCTGACACGTTAAAGTGAAATCAGTAACAACAGCTAGAATCTGATATTATCCAAACAAATATCAGATTTCTTGCAGCAGAAAACTCTTTTTGAATGTTATTCTAGAAGATTGACTTCCCACTGGTTCTGCTCGGTTTCCTTCCACCATAATGCTGGTTGCTGTCACATCAGTGAAATATTCTTGAGTACGGAGTAGAACACCATTATATAAACACATAAATAAATAATTAGAAGACTGTTAATTATAATCTAAAAAGAATGTGCACTTCAATGTTGTTCTTGTACATGTATATGATATTTACGCCAAGTATAAAGCAATTAGAAAATTAATTTGCTTAGTAAGCCACCTGTGTATGAATGAATTTTTGAATGATTTATTCTGTTTTATACTGCTTTTGTAATTTGTTCCAATAAATCGCACCCTCCTATTTAAGTTGACTCTTCTTTGTGAGATGGGCCTCTGTGGCTCAGTTGGTTAGCGCGCTAGCACGGCGTAATGACCCAGGAGTCTCACACCAATGCGGTCAGTGTGAGTTCACACCCAGCTCATGCTGACTTCCTATCTGGCCCGTACTTGGGAAGGTCTGGCAGCAACCTGCGGATGGTCATGGGGTTCCCATGGGCTCTACTTGGTTTCCTCCCACCATAATGCTGGCACCGTTGTATAGGTGAAACATTCATGAGTACATCATAAAACACCAATCAAATAAATCAAATAAATAAATCTTCTTTGCAACATTTGCCTTGAATGTGATTGCAAAGGTATTGTTCTTGTTATACATTAATGGGTGAAAGATTCCAAAGTGTCTCAAGTAAAGCATCATATTAAACTTAAACACAGACAATTTAAGTACATGCATCACCCAATTCACACAAAACAATTCATAAATTCTCATTAACATTTTCACACATGTAACTTTCGTCCACTTTATTACCAACAGCTGGCAAACCAATGTTGGAGCCAGATTCTACAGAGTCAGTTTTAAATTAAGCCTATTTTTAAGACTTTAGTATGAAACGTATATATTGGAAACATAAGTTTCGACTATGGTGATGCAGACAGATTTGTCTACACATAACTGCTTACTGTTTCCAAAATCAATTCCCTAGATCCAAAAAGAAATGTTTAATCAGACTTCAAGATTTTGACCATAAGTCCTGCTTGTTTTTGACCTGCTTTTGTGCAACAGCCCACTGGACCTTTAACCTGCCAGCCATAACAATGCACCCCTTACAGTCCCAGGTGTAAATTGTCCAGGTATGACATATCCTATGTTATTGAACAGCTAATTATTAACACACACAATAAGACTATCACATGACTAAGAAGTGGTGATTGTTAAAATGTCTGTGTTTACCAGAACAAAAATGTCATGTTTGTCCACAAATGACACTATACTCTGTAAAACCAATAATGAAATAAACCCATGATGATTAGACAATGAGGCAGATAAAAAACAAAACATGCAGAGACGTGTAAGCACAGACTGTGTCTACATGTACTTGAGTCTTCTCCAATATCAGCAGGTTCTGGAACTAACTATTATTCATGGGGATTTCATCTGCAGGCGTACACGTGTGTCTATTACATATGTACAGGTACGCCCTAAATACCGGTATGTACAGGACTAGAGTAAATGTCTTTGTTATATGCAGCTAAAAATGTACCTCAGCCATAACCTACCCATGATAAATAAAGCCATTGCATAAATAATTAAGAACTGTTACCTTCAGTGTTACATACATGTATATTTAGTTCTATATACTATGAGTTACCATTAGGTTTTGAATTTGGGACAAGCACACATGGTAAGATTATGTGAATGGTGGCAAGTGGTGACTTTCTACCTCAACCCTTCTACTAATTGTGGGTAGGACAAAGCATTACCCAAAATAGCTTGTATTATTGAACTACTTTAATGAGGAAACCTAATATATACACCCAACATTTAAACAATTAAAATAAATTATAAAAAAGACTTGAAATATTTGAATTTGCTTTCAATGGAACAAGCATAGCTACACAGTACTATGAACACGGAATAGTTCTGACAGACACAGACTGCAAAATAATTCCAAAAATATGCATAGTCCAGGAATTCTAGACTGCTAAATGGAATCATTAAAATGCTCGATCATGCTCATTATCCTACAAAACTTAAATCCCGTTGTATAGGTGAAACATTCATGAGTACATCATAAAACACCAATCAAATAAATCAAATAAATAAATCTTCTTTGCAACATTTGCCTTGAATGTGATTGCAAAGGTATTTTACTTATTTATTTATTTGATTGGCGTTTTACGCAGTACTCAAGAATATTTCATTTATACGACGGCGGCCAGCATTATGGTGGGAGGAAACCGGGCAGAGCCCGGGGGAAACCCATGACCATCCGCAGGTTACTGAAAGACCTTCCCACGTACGGCCAGAGAGGAATCCATCATGAGCTGGACTTGAACTCACAGCGACTGCATTGATGAGAGACTACTGGGTAATTACGCTGCGCTAGTGCGCTAACCGACTAAGCCACGGAGGCCCCACAAAGGTATTTCATCTGAAATTAAATGTTATCAGAGTAAATACACAGTGATGATTGTGTTACATTTTTGTGTTATTTTATATGTGTATCAATTTTTAGCCTATGTTCTGCCAGAAATAAACTAATTAGGAGAGCCCATAATAATTTGCTCACAACTCTGTGACTTTTGGAATAATGTCACATGAAAGTGGCCTCCATATTTCATTCGTCTGCTCGTTAACAAAAAACACTACATTTTTTGAAACCTGAACAACATCTTCCCAAATACATTTCATTGGACTATTGTAAAGATTTATATATAATTTAATGACTTTGTGACTACTTTCACAAAGGAAACTAATGCTTTCCACAATTAAAGAGTACAATTAAACAAGGGGAGCCTGTTGACAAAAGTTTATGGAAAAAATGACATTTCAGATCACCATTTAGAAGGCTACATGTAGTTCTCATGGTTTCAGGCTAACTGATATAACTAGAGCTTATATCAGTTAATATCATTGTTCATGAGTTTCCAATTTATTTCTAACCCCCAAATGATAAGCTGTAAATACCCAAGGCACATCACCTGTATCTACTTTGTTCCCCTGTTTATTTCCTTGAGACAGGTAGGCTCTGTGAGTAAACCCCCGCATATAACCCAGGTATAGTTTCATCTTTCTGAAATCAGAAACCTCTACCAAGGGCATGTCAGTGGCGAGGTACAGGTGTGATTCTCACCTGTCCAGCTTATTGTCTGATGATTGATTGGTTTAATGTGCTGATCACTCCTCTGTGCTTACAGGAAGTCATAGCCCAAGTCATGCAATAGTATTGATTAGAATCCCATTAAAGGCTGTGTATGCTTGCAACAGTCCATTACAGTTATTAACGTGATGCTTGTCAGAGAATACTGTGATTCCAGAGATGACAGAGATTGGTTTTCATAGATGGGTATACATTTGGCTTTCCTGATATTTTTTCATGCATTGTAGAACAAGTGCATGAATATTCGTTTCTGTATACTAGTTGTAACTGAGTGATTTAGGCTACATGTCTCTCTTGAGACCACTAGAGATGGACCACAAAGATGCTGAGTTCAAATCCAACTATGGGAACCTGTGCCTTTTGGAAAAAGGTGTGTCATGTAGCTGGTTGTGTCTTATGGCAGAAGGTGCGCCATTTACCTGGTTGTGTCTTAAGGCAGGAGGTGTGCCGTGTGCCTTATGTCAGAAGATATGTCATGTACCAGGTTGTGTCTTATGGCAGGAGGTGTGCCATGTAACGGGTTGTGTCTTATGTCAGAAGGTATGTCATGTACCTGGTTGTGTCTTATGTCAGAAGATGTGTCCTGTATCTGGCTGTGCCTTGTGTCAGAAGATACATCATGTACCTGATTGTGACTTATAGCAGGAGGTGTGCCATGTACCTGATTGTGTCTTATTTCAGAAGGTGTGTCATGTAGCTGGTTGTGTCTTAAGGCAGGAGGTGTGCCGTGTACCTGGTTGTGCCTTATGTCAGAAGATATATCATGTAGCTGGTTGTGTCTTATGGCAGGAGGTGTGCCATGTACCTGGTTGTGTCTTATGGCAGGAGGTGTGCCGTGTAGCTGGTTGTGTTTTATGGCAGGAGGTGTGCCATGTACCTGATTGTGCCTTATGTCACAAGGTGTGTCATGTATCTGGCTATGCCTTATGTCAGAAGATATGTCATGTACCTGGTTGTGTCTTATGGCAGGAGGTGTGCCATGTACCTGGTTGTGTCTTATGGCAGGAGGTGCGCCATGTAGCTGGTTGTGTCTTATGTCAGAAGGTGTGTCATGTACCTGGTTGTGCCTTATGTCAGAAGGTGTGTCATGTACCTGGTTGTGTCTTAAGGCAGGAGGTGTGCCATGTACATGGTTGTGTCTTAAGGCAGAAGATGTGTCATGTACCTGGTTGTGCCTTATGTCAGAAGATGTGTCATGTACCTGGTTGTGTCTTATGGCAGGAGGTGTGCCATGTGGCTGGTTGTGTCTTATGGCAGGAGGTGTGCCATGTACCTGGTTGTGTTTTATGGCAGAAGATGTGTCATGTACCTGGTTGTGCCTTATGTCAGAAGATGTGTCATGTACCTGGTTGTGTCTTATGGCAGGAGGTGTGTCATGTACCTGGTTGTGCCTTATGTCAGAAGATGTGTCATGTACCTGGTTGTGTCTTATGGCAGGAGGTGTGCCATGTAGCCGGTTGAGTCTTATGGCAGGAGGTGTGCCATGTACCTGGTTGTGTCTTATGGCAGGAGGTGTACCATGCAGCTGGTTGTGTCTAATGGCAGGAGGTGTATATGTATTAAAGTAACTGTTTTTTCCGCTTGATGGATTGACTAAAAACTCATCCTATCTATACGTCACATTTGGGAAAGTTTGTTAGTAACCTGCCAAAGTGTAATTGTTTACCCTGAACATTTCGGTTTTCTTCACCCATAAAGCTAACCACCATCACATAAATGACATACGCATGACATACAGTGATTAAATAAATACATGAATCAAAACTCATCTGTATTTAAACCCAATAATCAACTGGTGGTGTCATATACTGATTCTAGCTATAAAGACATTAATGTGTCCATCTGTCTGTCTGTGCATACAGGGACCTCCAGATGAGCCTGACCTAGAGGGAATAACAGGTACCATGTACAACCCCATATATGGGAGTCGTCCCCCCTCTCGGGGCAGTGCCGGGGGCAGGTCTCCTTTAAAGGCAAACCATGACCTCAGACTGACCTTCCCAGACTCAGACAGTGGGTTTAGGTAAGTTAGTTTACTACAGGTGGTTAAATTTTGATAGCCACTTGCAAATACTGTATTTGCTTTCAAAAATTCTTATGGAAAAATACATTTTTAGAGGCAATTAAATGTCATATAAAACATAGAAGGTAATGAAGGTTTTCTATATACATGCATGTGTGGTGCAGTTAAGGCAGTTAAACTTTCTTGCAGTTCAAGTTTAAGGACCCGGTCAGGTGGCTATGGGCTGTCTTCTCTCACAGATGATGGTTTCGGATCCCCGCCTAGAAGCCGACTGATGAGATCCAGGTCACTGTCCCGTCTCAGTGATTCCTGTGAGCTAGAGTCTCCGCCCTTCTCCCCCCTCCCTCAGGACACTGGGTACAGACGACCCAACCTGACCGGAGCTGACCTAATCATCAAGGGGCTGAAGGACAAACTGGAGGAAAGTGAAAACAGAAGAACCGTGTTGATGAGTAAACTGAAGGAGGCTCAAAGTACACTACAGGTGGGTGGGGTCCAGGTGTAGTGATGATGAATAAACTAAAGGAGGCTCAAAGTACACTACAGGTGGGTGGGTCCAGATGTTGTGTTGATGGGCAAACTGAAGGGGGCTCAAAGTACACTACAGGTGGGTGGGGTCCAGGTGTAGTGATGATGAGCAAACTGAAGGAGGCTCAAAGTACACTACATTTGGGTGGGGTCCAGGTGTAGTGATGATGAGTAAACTGAAGGGGGCTCAAAGTACACTACAGGTGGGTAGGGTCCAGGTGTAGTGATGATGAGCAAACTGAAGGAGGCTCAAAGTACACTACAGGTGGGTGGGGTCCAGGTGTTGTGTTGATGGGTAAACTGAAGGAGGCTCAAAGTACACTACATGTGGGTGGGGTCCATGTGTAGTGATGATGAGTAAACTGAAGTAGGCTCAAAGTACACTACAGGTGGGTGGGGTCCAGGTGTAGTGATGATGAGTAAACTGAAGGAGGCTCAGAGTACACTACAGGTGGGTGGGGTCCAGGTGTTGTGTTGATGGGCAAACTGAAGGAGGTTCAAAGTACACTACAGGTGGGTGGGGTCCAGGTGTAGTGATGATGAGTAAACTGAAGGAGGCTCAAAGTACACTACAGGTGGGTGGGGTCCAGGTGTAGTGATGATAAGTAAACTGAAGGAGGCTCAAAGTACACTACAGGTGGGTGGGGTCCAGGTGTAGTGTTGATGGGTAAACTGAAGGAGGTTAAAAGTACACTACATGTGGGTTGGATTCTGGTGTAGTGTTGATGGGTATCCTGAAGGAAACTCAAAGGAGGTCTTGCAGCCTTAGTGTCTTAAATCATGAACTGAAAAATACACTGCTGGTGTTTTGAGTTGCGGTCTGCAGTGCTTCTACAGTACTCTGGAGGAAGCCCAAAGCTGAGTGCAAAACAGTTTGTGACAGAATTGTGTATGCATTGTTATTCAGGCTCAAGGGGACAGGCTAGACAGAATAGAGAACACTGCCAAAGAAAACGAATTTGTTGTGGAAGGCCTTAAAGTGAAGGAGCAGGTAATGTGGCAGCTACGATATTTGTTGCCTTTGTAAGTTAAGTTTTGTCATTTGAGATGTCTACCAGTACACTTCCAGTACAAGTCAAAGATAAGGACAGATAATTGATTTGTATTCTTTAACAAACCCAAAGGTTAATTCCTATTTCATGAAATTTTGTGAAAACAGAATTCAATAATTTTTCTCACAAATAATGGTTTCTTCAGTGTAACCCAGCCATTATTTTTTCTGAGAATATTTATTTGGAAAATGAGTTCAGTACCACATGGAAGAAGCTGTGCAAACAGTCACCAGATCATAGCACCTCCTACAGACCTGTACGTAACATGTTGTTGTGTACCTTCCTAGGAATACAGACAGAAAATCGGCAACCTGGAGAGAGAGCAAGATGAGAAAGACTTTCTGAGATTAGAAAATCTTAGGCTAAGAGAAGATATGCAGACGAGGTGAGTTCTTTAAGAGGCATATAGAAGTTGACTGAGTAACATCACAAAGTTTCTATATGGATACCAACTTCTGATTTTATTTTCAAGCATGTGAAAAATGCTAGATGACGATGTTAGAATGTACACTGAAACGTCGTTGAAAATAAAAAATCAGAAATTGGTATCCATATGGAAACTTTGTGATTTTAGACCAGGTGAGAATACTCATAATTACAGAGCCACCAGTCTGGGTCACTATCTGAATATGGCTGTTTCACTGACATTGATCATTACAGAGCCACCAGTCTGGGTCACTATCTGAATATGGCTGTTTGACTGACATAGATCATTACAGAGCCACCAGTCTGGGTCACTGTCTAAACATGGCTGTTTCACTGACATTGATCATTACAGAGCCACCAGTCTGGGTCACTATCTGAATATGGCTGTTTGACTGACATAGATCATTACAGAGCCACCAGTCTGGGTCACTGTCTAAACATGGCTGTTTCACTGACATTGATCATTACAGAGCCACCAGTCTGGGTCACTATCTGAATATGGCTGTTTGACTGACATTGATCATTACAGAGCCACCAGTCTGGGTCACTATCTGAATATGGCTGTTTGACTGACATAGATCATTACAGCGTCACCAGTCTGGGTCACTATCTGAACAAGGCTGTTTGACTGACATTGATCATTACAGAGCCACCAGTCTGGGTCACTGTCTAAACATGGCTGTTTGACTGACATAGATCATTACAGCGTCACCAGTCTGGGTCACTATCTGAATATGGCTGTTTTACTGACATAGATCATTACAGAGCCACCAGTCTGGGTCAGTATCTAAACATGGCTGTTTGACTGACATAGATCATTACAGAGCCACCAGTCTGGGTCACTATCTGAATATGGCTGTTTGACTGACATAGATCATTACAGAATCACCAGTCTGGGTCACTATCTAAACATGGCTTTGACTGACATTGATCATTACAGAGCCACCAGTCTGGGTCACTGTCTAAACATGGCTGTTTGACTGACATTGATCATTACAGAGCCACCAGTCTGGGTCACTATCTGAATATGGCTGTTTCACTGACATTGATCATTACAGAGCCACCAGTCTAGGTCACTATCTGAATATGGCTGTTTCACTGACATTGATCATTACAGAGTCACCAGTCTGGGTCACTATCTGAATATGGCTGTTTGACTGACATAGATCATTACAGCGTCACCAGTCTGGGTCACTATCTGAACATGGCTGTTTGACTGACATAGATCATTACAGAGTCACCAGTCTGGGTCAGTATCTAAACATGGCTGTTTGACTGACATAGATCATTACAGAGTCACCAGTCTGGGTCACTATCTGAATATGGCTGTTTGACTGACATAGATCATTACAGAGCCACCAGTCTGGGTCACTGTCTGAACATGGCTGTTTGACTGACATTGATCATTACAGAGCCACCAGTCTGGGTCACTATCTGAATATGGCTGTTTGACTGACATTGATCATTACAGAATCACCAGTCTGGGTCACTATCTGAATATGGCTGTTTGACTGACATAGATCATTACAAAGCCACCAGTCTGGGTCACTGTCTAAACATGGCTGTTTCACTTATCATTACAGAATCACCAGCCTTGGTCGCTGTCTGAACCTGGCTCACTTCTCATTACAGTCACCAGTCTAGGTCACTCTCTGACATGGGTGTTTGACTTATCATTACATTGTCACAAGCCTAGGTCACTATCTGACATGGGTGTTTGACTTATCATTACAGAATCACCAGTCTGGGTCACTATCTGACATGGGTGTGTGACTTATCATTACAGGATCACCAGACTAGGTTGCAATGTGAACATTGCTGTTTGACTTATCATTACAGAATCACCAGTCTAGGTCACTATCTGACATGGGTGTTTGAATTATCATTACAGAATCACCAGTCTAGGTCACTATCTGACATGGGTGTGTGACTTATCATTACAGGATCACCAGACTAGGTTGCAATGTGAACATTGCTGTTTGACTTATCATTACAGAATCACCAGTCTAGGTCACTCTCTGACATGGGTGTTTGAATTATCATTACATTGTCACAAGCCTAGGTCACTATCTGACATGAGTGTTTGAATTATCATTACAGAATCACCAGTCTGGGTCACTACCTGACTTGGGTGTTTGACTTATCATTACAGAATCACCAGTCTGGGTCACTGTCTGACATGGGTGTTTGACTTATCATTACAGAATCACCAGTCTGGGTCACTACCTGACTTGGGTGTTTGACTTATCATTACAGAATCACCAGTCTGGGTCACTATCTGACAAGGGTGTTTGACTTATCATTACAGAATCACCAGTCTGGGTCACTATCTGACATGGGTGTTTGAATTATCATTACAGAATCACCAGTCTGGGTCACTATCTGACGTGGCTGTTTGACTTATCATTACAGGATCACCAGACTAGGTTGCTATGTGAACATTGCTGTTTGACTTATCATTACAGAATCACCAGTCTAGGTCACTCTCTGACATGGGTGTTTGACTTATCATTACATTGTCACAAGCCTAGGTCACTATCTGACGTGGCTGTTTGACTTATCATTACAGAATCACCAGTCTAGGCCACCAGCTAAAGACACTCCAGTCACAGCACTGTACCACAGAAGCCGAGAGCAGCAAGAGGACCTCTTTGCTGGAACAGACGTCTAAAGCATTGAACTTACTAGAGGAAGAAAATGCTAAATTTCAGAAGGTTTGTTGAATAGCAGAAAACTCTTCAGCATATTTCCTGTAGTACCTCAAGTTTCTAGACACAGTAATCTCTATTGATGCATTTTTTGTGTTTTAGGAGAGAGATTCGGCTGTTTCAGAGATGAAGACTGCCAAGGATCAGTACCATGTGGTCAAGGCAAAGTTTTCTCTGGTAGAAGAGGAAAATGCACAGATAAAAACAACACTGAAAAAAATTACGGAGGTTTGTAATTTATGACATTCCCTGGGGCCTCCGTGGCTCAGTTGGTTAGCACGCTATCGTAGTGCAGTGACCCAGGAGCCTCTCACCAATGGGGTCGCTGTGAGTTCAAGTCCAGCTCCGGCCATAAGTGGGAAGGTCTGCCAGCAATCTGCAGATGGTCGTGGGTTTTCCCCGAGCTCTCCCTACTTTCCTCCCACCATAATGCTGGCTACCGTCATATAAGTGAAATATTCTTGAGTACCGGTACGGCGTAAAACACCAATCAAATAAATAAATAAATAATGACATTCCCAAGGCTCCCTATGGGATGAGACGAATAAAAAGTTATGGAAAATGAAGCTCATTCAGTGCCTTGAAATGGCCTTGAAATTCCTATTTGGCAATGTTTTGGTCTATGATTCATTGGTTGATCATGATTTGATTTGTGAAATAATATTATGCCACCATCATGAACAATGGGTACTGGTCAATGAATGCCAGCATGGGATGCCAGCTAAAGGTGCGCATTGAAATAATCTGGAAGAGATCTTGATTTTCAAATTCACAAAAATGAGTGGGAACCTTGCGTACTGAATTTGACCTAAAGAAGTCATTCATTTTGTTTTATTCTAATATTAAATATGTTATTAAATATAACTTGATGAAACCTACATTTGTCCAATAAGATGTTAACCTATCTTCCAAGTTAACCTCAAAATACCTTACAAAGAACACTCAAACTCAAAACACCTTAAAAAGAACTCTCAAACTCAGCCAAAAACATAGTAACATAATCATGGACGAAATTTTGGGACAAATATGCTATATGAGATCATGTATTCTTATTATTTTGAGACCTTCAAAGTCCGTAACTGGCCAACAAGCTTGTTGAATCATGAAATAAAAACAACCAGAACAAGAGGAAATTATTTTGTAAGTAACACGATTTTGTTTTAACAGATGTTTATGGCATTTGCCTTCAAGCTGATTGAATCCAGCAGCGGTTAGATGTGTGTTTCCAGAATACCTAATATGCTAATCTTTTGTGTTTCTGTAGGAATATCAGGCCTTGCAGGTGTCAGTAGGAGAGTCAGGGAATAAAGTAGAGGAGCTGAGTTCATTGGTACTGACACTGCGGAATGAAAATGAGAGATTGACCTCTACCTGGGAGTCAACCACACAGGTGAGTGACACCATTCTCAGGGTTAACCACTAAAGTTTGTTATTGACAGCAGATTTTTTCCATCTTTAGCTCACCTGTATGAATTACAGAGAGGTATTGTGAGAGGGTGCTGGTGGTGACAGTGGCAGTGTCCAGTTTGGTTAAATTTTTTGGCCAATCATAGGGTTGCTGTGGGTACCATAATATACAGATAGCCAATCATAGGGTTGCTGTGGCCACCCATAGTACACAGATAACCAATCATAGGGTTGCTGTGGCCACCCATAGTATACAGATAGCCATTCATAGGGTTGTTGTGGCCACCCATAGTACACAGATAGCCATTCATAGGGTTGCAGTGGCCACCCATAGTACACAGATAGCCAATCATAGGGTTGCTGTGGCCACCCATAGTACACAGATAGCCAATCATAGGGTTGCTGTGGCCACCCATAGTACACAGATAGCCAATCATAGGGTTGCTGTGGCCACCCATAGTACACAGATAGCCAATCATAGGGTTGCTGTGGCCACCCATAGTACACAGAAAGCCAATCATAGGGTTGCTGTGGCCACCCATAGTACACAGAAAGCCAATCATAGGGTTGCTGTGGCCACCCATAGTACACAGATAGCCAATCATAGGGTTGCTGTGGCCACCCATAGTACACAGATAGCCAATCATAGGGTTGCTGTGGCCACCCATAGTACACAGATAGCCAATCATAGGGTTGCTGTGGCCACCCATAGTACACAGAAAGCCAATCATAGGGTTGCTGTGGCCACCCATAGTACACAGATAGCCAATCATAGGGTTGCTGTGGCCACCCATAGTACACAGATAGCCAATCATAGGGTTGCTGTGGCCACCCATAGTACACAGATAGCCAATCATAGGGTTGCTGTGGCCACCCATAGTACACAGATAGCCAATCATAGGGTTGCTGTGTCCACCCATAGTGCACAGAAAGCCAGCCATCGGTAATGATTTGCATATCATTATTTTATCATTATCAGAAGTATTTTACCACATAGCTCAACATTTCCTCAGCCATTTGCAGGGTTGCAGTTGTCACCAATAGTACATGGATTGTCAAATACAGTTCATGATTTGCACGAACTGCCCACAGTGTCTTTTACCACCACAATGATTTATAACTCAATACCATGATATGAAATCACAGCTCTGCAGTCTTTATGCATACGATAAGCAGTCATAATAATTGACTGTATAATAATTTTGGCCTGTCTTTTTGATTTAATGGCAAGATATTGCATTATTTAATTAGGGAATAACATCTGTGTATGACAGTGTCAATCATTCTACTTTATTTTGATTTAGCAGTAAATATTAGAACATATTTCATGACTTGAACATTATGCACTTTTCAATCAGATGAGCTACCAGTATTCTCTGAATGCCTTGTTTTTTGTTTCCCTGTAATTATGTAAGTTTATTGATGTTATGCCAGGAGAAGCAGATGCTAGTAGAACAACAAGACAGACTGGAGGAAGTGCTGGGGGACTTGAGGTGTCAGTTGGCCGAGGCAAAACAAGAGAAGGACTCATCTCTGGAGGAAAAGCTGGAGCTGAAGAAACAACACCAGCAGCTGATTACGGACAAAGAGCATCTCATGAAGGTGAGTGGTACTGTTTGAATATTATCAGTGCAAGAGTTTTTGATCATTATGAAATGAATCAAAACTTTTTTAAACTTGTAAATTGATAGTTGCATGCATCATGATTACTTTCTTCCTGATATCTAAAGCAGATTTACAGTGCCTTTACACTCCTTTCTGGTTATTAGGTTTATTCTGCCTTTACTACTCTGTGGTTCAATTTACTCTGCATTTACCCATATCTGTTGAGGTTTTACTCTATATTTACCCATGTCTGATCAGGTTTTACTCTGCATCAACCCATCTCTGATGCTTTTACTCTGCGTTTACCCATCTCTGATCAGCTTTTATTCTGCATTTACCCATCTCTGATCAGCTGTTACTCTGCTTTTACCCATCTCTGATCCGCTGTTACCCTGTGTTTACCCATCTCTGATGAGCTTTTACTCTGCGTTTAGACATCTCTGATGAGCTTTTACTCTGCGTTTACCCATCTCTGATCCGCTGTTACTCTGCTTTTACCCATCTCTGATCAGCTTTTACTCTGCATTTACCCATCTCTGATCCGCTGTTACTCTGCTTTTACCCATCTCTGATTAGCTGTTACCCTGTGTTTACCCATCTCTGATCAGCTTTTACTCTGCGTTTAGCCATCTCTGATGAGCTTTTGCTCTGCGTTTACCCATCTCTGATCCGCTGTTACTCTGCTTTTACCCATCTCTGATCAGCTTTTACTCTGCGTTTACCCATCTCTGATCAAGTTTTACTCTGCATTTACCCATCTCGGATCAGGCTTTTACCTTAGTTAGAACCTTGCATGATTTTTTTTTTCTATTTTTCTCTCTTTTATTCAGCCTGGTCTTGAGTTCTCTTTACTCATCAATGATAGGACTTTATCTTTACTCATCACACATAATGTCTTCCCTTACTCATCAAACATAATGTCTTCCCTTACTCATCAAACATAATGTCTTCCCTTACTTGCTCATCAAACATAATGTCTTCCCTTACTCATCAAACATAATGTCTTCCCTTACTCATCAAACATAATGTCTTCCCTTACTTATCACACATAATGTCTTCCCTTACTCATCACACATAATGTTTTCCCTTACTCATCCTTGGTATTAGTTTGCCTTCACTCATGAAGTACCTGGTAATATTTGGTTTTAGTCAAATGACTTTGTTCAGGCCAATTTTGTGAAGGTACATTTGATGGTCAGTATTTGAAACATGATTTAAATGGTTTTTTCCTCCAGATTTTAGGATGTTTATACACGTTTTCTACATTTGTCTCTTTTTTCAAAACTGTGTTTTGTATTTTTTGTACCTATCCCTGAGTTTCTTCTTTTGTCTTGTTTCTTGTTTTGTTTTGTTTCTTCTTTTGTCTTGTTTCTTGTCTTTATCCATTCATAGTTTATTGTGAGTTGTATTTATGTGAATTCCTCAGAGTAAGATCAGCTTGGAGGAGCTGCTCAATGAGCAACAAGGGGAGGTAACTGCAGCACGACTGAACCGGAACAGAGGTGATGAAGAGCGAAGGCGACTGGAGGAGGAGCTTAAGGCAGTGAAGAAGGTGCGTATTCAAGCTAGTAATGTTTTTATTTGCCTTTCAAATTTATTCAGCCAGTACTTCACGGATTACCTCTTATCATTCCAACAGCAATTATTTGAAGAAAAGTAACATTTTTTTAATCCAGTCTTTTACAGAAAAAACCCTTATCATTCCCTGCATCAATATTTATTAGAAGAAAAATAGCCTTTCTTCAATAAGTACATCACTGAACAACCTTAATCAGTTTAATCATTACTTATTAGTTGAAAAAATACCCTTTTTTTAGTCATTCCATTTGTCAGCACTTATTTCAAGAGAAATAACCTTTCGCCATTACTTCATACGAAGTAAGGCAGAGTATAATGAGCTTGGGGGTGGGGGGGAAGTGCTGTTGGTGCCAGTGTCGGTGTCTGAGTAAGCTTTATTGTCTGGGTCAGTTAAGTAAGCTTTATTGTCTGGGTCAGTTAAGTAAGCTTTATTGTCTGGGTCAGTTAAGTAAGCTTTATTGTCTGGGTCAGTTAAGTAAGCTTTACTGTCTGGGTCAGTTAAGTAAGCTTTATTGTCTGGGTCAGTTAAGTAAGCTTTATTGTCTGGGTCAGTTAAGTAAGGTTTTTTGTCTGGGTCAGTTAAGTAAGCTTTATTGTCTGGGTCAGTTAAGTAAGCTTTATTGTCTGGTTCAGTTAAGTAAGCTTTATTGTCTGGGTCAGTTAAGTAAGGTTTTTTGTCTGGTTCAGTTAAGTAAGCTTTATTGTCTGGGTCAGTTAAGTAAGCTTTATTGTCTGGTTCAGTTAAGTAAGCTTTATTGTCTGGGTCAGTTAAGTAAGCTTTATTGTCTGGTTCAGTTAAGTAAGCTTTATTGTCTGGTTCAGTTAAGTAAGCTTTATTGTCTGGGTCAGTTAAGTAAGGTTTTTTGTCTGGGTCAGTTAAGTAAGATTTTATGTTTGGGTCTGCTAGTCTCACAGTTTTCACCTTTATGAAACTCGGTGGGAATGATGAACATGATGTGGACATTTACTCGTTTTGATTATAAATTAGGGATGTTTGCATTTTTATTAAAATTATCAGGTTTTGGACTTGTGGAGATGATGGACATGCTTTGAAGACTTCATGAAATAAATGATTTTAAATAATCAGGTGTATTTATATTTTAATTCTAATTATGAGTTTTTTGGCTTTTTGCCGTTTTATCTTAGCCAGTATTCAGTTTTGTTGGCCAGGGTAAGGTTTTCTTTTTGGGTCAGATATTCCAACAGGTTCCACATCATCTTTACGAAACTTGGTGGGAATGATGAACACGAGTTGGGGATTTACTCATTTTGAATAATTTGGGATATTTGCAGTTTTAGCTTGCTGTTTGGGTCAGCTGTTGTCAAAAGCTTTCACAATATGTTCAAACTTCTTGGGTTTGATAAACATACTTTGAAGATGTTGGCACACTTGATTTTCTTTTTTGGTAAAAACTAACCTGTTTTGGACTTGCTGTGTTCACATTCACCTCACAGGTGTATATATAGCCTCAGAGTAAGGTTTTATGTTTGGGTCAGCTTTTATCAGTTTTCAGCAGCTCAGTATGAATTAAATGTCCTGTCAACTTAAGCTGCCATTTGGACTGAAGCCATTACTGGAGAGTTGTGGGATTCCTCATTACCCTTGGTTTCAGTCAGTACTTTACTCAACAACACCTTATCATTCATCTGTCTGCTTTTATTTGAAGAAAGAAATAACCTTTTCATCAGTCAGTACTTCAACTTATCATTCCCTCTTGTAGTACTTAAATGAAGAACCCTAATTGTTCCCTCTGTCAGCACTTCGCTGAAAAGCAAATCAGTCCCTTTCTGAGGACTTTACTGAAGAAAAAAAATTTTTGGCTCGGGCAATAATTTTTCTCCTCTTGCAGTATTTTAAACAAAGGAAAACAATAATTCCAATCATCAGTGCTATACTGAAGAAAAAAACTCTTCACCTCAGTCAGTATCTTACTGAAGACACAAAAATCTTTTAGTGAATCAGTACTTGTACTTCATGAAAGTATAGTTTCCTTTCTCAGTATTTAACCAAAGAACACTTCCAGTGTTACTTGTATGTACCATATCACGTTGTCTTGGATACGAGTAAGGATGGTATTTTTTTTCCAGGTGAGTGAGGACTTGTCCAGTGAGTTATCTGGAGTCAAGGCCTCATACGAGAGAGCTGTAGAACAGGTTAACCTCCTGGAGAATGGAAAACGGATTGTAAATCAACAACAACACTTGTTGGAGCAGGAAGTTAGTCGTTTGGAACATGAACTGCAGAACGCTAAAGATGTAAGTGTACATGTCCATGCCCAGGCACATGCCTTGTCATGCCTTGTCATAAAAGGCTGATATCACACCAGTAAATATTTACTGTAATTACGCATGTTAAGATATGTCCATTTATTACTATTCAGATTTTTCTGCGATTGTGCATGGGATGTTTTTCATAAACTTAATGTTTGTTTACATGTCAGATTTACAGAAATTATTAATTTATCACTAATTTGTAAACACACAAATACAAAACATTGTCCTGTGTTAAGCATATAAAGCGGGTTTGCTTAACACTGAAATCAGGGGGAGATAATAGGTCACACTCAGGGGGAATAACTCCTGTGTTGTACTTGGTAATAGGTATAATTTATGTCTTGATTCCATTTACAGAACTTGCAATCCAAAGAAGCCGATTTTAGAATGGAGAGAAATCATTTGGAGGAGACTGCACAAAAGTATAAGGTGTGTTGAAATGAAAAATATTTGCTAACCTGTTTCATAGATGATATACGAGACAACAGAAAAAAAATCCTTTTTTAATTTGAGTGGATTTATATGTCATGTATCACTGTTAAATATGAAAAGTTTATAGTGAATCAAACATTATGGTTTATTTTTTCCCTTGATCCTTTAAAGGAACTTGGTTAAATGATATTTTTGCACATTCATTTTGATGCATCTTAAAGACACATTAAAAAAAGTTTTCATGATCAGAAAACTGTGTATTAAAAAAAAATTCAAGGAATTTGAAAATTTTCTTGAATAGAAATAAATCCATTTATCAAAAATTAGACCTACAAGGTAAGCTTTGTGGACCATATTTTTATTGTTAGACATCGACTCGTAGAATTTATTGTCTAAAGATTGGTATTAGCTACTCATTTGTTTGAAAAGCCAACAAAAGGGACACCTGGTAATCAACAGATGCTAGTATTGTATGCTTACATGTTGCCAGGATGAGCTGCGAGGTTTTAAGGTGGCTAAAGGACAGGCTGAGGATAAATGCAGAGAGCTGGAGACAGTGAGTTCATGCTAACAATATTTGATATTCAGTAATTGGTTGTTGTTGTAATGAAAATGTAATAGATCAAAAGAGTTGTTTGTGTGTGTAGATGACTTAGTTCTACATTCATTTGGTGAAAATTATGTTAATTTAGGAATAATTGATGTAACATACTGGCTTGATATGGGCACTTTATTGGTTAAACCAGAGTACATCCACTGTGGAGGACACTGAAGTTCAATCCTGAGTTAGGTTGTGCCTACATGTTAAGCTTTTTAAACTTGTTTTCTTACTGATGTCAATATATAGTGCATGCAGGAAGGGGCATCATATTATTATTATCATAATATTCATGGCACTTATTCCACTTTGACTCTCACCACAAGGAAACTTGTCTGTATGTTGTGAATGAGTTTTTCATCATACTTGGTGTCTTCAACATTCTGTTCCACTGAGGCAGCACTGTAAATATGTCAGCATTGAATCCAGCCTTCTACAAGAAGAACTGATGTCAAAAACAATGTTAAACCTAGAGCAAACAAGAAACAAAACAAAAAGTACATCACAATAAAACAAAGTAGATGTAAGTTTTCAATGGTTCTGACCTTTAAAGCTTTGGCTAAATGTTTCAGAAACTGAAACGAGCGAACGAGGAGTTACAGCAGAGCGTGTCAGTTCAGCAGTCTGAGCTGGAGTCCTGGAGGAACACCTGTGAGAGGCTGACTGGATCTGTCAGTCGTAAAGAGGCGGAGCTTCAGAGCTTGAGTGACAAGTGTGGGGACCTGGAGGATTTAGTAATTAGACTATTAATGTTACAGATTCTCGTCTGTGTTAGTCATGTAAAAAGTATATTTATATATGCGAAGGACAATCAGATTATCACACTTAAAGTGTCCTCTTGAAATATTCTATGTCCGCTACCTTATTTTATCCACACACAACGTACCCTGATCATCGGTGTCTGCCTCCAATAACAGGGAAAGCAATGTTAAACAAAATGTCAGAGGTGGTATCTTAAAAAGTACTGCTGGTATTAAGATTAGGGTTTGCACATATGTAGAGCACAGTATCACGAGGAGGATATTCCATCCTTGATTTGGTGTATACAAATTAAATATCATAAATTACTGAATTCCTCACTTAGTGTATTGTGTATTAAAATCAAAATTAAACAGAATGTTAAGGGTGGTATCTCATAAAAGTACTGCATGTATTGTCTTTACATGCGTACGGAGCACAATGACACAAGGGGGATGTTCCATTGCTGATGCTCTGTGTGCATATTAATTACCGTAAATTATCAAATTTCAGTATTTTATGCATAGACCTGAGGTTTGGCATTCATGTGTCTCCTATAGGCTAGCTCTTGGGTAGCCTTGCAACCAAATTTAGTTTGGTTTATACTGGATCACCATGCTAACTGAATACTTCAGTCTTCTCTCCTTCAAAGACATTCTATCTTTTGCATCAGATACATGTAACCTACTGTACAAGTAAAAACTGCACATTGCAGCCCCTCCTCCCTTCGTTCACCCCGAAGGACATATCTCTAATAATGGTTGAGTTTAAAGGATGAAATTATGCAAACAAGTTTAATACTAAGGCATTTCAAGCAATATTACACATCTATTAAGACTTTTTGATGAGATTTTAATTAGAGGTACAGATGTATAACTTATTGACTTTGTTTTTTCTGCTACCTGCTTTCTGTCAGGTGAGTAAGTTGAAGCGGGAGTGTAAGGTATATGAGGAACAGCTAGAGCAGTGCTTGGAGGCGGAGGATATGAGTGACAGGTCAGTCAACCAATCACAGCCGTTGTAAAATAGGGGCCAAGTTATTAGATGCATTTGCATTTATGCTCTTTATACAGCTGTACAAGTACATTATTGTACAGATAAAACTAAGGACATTTTAGGTCCATAAAACTGACAATCATCGTATATGTGAAATATTCCTAATACAGTTTGAATCCTAGTAAAGTATTAAATAAATAAATACTTTTAATTGCTGCAAGTATTATAATTTTGATATTGATTTGATACCGTTTGATACCGATAGGTTAACTCGTTATTCCCTTGGTTCACATTGCAGATTAAGAGAAGACAACAGACGTCTGTTACAAGAGAAAGCTGAAAATGAACAGATGATTCAGCTGCTTGAAATGCAGAAAGAAGTACTCACAAAAAGTGTAAGTGTGGGCATACTGAATGTGGAAAAAGGCAAAACTTGACAGCAAGTATGGATATCACATGCATCTCTAAACTCTGCATCAATGTTTTCCTCTATTTTTGTTTTTGTTTGTGCCTCCTTTACTGCTGTTTCTGCATAAAATCTTGTAATTGTTAACAGGATGCAAATGTGCGGATTATGGACTATAAATGTATTGAAGACAGCATGTCTGCGTCAGCATCATTGTCTGCAGCATGTTATAGGTGCTCTGCAGTTTGGGATTCTCAGCCATTACTCATATTTTTACCAGTACTGCTATGTAGACCTGTGTGTGTTTTTGTTGAGACAGTCAGAGAGTAACCTCGATCGTCTCCATGAAGTGGACCAGCTGATGGGCAGGATGGATCAACTACGCAGTGAGAACACACTCTTGAGGTATTTAATAAACATGGAATATTCCTCAAAAAGAGACATTTTGTTGATACACTCCGTAAGCTAACTTATTACTTCTTTTTTTTTATTTTTCATTTGCTGTTTTATCCTCTATTTGAAATCTTTAAATATTTTTTCAAATGTAAGGAGAAATAAAAGACAAGCTCATCAACAACAATCTTAGCATGCTGCCAATATACATATATTGTTTGAAAGTATTGATTTCTGGGTTATGAATTAGTGATAATAAAATATGTTCTTGTTTCAAGGGATCGAATGAAACAAGAAAAGTTGCAAGATAAGCTCATGAAACCTCAACAATACATATATTGCATGAAATTGTTGATTTCAAGGATATGAATTTGTAGTAAATTTGTTCTTGTTTCTAGGGACAGAATCGTAGAGCTAGAGAAATTGCGCGATAACCTGATGAGACAGAGAGACGATTCATTGGTGGTAAGACTTGCCCTCACAGAGCTTGTACAAAAATATTTAATTTCTCACTGATCCAGACTTTTTTTTTTTTTAAAAATCCATTTTAAATGTTTCTGATTTACAACCAATAGAAAACTGTTGTCTTTTTTTTTTTTGTTAGTGCCTGTGAGTGAATTCTTGACCAATTTGACTGAAGCAAAAGGTTTGGGCCGGTAATTTGTAGAATTCCCCCATTCAAATGGTGCCTTGATGATGATAAATAGTCTACCTGTGACGCTCTTGGGGCTGTTTGCTTAATCATGTTTCTTGAAAAACAATTGTCTTCTTTCGTGTATTTCACACATTGGAAAGTTCTTCAGTGACTTGCCGAAGGTTTGGTGGTTCACTCTGGGCACTGGTTTTCTCCAACTAAAACTTACTGCAAGTATATGACTTTAAATTGTTTTACTGTGGCATTTAATAAACGTGCAACAAACAGATAAACACGTGTTTGCAGAATAGCACCAGCTCTGTGTTCTACAGCTCAGACAGCAGACAGGGTAATGATCAGCTTAAGACTCTGACTGAACAGGTAGACCATTTACAACATGTCAACCAGGTGCTGACCAAAAACATGGAGAAACTGGAACAGGTAAGCACATTATCCTTGCCATTATGCAGAGGTCCCATCTTTTTGTCCAATCAGATCTCTGCAGAAAGTACATACATGTATACTAAAACATGTTAAATATGTCATATATTGACGTACACATTAATGATGCCACATGTTTGACAGGGCGCCCATTGCACATTGATATTGAATTATGCTCTCTGCATTACTTCTGGATTTTTCCTACATTAAAACATTGACGCAGGCATATGAAATCCATACGTGCTGTCATACACAGTAGCCTGACAACACCTGTGTCTACCTGTGGACTTGTGCTCAATCAGCTAACAAAGACAGAGATTCTGAACAAGATGCTCCAGGCTTTGAAAACTGAGGGGTACTTTTCAGATACACAGTATGTCAATAGTAATGATTTTCTGGAGTATGCTAAATGTGCTTTACAGGTGTTTATATGCCTCAAGTACTGCTTTGTTTTAACCAGGAAAATTGTGCTTTGCGATTGCGAGCCAATGTGAGCGCAGAATCTGTACCCAGAGAGAAGTTTGACAGGTAAGACAGCATTTGTATGTACGGGTGGATTGTCAGAATGGGACACTACAAATTTTAGAGGTATATGTATAATAAGATTGTAGTGGGTAAAGGGGGTGGGGGGGAGGAGCATGAAAGGTGGAGTGGTTACTGCTGTTATGAAAGTAATATGTCGTATGTTTTACCATAGAATGAAGGATGTAGATGTATTTCATTAAGAGTACGTGTAAGTCACAGCTGACATACATGTTGTATATGGCAGATTTATTTATGATGGCGGCCAGTTTATGTGAGTGGAGGAAATGGAGTACCTGGATTAAACCTCTGACGTTTAACAAATTACTGAACACTTTTCCCCATGTGACGTACAGGTATACACAATATATTGACAGAAGATATGTGGTCAATGAACGCTTATGGTCACCAAGTCACCACAAGCAGTGATTGTAGGGGAATCTACAAATTCCCTGTTTGAGTCCAGGTTAGGTTATACTGTATGGTGTAGGTTAGTGTGCCAGCATGTACACAATCTATAGGTCCAAGCTGAACAGCCAAAGCTTTATAACTAGGATTTTGAAATCTTTATTCTTCTTCTTCAGCATAGTGGGTAGAACAAGTTTTGGTCAACATACCTTATTGGGGTGGGGTGTCATGTTTGGTGTCATTTCATTCTAATGAGGCAGCACAATAGCTATATTAGCATGAAGACCCACCTGATACAGAAAGACACTTGTAATATGACCAAAATAATGTTGAAATCAATATTTTTTTTAATGTATTTGTTAGCAACATACTCTACAACTAACAGCTCTACCTCTGGTTGCAGACTACAGAGAGACAAGAGTGTGGTGGAGAATGAATTCAGCATGTTACAACAACAACACAAGGAGCTGACAGATCGTCATCAGAGATTTGTCATCAGTTATGGTCACAACAAGAACGACAGCAAGACAGATGGAGGTTAGTTGACAACAGTGCACATGAGAATGTTATCTTATAAATTTACTGTATTCAGTAATTTTTTTGATTGTTTTGCACTGTTTCCAAGACTCCTCCAATCATGCTATATAAAGCAGTCAGGTGTATGGGTGACGAATTCAAAGGCGATCACTAACATTAAGTATACTGGTATATCAGATGAAAGACCATTAAACACTGCCCAAGAGAATAGTTCATTGTGTTTTGTTTTTTTTTTAGAATTTTTCCAGCTCAGTATAATGTGTTAAAACATCAGGTTCTATGGTGATCTGTAGGGTGTAGGTCATGTCACATTTATACCTTAATCTTGAAACAGTTTGTTTCAAGGTCCATTTGGCGAATGCATTTAAAGATCTATACTGTAAGTATATGTGGGGCCTCCGTGGCTCAGTCGGTTAGCGTGCTAGCGCAGCGCAATGACCCAGAAGTCTCTCACCAATGTGGTCGCTGTGAGTTCAAGCCAAGCCCATGCTGGCTTCCTCTCCAGCCGTACGTGGGAAGGTCTGCCAGCAACCTGCGGATGGTCGTGGGTTTCCCCCGGGCTCTGCCCGGTTTTGTCCCACCATAATGCTGGCCGCCGTCGTATAAGTGAAATATTCTTGAGTACGGCGTAAAACAACAATCAAGTAAATAAATAAATAAGTATATGCATTTAGAATGATGAAATGTAGCAGTCTGTGGTTAAGGTGCAAAAAGCTGATGTGACAGCACTGGTCCTGGTATGGTCAGAAAGCTACTCCATAGCAGCCACAATTTTACTGGGTTTGATATAAAAAGAAATAAATGCAATTATTTTTGTGGACAGTGTTTAATGGTCTTTTATCTGGCTAACATTTATTCTTCACATTAATAGTGTTTTCTTTGCTGTTATTCATTGCATTATCTTCAGTCATTAATTGTCAGTGGGAATCCTGTAAATCTTCAACCTTTTCAACCTCTAAGGCACTTTTTTTTCAGTGAAATTTATACAAACAATTATGATGAAAATGACCCCAGAAATGCTTTGTTTGTGTCACTAAAGCTGCAAGCTTCATAAAACTGTACAGATGATTTTTGTGCACTCTGTAGTTCTCTAAGAATGTCTTAGAATGTTGTGGTCATAGTGTTGGTCGTAGTGTTGGTCTTAGTGGTGATCGTAGTGGTGGTCGTAGTGGTGGTTATAGTGGTGGTCGTAGTGGTGGTTATAGTGGTGGTCGTAGTGGTGTTGGTCGTAGTGTTCGTCGTAGTGGTGGTCATAGTGTTGGTCGTATTGGTGGTCATAGTGTTGGTCATGGTAGTGTTGGTTGTAGTGGTGTTGGTGGTAGTGTTGGTGGTAGCGGTGGTCGTGGTGTTGGTCGTAGTGGTGTTGGTGGTAGTGTTGGTCGTAGTGGTGGTCGTAGTGTTGGTCGTAGTGGTGGTGGTCATAGTGTGTTGGTCATAGTGGTGGTCGTAGTGGTTGGTCGCAGTATGGGGTTTAGTGGTGGTCGTAGTGTTGGTCGTAGTGGTGGTGGTCGTAGTGTTGGTCATAGTGGTGTTGGTCATAGTGGTGGTCGTAGTGTTGGCTGTGGTGGTGGTCATAGTTGTGGTCGCAGTATGGGGTTTAGTGGTGGTCGTAGTGTTGGTCGTAATGTAGGTTTTAGTGGTGGTCGTATTGTTGGTCGTAGTGGCCAGTGGTTGAAATGGTTGATGAAATAGGGTACACAACTATCCTTCTCCCTCAGTACAGAGTCATCAAATAAACAAAACAATTCTTGATTTTGCTATACAGTAGCAATCAAAGAAGTAAATCAATTTCCCATCTAAAGTAATTCAAGCCATCATTCATTCCGACGTTTGCTATCAGGGTGATGTTTTGTGCCATCATTCATTTCTACGTTTGCTATCAGGGTGATGTTTTGTGCCATCATTCATTCCAACGTTTGCTATCAGGGTGATGTTTTGTGCCATCATTCATTTCTACGTTTGCTATCAGGGTGATGTTTTGTGCCATCATTCATTCCAACGTTTGCTATCAGGGTGATGTTTTGTGCGATCATTCATTTCTAAGTTTGCTATCAGGATGATGTTTTGTGCCATCATTCATTTCTACGTTTGCTATCAGGATGATGTTTTGTGGGCAGACTGTTGATGGATTACTCATTTATTGCAAGAGTGGTAAATTCAGCTCGATCAGGTGACCACTGGGAATGAATTTATTTATTTATTTGATTTGGAATTTTTACACTGTACTCAAGAATATTTCACTCATACAACAGTGGCCAGCATTATGGTGGGAGAAACCCACGACCATTGTCAGCTTGATGCTAGACCTTCCCACTTATGCCCAGAGAGGAATCCAACATGAGCTGGGCTTGGGAATGAAATGGTATCCTTTTATTATTGTTTCTTTGTATTTCCTGTTTTGATCATTTTCATACTGATTTTAGCTAAAGAAGATTTGTTTAAATTTTGCCAGAAATACATTTCATTTGTTCTTGTGTCAATGAAAATTAGATTTTATTGAAAATGTTGGTCTTGGCAATTATTTATTTATTTTTTTTATCTTTGTTTCTTCTCTTAGGGAAGGAGAGAAGCAGCATTAGAGAAGAGAATGGCGTATTTACAGGGTCAGGTGATGCTCTCTGAGAGCAGTAAGAAGAGAGCTGAAGAAACTGCCAGCGAGTTCAGGGAGCAAGTCCGGAGATTGGAACAGCAGCTGGAATCCAGCCAGAATGGGTCAGTATTTTTAAAAACAAAAAGAATCTACAACTTGCTGCTTGTATGTACATGTATGTGTAGAGGGATTAAATATGTCTTCTTAACAATAATAATCAAAAACAATTTAAGATAACTGTAATCCTGTGAAAAATACATAAAGTATTGTGTTTCGTAGTTTTGTGTTTTTTTTACATGCAGATTATTAAAAAAATGTCAGTTTGTCTGAATTGCGATACATGCTTTTATTTGTCCTTTTCAAGCAGACACTCACCCTCTGAGGAGATTGCAGATCTGGAGAAGAGGCTGAGTGAGTCGAAAAAGAAGCGAGAAAGTCTTGAGGCTTTAGTCCGCAGTTTGAAACAGGTAGGGAGAAGAGACAGCGTGATGTATAATAAGTAATATAATTCATTTTATTTATTTGATTGGTGTTTTACACTGTACTCAAGAATATTTCACTTATATGACGGCGGCCAGCATTATGGTGAGTGGAAACTGGGCAGAGCCAGGGGGGAAACTTCTGACCATCCGCAAGTCGTTGACAGACCTCCCCACATACGGCCAGAAAGGAAGCCAGCATGAGCTGGATTTGAACTCCCAGCAACCGCATTGGTAAGAGGCTCCTCGGTCATTATGCTGCGATAGCACCCTAAAAAAAATAGGTAATATGTGCAATTTGAAGATCATTCAGTTTGCTGAACACATCACTAGATGTATGCGGTTTTGAATCAAGGCCCAGCTGAAGGATCAGATGTATAGTTGTGAACATTTGAAATTGATGACAATGATTTCTAGCCTTTGCTCGTTGATATGTTAATTTGTTCAAATAAACTCTTAAGATTATTCTTTTCAAATTTTACAGGAACTAATGCAAGACAAAAAAAAGGTAGGGTCATTGTTTATAAATTTGCTCTGAGAGGGAAAGCGCATTTATATACAATAACTCCTTTGTTCATTTGTCTGTGAGTTTGTCTCTCAGTTTGTCTGTCAGTTAGTCTGTCCATTTGTATCCTTGATACTGTGGCATGTTTTGGTTTTCTTTTTTACACCTAATGGTTTGTTTCAATAGTTCCACAAAATAAGGAACGCACATGTACATGTCTTCTTGACTTCTTGTCAGTGTAATATACACACTGTACTTTACACACATATTTTAAAAGCATTTTGCAAAGAATGCAGAATGTACATGTATTTCAGTAAGAGTATTAAATAAGTCACAGCTGACATATTTGTACATGGGGGCCTCAGTGGCCAAGGTGATTAGCCCACGCGGAGCAGTGACCCAGGAGTCTCTCACCAACTCAATCGCTTTGAGGTCAAGTCCAGCTCATGCTGACTTCCTCTCCAGCCGTACGGGAGGAAGGGCTGTCAGCAACCTGCGGATGGTCGTGGGTTTCCCCCCCAAGCTCTGCCCTAACCCTCCTACCATAATGCCGACTGCTGTCATTTAAGGGAAATATTCTTGAGTACGGCATAAGAAAACAAACCAAACAAATAAATAAATAAATACTTGTACCTGTAAATATTATAGGTTAGTATGGTTTGCCAAAGTGTAGGTGTGTACAGTCTATATTATAGCAGGAACTGTCAATTATATCTGACACGATGAAAAAATACACTACACAAAGGCTTTACAGATTTCAAATTTTTGGTGGCTTTGACAGCCTTTAGTATTATTTTTCAGTAAGTTACTGCCTCCTAAAGGCTTGATTACATTACACGTTTATTCTCTCGCTTTTATGAGAAGCATTTACATTTTAAACATTTCAGCCTCCTGTGGATGACACTGATGGAGAGCTGTGTCAGTTACATGAGGAGTTAGAGAGGCTGACTGAGGTTCTGAACGAGAAAGAGGAGCACATTGATCAGTTAAACTGCCAGGTAACAGATTTGAGGAGACAGCTACAGAAGTCCAGGTGAGGAAACCTTTCACTTTCTGTTTATAGCAAAGCATACTATTGTTCATGGAACAGTGGTGACAAACATTTCTGTGATGGAAAGGGAATGCTACCTGGTTAGAACATGTACCTGTGAGGAATATGTTCATATTCAGTCTGTTACAAAGAAAGACATTGGAATAATATTGAAATAGTGATTAAATACCAGCAAAGCTATCAAAGATTCATATATATATCTTATGGGTGTAAACATTTATGAGATATACACACATGAGTTCATTCTGATCTATTGGTTATATTAATATCCATGAATGGTGTGAGGGTCGGGTTGTGATTAAGATGTTTGTCTTCCATTTGTATGGAGGTCTTCAACCCCAGGGATCGCCACTATATGGCTGAAGTATTGCCGATGTGGCGTTAAGCCATAGTCATTCATTCATTTCAACCCCAGGGAATCCTTAAGATCCACCTGTCCACTTATGGCCTCTTATGGCCTTGCTGACAATAAGCAGTTAACAGCGCTGGTCAGTTTTAATAGTGGATTTATACAGAGCTTGTTGGAGATCACACTAATATTGCATACACTGTTTGTCTGTTTGTCACTTGTGGTAAAGTTTGACAGCTACTTGCCAAAGACTGGTGGTTTGCACCAGGCATAGAGGTCTCTATCCCTCACAAAACTAACCCCTGTCATATATACATGTATGTCAGGTGAAAAACTCTTAAATAATGTGTTAAACATCAATGAGATGAATAAATAAATACTTGTGCCTTGACTGCGAGACTTTCTTTATATGTTTTCAAATCTTTCAAAGTGCAGTTTAGTGCAGGATCTACAGACTGATTCTGTCCAGTTGGAATTGTTGTGCGATTTGTACATCATGGATAATCTGATTGTGTGTTTGACAGAGAACATCAGGCCAACCATGCCAGTGATCGGGAGAGAACTGATGCTCCTAAAGCACAGAAGGTTGACTCAGGTGGGTCCTGTTTCTAAAGCTTGATTTGCTTGGTCATTTCCAATATCTGGATGTGCCTAAATAAAAAGTTACGGGCAGGTGAGTTAATGGGGTATAGGATCACTCACCATACCATACTTAAGTGCATCCATGTCAGCAAGATAACTACCAGTATGTTTTCATCTTACATGAATGCTGTGTGGACATAATGCCATAATGATTCGTGTTCTTGAAAGGCATTCCACAGCGAACAGTTACAGCATTTGTCAGACATTTTCCCTCTTGTTCTGGTTATACATTTACATTCTCACATGGTTGTAAATGGCAAGCGATACTTTGGCCTGCATGGTAACATTATCTTGTTTTATTACATGTATGTCACTCAGAAAATGCATACCAGATATAGCCGTGGGATCAAGATTGAAACACTTGGAAAGGAGCCAGCCAATATATTCTTACATACATGCCATATATGGGAGAAAAACACAGATACTTGCTGAACATAGCACATGTAGTCAGCTTTTGATGTAATTTAATCAGACGTGGCGGTAACAATTTATCCAGACTGTAACAATTTATCCAGGCTGAAACAGTTTATCCAGGCTGAAACAATTTATCCAGTCTGCAGTAACAATATAACAATACTACAATATATGTATGTGATGAGAGAAAGAAATGTTCATAAACATCTGTTCTTACTTCACTCTTTGGGAAAAGGGATATTGATTTTGGTCAGTCCATCTGTCTGACACAGTTAGGTTTCTGTGTTATAACTGCCTCAAGTATAGTCTGATTTTGGTAAAGTTTTGTGTGCAGATACATTTTGTGAGCACTCTGATGAAGTTTAAAAACTAACTCTCAAAACTGGGATGTAAATTCTCTGAATGTGCTCATTTTTTCTTGATTTCTCTGTGTCACACACTATGTCAGCGTGTAGTGATATGTAGATCTCCAGGACTGACTAACTCAGGCTCAGGTTCACAACTCTAACTGGTATCATCTATTCTCATCTTCACGATTGAACAGATCAGGACCAATCCAGACTCAGCAGTGCCAAATCTGACAGGAAACCAGTCCCACAAACAATGTCCTCTCCAACTCCGGTTCTGTCTCAGCCCATGCCCCTTCTGGCCAAGTCAACAGGTGTTCCAACCAAGGTGGACAAGTCAGCGGAACGGCCAGGTGTGAGTAAACGACAGGTGAAGTCCAGCCCCATTGAGACCATTGTGGACACCCCGCAGCAAATTACAGGTAAACAATGTCCCACAAGGATAGTTACACTGTGGTATTAATCAGCTTGATGAGAAAGGGTAGAAGTGAAGTATAATAGAAGTTAGTTGCGCTAATTCTTTGTCTGAAATCACCAGGAAAGTAAGGACTAAGTTGGTTGCTTCTGTTGGTTTCTTAACTCGTTACATTAATCTGTGTGAAGGGAATCATGTTGCTTTTGCATCATCATGGACTGGCCAGTGGTCTACAGTGTGCCAGACTTTGGACCACATGTTCTTGCCCAGTGAGGCCAATGGTTGTGGGAAAGTTCATCAGCTACTTGCCAAAGGCTAGTGGTTTACTCTGGCCACTTCCATTTCCGCCAAGCAAAAACCCAAATACTGTCATATTCAGTGATACATCGTTGACTATTGGTGTTTAATACCAATGATATAAATACATAAAAAAAAGTACTGCTGAATTACCTATAAAAAAAGTTCTGGTTTAGAGCTGTCAAAAATCAAATGTTACATGTGTAGTTGTGAGACCAATCAGATTAATAGATTGTCATCAGTCCTAAAAGGTGTGTTTTGTTTTGTTTCTGGTGGATAGATCAGGTATTTAAGCCCCCAAGTCGCAATGTTCATCCACGTCTACAGACGCTGATTGAGCGCTACAAGGATGGCACTGAGGGAGAGGAGAATCAAAAAGAGGGTGAAGGTTCAAAGGTCACACCACGGGTCACAGGTGAGGGGTCAAAAGTCACAACTCCAGACAGGAGTGAGGGGTCAAGTGTCACATCTTCAAGGGTCACATCACAGATCAAGACACGAGGCTGGCCATACAATAAACTACCAACACAACCTAATGCCAGCAAAGGCAGTGTAGAGAAACCATTACGGGAAACAGGAAGTGCCAAAATAGGGAACACTGACATAGGGTGCAGTGCTAAGCATGCTGGAGACTCAGGATCTAGTAATGGGAATGGGGTCAAAGAAGGTGAACAGAAAGCCACATCGTTGATGGATTCCCAGGAACAGAGAGACATCAGTGCCTTGATACAGAAGTAAGTCTGGCTATCATATAGAGGTATGATTAACACATATCAACACATAGCTAACATATAAAAATGTAGTGAACATATATTTGTGTAAACATGAGGCTAATGCGGTTCACACATAAATGTGAGGTTAACTCATAAACATGTTCAAATTTCAAAAATATTTCTTGAGCACATTTTTTGTGTATCAATAAAGCTGTCAAAACACATACATTGGACATGTGCCTCCTGCAGTTGACTTTTAGCTCTGCAAAAAGCTTACTAGGCAAATTTCTATGCTGCTAACCTTTTAATATCGCACTGTATAAATCTTTCTCAAAGAAACTGTGTAGGTTCTCTATGAAGAATAATTTGATATTTAAAAGAACATTGAACTCCAGATTATGTTGATGTTTTGCGTCTGTTTCTTGTAGGCATGTTTCCGTCCCTAAGACACTACTGCAGGTCAAACCCCCAAAACTAACCAGTCAAGTGGTGGCTAGTCTTTTGTCCCTCGGCTCCCCCACATCTCCCACCCCTACCCTCACACCTCCCCTCAGCGCAACCCTGTGAGGAATTCAGGGTAGGCTTGTCTTTTTATGCTGCCGTGTGCCTTTCTCTCCTTTTCTTTCTCCTTTGGTTTGGCCTTGGGGTGATGGCCCTTGTGTGAACTGGCTGTGATTTGAACTCTGTATTATATCACTTCTTTCTTAATCCGATCACTTTTGCAAACAAGGGATTTTCAGTTAGGGTCTTCCTGTCGTTCGTCCATTTCTCTGCTTGTGTCTGTCATGCTTTGGTTTCTGTGCAGTACTTATTCCAAATATTTTTTAATTCGGATAAAATCATGCATGCAGGTTTACTTGCAGTACCTATGATTAAGTTTGCAACCCAGCTGGATAGGTGAATCAGTTCTGCTTATTTACTGAATTCAGTGATTCCCATTGGCTGTTGGTTTCCATGCGGTAACAGCCCTAAATATTGATTTTAATAATATTTTGTGTGCAAATTCATTTTGTAATCTCAGATCAAGTTTGAAAACCAGCTTATGTGTGCGTAATTTTGTATGGGTTGTGGGTGGCAGCTGTCTGGTTGGTGGGTGGCGGGTGTTTGGTATGTGGTTGGCAGCTGTCTGGTTGGTGGGTGGCGGGTGTTTGGTATTTGGTTGGCAGCTGTCTGGTTGGTGGGTGGCGGGTGTTTGGTATGTGGTTGGCAGCCATCTGGTTGGTGGGTGGCGGGTGTTTGTTGTGTGGTTGGTGGGTGTCTGGTTTGTGGTTGACTGGCAAAAATATAGCCAGAATTTGAAATCAGGTTGTCTCGTTTCCAATTTCTCCAGTTTTCTCTATCTTTCCCATATTAATTTTGTAAGAATAGGGCATCTCAAAGACACTGAAACTACCCTAGGATTAAGCCTTTGTTAAACTTTGTAGAGTCTGATTTCAACACTGGTCATGCATCTTGCTGAAATTCTTCAAATTGGAATATTTTACTGAAAGAAGAAATAAATATTTCGTATACATGAAGGTTTTAATCTCCAATGAGCTTGCTCTACCTGATATGTCTTTACCTCCTGTATCCGTGTGCTACTTCATAAACCTGAATATCTTTACCTCCTGTGTGTTTCTTCTACATCATATTCCTTACATGTATCTTACCTGCCCCATGTGTGATTGTCCTAGTGGCATACCTAAATGTCTTTACCTGTGATTGTCATGTTTGTGCTACTTGCTGTAGCTGAATGTTTTTACCTCCTGTATGCCTGTGATAGCAGAATGTCTTTACCTCCTGTATGCCTGTGATAGCGGAATGTCTTTACCTCCTGTATGCCTGTGATAGCTGAATGTCTTTACCTCCTGTATGCTAGTGATAGCTGAATGTCTTTGCCTCCTCTATGCTTGTGATAGCTGAACATTTTTACCTCCTGTATGCTTTTTGTGAAAGCTGAATGTCTTTACCTCCTGTATGCCTGTGATAGCTGAATGTCTTTACCTCCTGTATGCTTGTGATAGCTGAATGTGTTTTTTTTTTTTTTTTTTTGCTACATGCACTTCACAACAGCTGAAGGTCTTTACCTCCTGTGTGTTTGTACTTCTCGATATACCTGAACATCCTGTATCCTTTATGTGTGCTGATATTGTTTAAGGTATCTATCTACATGTACATACAAATGTCTTGTACCTCCCGTATGCCTATAGCCCGATGTCTGCATGTCTTCATCTTTTGCATGTTTGTGTCATTTCAGATATCTCAATGTGTTGGATATGTGATATACCTGACAAGCTGCTCCATCCACTAAGGCTAGCCATCCAGAGTAATACCATTACAGCACAGATCCAAACATCTACACAACACAGACTTTCTGCTTCAGTTGGGAAGAAGGACATGGTACAACTACCACATATTTCTACGTGTATGTTGGAAACAAGCCGGGTCCAGTGCGATCATTGTACCATGTGTCCCTTCATGGTGACAAGTTATTTCTGTATAAAGAGTTAATTCCTTGGGACATGGTTAAAATGTTCCAAGAAAACTCTTTCTACTGAGTCAGAGATAAATGGCTGTAAATAGCTCATCAGTATTATACATCTGCCCCACTCTACGCCGACACCCAAAGGTGTGTTTTCAGAACACCTGCCGTTTTAATACATGCATCAAAGCAGGATATTCTTGATAACTTCCCAAAATCCATGTAGGGTCCTCCGTGGCTCAGTCGGTTAGCGTGCTAGCGCAGCGTAATGACCAAGGAGCCTCTCACCAATGCGGTCGCTGTGAGTTCAAGTCCAGCTCATGCTGGCTTCCTCTCCGGCTGTAAGTGGGAAGGTCTGCCAGCAACCTGCGGATGGTTGTGGCTTTCCCCCGGGCTGTGCCCGGTTTCCACCCACCATAATGCTGGCCGCCGTCGTATAAGTGAAATATTCTTGAGTACGGCGTAAAACACCAATCAAAAAAAAAAAAAAAATCAAAATCCATGTACTAACCAGTGTGAGTAAATCCAGCATAAAAGATACGTATTAGTGTCTCTGATATGGAATTCACCAGCCCTATACAAAGGGAACTGAAATCTTGCAAATCACAAAACGGTGGGGCCCTCTACAAGAATTAAATTAACCAGTGATTTTAATATCAAGTGGTAATTAATAATAATAATAATAGCTGGCAAGGTAGAGGGTATTACTTTTTACAGGTTACATGAAATGCTTATATAATTATGTCTTCTGTTCCTGACAGGACATCCCGTGTATATAGTATGTTAAACTTGAACTCTGACTCGCTGTCAAACCAGGTAGTGACATAAGACTTCAGTTCATCAGCAATTTTCTGTGATATTTCTGTATATTTTATTTACATATTTTTTATTACTGTATTGATCTTCTCCTATCTTTAGCAGGCTAGCCCATTTGATTTGTTTTATTCGTTATTTATGTGCTATAACAAAGTGTTAAATACAAGTAATTACTCCATGCTTATTCTTAGCCTTTTTCATATACAGCATTTTTCAAATGCCTGTGCAAATCTCCATCCTTAGCCTGATATGTGTGAAATTGAATAAAAATTTCAGTACACATACAGATATTTCCCATGCTTTCTGTTCTCCTTGCCTGATACTTAACAGTATAAAAGCATTCATAATGAAGCATGGGTGAACCAGTGTAAGTATGCTGTGACTTACTAGGTGTCTACAGCATAGTGTTCCAGTGAGACAGCTTAATACATGCTGGTATATCAGAAATGCAACTCTGTGGGGATGTGACTGAAATCACTTTGGAAATAATGTTAAACCTCCAATCCAGCAAACAAACAGACCAATAGCAGTATAATGCAATAAACGCTGCTTATGTACTTATTTTCAGTACTGAATTATCATCACTTTATTTCTGTGCTACATTTACATAACCTGTGCAAGTCCTGCAATATCGTCCTGCAGAGGATGCACTGTGATATATACATATACACAATACAGCACTATTTACACTTGAGTATATATACACACGTATACATACTGTATACAATTGCACATAATCATTCATTCATATAAATGCACGTCACGTGTACTACCATTTAGGACACTGTCTAACATTCATACATATATACAGTTTCCATGAAGATATTTATATATATATGTGTGTGGCTGGCTATCACAGTTAAGCAGAATTGTCAATAGTAAGCCAATGTAAAAAGTTTTCAATTTACGGTTTCCAAAAAGGAGATCTTTTTCTGATATTTCTGAGGCTACAATCATTCTACCTCTTCACAGCATCTACATGCACGTTTCACATGTGCTGCCTCTCCTTCAGTCCCAGGTATTCAGCACCCCATCACAGAAAGATGCCCAACACTCCCTATTTTCCATCTGTGACACCCTCTCCTTCACTCCCATGTCTTTATAAAGCAGATGGTGAGTCACACTATCACAGAAAGATGTGTAACAGATTTGCACCACACTCCCCATTCTCCATCTGTGTGACAATTTCCTTCATGACCAGGTCTTTATAAATCAGATGGTACGTCACACTGTCACAGGAAGATGTCTAACAGATATGCGCCACACTCCCCATTCTCCATCTGTGTGACAATTTCCTTCATGACCAGGTCTTTATAAATCAGATGGTACGTCACACTGTCACAGGAAGATGTCTAACAGATATGCGCCACACTCCCCATTCTCTGTCTGTGTCACTATTTCCTTCATGACCAGGTCTTTACAAATCAGATGGTACATCACACTGTCACAGGAAGATGTCTAACAGGTATGCGCCACACTCCCCATTCTCCATCTTTGTGACAATTTCCTTCATCCCCAGGTCTTTTGCCAGCTGATATTTGACCTTCACATCTCTACAGCAGCTCAGTAACTTCTGCACCTGTTGCAGGGAGTGACTAGGTTTGTTAGCTAGCTGCTCATACCTGAAGGAAACACAACAATAATTTTCTAGTTAACTACTGGTACATGTAAACTTATAAAGTTACCCATATAGTGAACTATTTCTATTATGATCACTTAACATGAGTGTTTTATATCACTTACTTTGCTTGAGAGCTGTTCTTAACTGACAGTGAAAATTACACAAATAGAAAGGTTTCATAAATCTGTAGAAATGAATTTCATGAAATCTTTGTACAACAGTGGAATTTCCAAATCGAATGCTTTGCTTTAATAGATACATAAAATAGGAAAGTTTCTTTAATTATCTCTTCCCTCAGTTCAAAAAATCCTCGGAAGTTTTCTGTACCTTTCAACAGTCTCTGAAATCAGTGATGGCGTTAGTTTGACGTAGTTTTTGAACTCGGTGAAATACTTCATGTCTCCGTTGATGAGGAAATTTGTACAGAGAGCAGCTGCCCAGTCTGTCCTTCTGTTATAAGCATCGCTCACAATATATGCCTAGTAACAAACAATGACACAGTTTCAAAGCTCTATATCAAAAGGTTTATATAAAACATGTTGACCTCTGCCTTTTTACTTCGCCTAAAGATTGAAATAATGAGTACACTGTGATTTATTATATCTATTTATTATGCCGTTCTCGAGAATATTTCACTTATTGTATTACCATAATATAATACGAGGGCAGCCAGCATCATGGTGGGATGGAACCCACTATGATTTGTATTCACAATTATTATACTACTGTTGAGAACAAGACATAAATCTGTAATGCATACAAAATAAATGTATTAATATCATGAACAGTGTTTGACAGGAATCTTGTGACAGCCACAGAATTTGGTGAGGTTGAGGTATTAACGGATTTCAAGAAGGCCTGAGGCTTGAGGTTGAGGTATTAACAGATTTCAAGAAGGCCTGAGGCTTGAGGTTGAGGTATTAACGGATTTCAAGAAGGTCTGAGGCTTGAGATCGAGGTATTAACGGATTTCAAGAAGGCCTGAGGCTTGAGGTCGAGGTATTAACGGATTTCAAGAAGGCCTGAGGCTTGAGGTTGAGGTATTAACGGATTTCAAGAAGGCCTGAGGCTTGAGGTTGAGGTATTAACGGATTTCAAGAAGGCCTGAGGCTTGAGGTTGAGGTATTAACAGATTTCAAGAAGGCCTGAGGCTTGAGGTTGAGGTATTAACGGATTTCAAGAAGGTCTGAGGCTTGAGATCGAGGTATTAACGGATTTCAAGAAGGCCTGAGGCTTGAGATCGAGGTATTAACGGATTTCAAGAAGGCCTGAGGCTTGAGGTCGAGGTATTAACGGATTTCAAGAAGGCCTGAGGCTTGAGGTCGAGGTATTAACGGATTTCAAGAAGGCCTGAGGCTTGAGGTTGAGGTATTAACGGATTTCAAGAAGGCCTGAGGCTTGAGGTTGAGGTATTAACGGATTTCAAGAAGGCCTGAGGCTTGAGGTTGAGGTATTAATGGATTTCAAGAAGGCCTGAGGCTTGAGGTTGAGGTATTAACAGATTTCAAGAAGGCCTGAGGCTTGACCTTGAATATGCCTGACAGCTGCACATTTTCCTTATTACTTGTTCTGATGCTAATCAACCAATCCTTTTCAACATTAAAATTGCATCAGTTATCTTACAGGCACATGCACAAGAAGACCAATGGTTTATCCTCTGATATTTATTTATTTATTTATTTATTTGTCGGACTCAAGAATATTTCACTTGCACGAGCCCAAGGGAAACCTATGACCATCTGCAGGTTGCTGGCAGATCTTGCATGGCCGGAGACAAAAAACGCCAAGATAAGCTGGACTTGAACTTCCAGTGACTGCATTGGTGAGAGGTCCCTTATCCTCTAATATCAGTTCATAACTGGCAACTGGCAGAACACTTCTTTCAACCCATGAAATACAGAGGCTTTTCCAGATCTCTTCTTTATTTGATTGTTGCTTAATGTAATACTCAAGGATGTTTCCCATCTGACTGCAGTCTGTTATATAGGTGGAGGAAACAGGAAAGCCTAGGGTAAACCACAGGCCTATGGCAAGTTACTGAACACTTTCCCACATGTGAGGTACTGATACACACAGCATACTGGCGGAAGACGCATAATCTTCAATGAATGTCTTACTGGGCTTTGTCTTTGTCTTGTCAATTTGTCAACTGCTTATTTTTCTACAAAGCCACACCTCCAGCAGTCAGAGCAGGAGATTCTGAAAATTGCATGACCATGGCCAAATTTGAACCCACATCCCTTGTGTCCTACTGATTAAAAGAAAAGCACCTGTAACAGCTAGTCCACAGCCCGCTTCCCTCAAATCGTTTATCACTGTCACCAAAAATTCTGTGCCTCTTGCAAGATTAGCTTAGGAGTCGAATACCACTAATTAAAATGTTACTACTGTTCTTACCCATTAACAGGTAAGAATGAGGAAAGTTAACCATTCCTTGAGCTAATTTATATATTTAATGTTTGTCCACATTGGCTTACCTCTGTGAAGCGTGCGTGGTGTCGTATAAACATGGACGCCTCCGTGGGGGATAGGTTGATCAGGTGCACCCCAGAGGACAGTAGGTGACTCTGTAGAGCTACCAGGCGGGCCTGCTTCACACAGCTCTGGGCGTGACGCATACAGTTATCCTGTGGTGGGCCAATGACAGACTTCGTGACACAATGGCACTAACAGTAAACTTTAGATTCAATGATTGTAAGTCGAAAAATCACCACATATTAAATGTAAAAGAGTTGAGCCTTTTAAAGAAATTTAGACAAAGGAGGCCTTGAAATCTGAACATTTGTGTAAATAAACCCAGGCTTTCCAAGGATTAGTTATTGTTTTTCATTACACAAAATAACCTGAAACTGTTGAAAGTTATATAACCACAAACATACTTTGTTCTGATCACCTATAACAGCGCTATATCCTGTACCTTACAGAATCAGTCTGAGACATGTACTTGTACATGTACAGAGATTTATCTATGTAGCACATCGTAATTTGCACTCACAACTACGTAGGCTGAATGCCACAGCTCCACTCTGCATGTACCTGAATAACTGAGTGAGTGAGTGCTTGGGGTTTAACGTCGTACTCAACAATTTTTCAGTCATATGACGACGAAGGAATCATTAGGGTGCATGTACGTGTAATGTGCCTCCTTGTTGCAGGACGGATTTCCACCGCTCTTTTATTTAGTGCTGCTTCACTGAGACAACTTACCGAAGGCAAGTAAGCAGACCCGCCCGAGCCATTATACTGATACGGTCAACCAGTCGTTGCACTATCCCCTTTATGCTGAACGCCAAGCTAGGAAGTTACAACTTCCTCTTTTAAAGTCTTAGGTGTGACTCGATCAAGGATTGATCCTGGATCTACCGGTCCCGAAGCAGACGCTCTACCAACTGTGCTATCCGGGCCGGTCCCTGAATAACTGAATAACTGGATCACCTTAGTGCACGTGCACACGTTTCATCTACTGTCTTATAACAATTACAAATTCAGAATATAATGTCAAAATGTCGCCACGACAGGGCTGAAATACTGCCCATGTTGCATTAAGCCATAATCATTCGTTCATTCGTAAAATCCTCAATGTCTGACTCACCTTAATGTAACTGTCCGCAGCATCGGACAAATACTGAACGACCTTCTCCAGACTTGTCTTAGTGTCTGAGGAGTTTTCTGTTTAACATACATGAACAGGCATACATGATCACAATACTGACTTGCCAATATGGTTTTACTGTGGATGATACTTTGAAAACACCATCTTTTTAAACCAGCAGAATGGGTAGATTTATCTGACTAACACAGTTTGAATGTGGAATATTTCCAGCCAAAAGTATTAAAGGAGAAGAAAACATAAAAATGATGCAAATTTCAAATGAAAAGGTGTGAAAAATTATTTGCAAATATGGTATTATATATTTTTAAGAGAAACAAAATTTGAAAATATTTTTTGTACGGTGGGTATTTGGGACCATCTTTTGGTATATTTGCATAATAAAGTTCCATATTATGATGTGATGCATGTCTAATACATTTTTTTCGATGTAAATATGATGGCGATGCCGATTTGTGGGCAATCTGGTAATGCATCATTCATATATTAAAAGGACAATGACAGTCAATCCAGCTTGGGCCCTAACACCGATGTCATATACACTCAGCAGTCTTACCTAAGGGTTGAGTCTTGAGCTTGGCTAACTGGCGATAGGCGCACTCCTCTAGCATCTGAGCTATTTCTCTGTACATGGTAAAGTTCAGGGCCACCATTGTGAAGGAGTCACTGTCAGTGGAGTGAAACCTCTTTAGGTAATCCAACATGGCCACTTTTAACCTGTCCTCCTGACGAATAACAGAAAGAAAACGTACATGTAAGCTATAGAAAACAAATACTAAAAGGCTAACTGCCCTTTGTGCAGTACTAAACTTCAATTAATCAAACAGACTCATCGGACTGATAAACACCATACATTCAACATGTAGAATGAACTTTTTTCACAGTCTATGATTCACATCATTTAATGGGTTTCAAAACCAAACAAGCAGAATGACACATATGACATATATATTTACTTCACAACTCAGGACACATGTCATTTCCATCAAATTTACATGACTAATTTTGTGTAGGCAAAGCTTCTGTCAAAAATGCCACCAATGATTCACCTTTGTAGGTATAATATTTCTTCATAATTCATAAAATTTAGTTTGTTACTTTAAAAAGATGTCAATCCAGATAGCATGCGCTAAACCAAATACGAGTTCTGTTAGGAATTCTTTGTGTTGATGAAAATATTATGAGACTTGAGTTATCTACGAATGCTGGAAAGCTGAATCCAACCTTTTCCATGCCTTTCCTCAGCAGCAATTCAAACTGATGATTTTGTTTCAAGGCATCAAAGATGTAGGACATTTCACTGTATCTTCCTACCCCAGTCAGTAGGCGAATCTGTAACAAGCATAACATATTATATACATACCTACAGAACTCTAAATGCAGATGTCAAATGTAAGTATAGGTCTACAAGTATCCAGAACAAAATGTTTAGACATGGGCAGATATACTCTAAATGACCATAAATTTCTGACTGACTTGCCCATATTTCCTGATTCTGAGAAGTCTATTGATTGAGTAAGGTGTTTTGAGGTTTGCTTGGAATATGGGATGATATTCTACAAGAAAATTGTAAGTTTCAGCACCAAAAATAATATTTTGGGACATATATTCGATTCTAAAATGCACTTTTGTGGGCCAATTTTCAGGCCATTTAAGGTAAATCATTTGTAAATCTCCCAACAATAGCATTATTTAAGTGTTAATTAATTACTTTTTCTTGTAAGCCCTGGACACACCACTGGGCATTTACTATAGCATTATGCCAATCAGTTAGAATACATTTGATTGGTGTCTTATATAATATTCAAGAATACATCTATTTATTTCACAGGGGTTTCCTGTCTCACTGAGGAACATTTCACATGTTCGAACGTGGTCACCTTTATGATAGAAGGAAACCAGAGCAGTCTTCAGGACCACACATAAAAATAAATACCATCATACCAGAGAAATATCCCTGTGACAGCCGTGAACAGCAACTGTAGTAAGACATAAATCAAGTGTTAACAACAGGCTTTTTACCATAAGTGGGAACTCCTCAGCTCTGGCCAAGCACTCTGTCAGCACCCTGGCTGCCCTCAGGATGTTAGAAATACCTTCCATGTTACAGGCTAAACTGTGGCAGTCATGGGCCCTGATGAGCAGCTCTGTCTGGATGGATAACACTGAAAACACAAGCACAGTCAACTTAATATACACTTTTACACATGTATATAACATAGTGAAAATGGCCGAGTAGGTTAGATCATCTAATTAGCAAAAGGTTCAAGTCAAGCCTTGAAGCCTGGTTCCCATACATCCGGCGGATGATTGAAAATTGTAGACAGCTGATATTTACCTGTTTATTTATTTGATAGGTGTTTTACGCTGGACTCACTCAAGAATATTTCACTTACAGGACAGGGGTGGGCATTATGGTGGGACAAAACCAGGCTAGGAAAACCCACAACCGTCTTTTGCTGACAGCCCTTTCCATATACGGCCGGAGAGGAAGCCAGCATGAGCTGGACTTGAACTCACAGTGACCGCATTGGTGATAGGATCCTGGGCCATTACACCGTGCTGGCATGCCAACCACGGAGGCCACCTCTTTTGTACGGAAACAAAAACATGACAGGGGTGCAGACAGATCCAAAATAAGCTCCATATAAAGACATATTTTGTCAATTCATAATGATCAAATTTTTATCACATGAAGAGACACTCACCAGCCTGTGAAGGGTCAGCCTCATTCCCCGCCAGAGCGGCCACAGCGTCCAGTAACCGGTCACCCAGCATGGAGGGGTCATGACACAGACGTACAAGGTTAGAGAACTCTGTCGCTCCCTCTGCAGGGTGGAAGATCAAGTCTGAACTGCTGGTGCTACTGGCATCACCTGTAGTAAAGGAAACACTGAATACAGGCTTCTGTGTGATCAATCCTGTGTGATCAATAATATGATAACACACACACCAGCTATGAATTAAATGTAATTCTGTAATGAAAGTAAACATGTCATAGCTTCTGCTTGTATACAGACACCACAAACATGTTCAGCTTATCCTTTGCCCCTTGAAGTGTACATAAGTACATTAATCTGAAATGAGAAGAATTCATTATTTAGCCATAAATACCTGAACTGTTGAAGATTTTCAGAGAATGAACAATAGCATCAGAGAGAAACCCAGCCACCTGAAAATACACGAGTCAATACAAACAAATCAACAAGTGGTTAGGACTAAACACGTTCAATGTGAGAACGTAAAACATCAAAAATGAAAAAGAAAAATGGCAAGTGAATACAAGTCCCACAAAACAATTATATCTGTAACCAGACCATCACATTGTACAAAGCCTAAAATGCCTTAAGACCAATAATTGCTACACTCTCCCATAACGACTAAAGGAAGCAAGCGGTATCACTGAAAATTTTTGCCTTTGAGCTTCTCTGTATTTTAACAATGAAATATTCTGGAATGATCTTCCATTTATCCACGTATATTTATCCATTAATTTATCCATTGTGTCACTGAATAAAGAGCCATTGACAAAGTCAAGTTGATGATGCCCTATTCTGCTTTTAACAGTCAAATACAAAAAGGTGATCATCAGAAAGTCCACACTGAGCTAGAGATGGAAGGATAATCTTCAATGTCATTGATAAAAAATGTGGGATGAGTGATCCCCCCTTACCGCTGCATCACTCAGATCTCCTGTTTTCAGGTAATCCTTAGCCAGAATAAACCTATGTGGGTTAGTCTGAACCAGTAACATCTCCAGAATGGTAAAGTCATCACTGGCCATGACGTCTTCATAATCCATACCCAGCACCTACAACATGTCAAATGTACACACGCTCATCTGATTGTTCACAAGTAACTTTATATCTACAGGTAAAACAGCAAAGTCATCACTGACCATGACATCTTCATACCCCATACCCAGCACTACAACATGTCAAATGTACACATGCTCTGCTGTTTGTTCTCAAGTAACTTTATATCTACAGGTAAAACAGCAAAGTCATCACTGGCCATGACATCTTCATACTCCATACCCAGCACCACAACATGTCAAATGTACACACGCTCATCTGATTGTTCACAAGTAACTTTATATCTACAGGTAAAACAGCAAAGTCATCACTGGCCATGACATCTTCATACTCCATACCCAGCACTACAACATGTCAAATGTACACATGCTCTGCTGTTTGTTCTCAAGTAACTTTATATCTACAGGTAAAACAGCAAAGTCATCACTGACCATGACATCTTCATACCCCATACCCAGCACCACAACATGTCAAATGTACACACGCTCTGCTGTTGTCCTCAAGTAACTTTATATCTACAGGTAAAACAGCAAAGGCATCACTGGCCATGACATCTTCATAATCCACTCTCAGCACCCACAACATGTCAAATGTACACACGCTCAGCTGTTTGTCCACAAGTATTTTCATATCTACATGTAGAAACGTAAAGTCATTGCTGGCCACGGCATCTTCATTATCCACACTAGCATCTACATGTACAACTTACTCACCATACTTTTCCTGCAGGCTGTGAACACCCTCAGGCAGCATAGTACACTTAGCCATCTTCCATATCACGCTCTCACCTCTCCTATATCCACATCTACTTGCTCACCATACTTGTCCTGTAGGCTGTGAACACCCTCAAACAAAGCAGTACACTTAGCCATCCTCCATATCACGCTCTCACCTCCCCTATATCCACATCTACTTGCTCACCATACTTGTCCTGTAGACTGTGAACACCCTTAAACAACACAGTACATGTAGCCATCCTCCATGTCACGCTCTCACCTCCCCTATATCCACACCTACTTGCTCACCATACTTTTCCCGTAGGCTGTGAACACCCTTAAACAACAGGAGTGGCCATCTTCCATGTCATGCTCTGACTTCCCTATTTCCACACCTACTTACACAATATACTTATCCTGTAGGTTATGAACACCCTCAGACAACTCAAGAAACCACACTCCCTCTGATGCTCAACCGCCGTACCCCTATTTGCTCACCATGCTAATCCTGTAGGCTGTGAACACCCTCAGACAACAGAAGTAGCCATCCTCACAATGATTTAACAACTTCTCCAGGGTATTCACAGTCTCCTCCCTATCAGGGTCAGTCGCCTCCACAGCAGAGGCCAGGAAACCAGGTAAACTTGACACTGGGAAGGGAACATAAAAACCATGGTACAGATTAGAGGATAGTGAGGCATGGACATCTGTAGAAAAGTTCATCAATTACTGGCCAGAGGTTGGTGATTTACCCTGGCTTCATGCACCCACAAAACTGACTACTGTGGTATGTGCAAAATATTCCTGCATGTTTACTGCATCAAATCAAGTAAAATACAAAACACTTTCAAAATTAGCTGCAATCAGTTTTGCATGTTTATCACATTTAACCACGTTTAACACCACAAAAACTTACCACAAACCTTTCAGTTTAGAGAGTGTATGAAACCCAGCATGAAGTATCACAGTGTCATTAACAACATACATAGAATACACCTTATATTTGAATTCACCCAATTAATCACTTTCAACACAAGCATCAACAACAGCAAACCAAGAGTGCTTACAGCTTTGGGAGTGGGTCATCTGTCCAGCCATACTGTTCAGGCTCTGACGGCGGATGCGGCCTGTCGGAGGACTTGTCTGGAAGACCAATGTCCTTATATCAGAGTCCAGCTCAGCCACAGTTACCTCCCCCTTCGCCAGTCTCATACACGACTGAAACAAAAATGGCAAACGGTCAATCTACTGAAACTGCTGGTTTAATACAGGCCAAGCAGGCAAACGACTATCTTGTTGTGAAACGATCTGAAACTTCACCCAAAAAGACTGAAATGTACCTCACCCTGGCTGACATCAAGTACAATCAGTTTTGGGTGCTTTTTGTGCAAAACTAGATTATTTTCAACAGTTTGGGAAGAAAAGACTCACAAGCCTTTAAGTGGCACAGACAAATCATTCATAAGAAAAAAGGGAAAAATAAGGCCAAAAAAAGTCAGTTAATTGATTATCTTACAGTGAATATTATACTAAAATCAAAACTCAAAGGGCTTAGCTCATGCACAATTCAAGATATCAATTCGACAAGTATTTCTGTCATCAAAGCTGCAAAAAATGCAACCTTACACATGCACTTAAGCCTTGGATCTATATCACGCAACAAATACAATGTAGCTCTTTGTTACCAGTATAATGGCTAGGTTTCTGTTGTAATGCTGGAACACGGACGCCAGCTTAAATGCTTCCTGGATCTGTCCAGCACCCAGGAGTTCCTTCAGTAGCTCATCCAGCCCCTGCTTCTCCTGTTAGAAGTTAAGTTACTTCATGTGACCAACCATTTATGACAAACTCACCACAGATAACCTCACATCGTGCAATGTAAGTGATAAATGAATAAGTCTAGAATCCAATGTTTCTATGATTTGTAAACTGAATGGGTCATACAGATTGAGTTTTTCTTAATTCTTTCAGTACCACATGATCTGCCTTATAACTGGAATTAAGGGTCTACAAGCAGGTCAATACCTGACACTTCAATAATTAAATAGAGCAGAAAGGATTAGGTCATAATGTGGAAAGCAAAAATAAAAATACTTTTAGTTATACCATCCCATGTGTGTGCATGGTGTATGGTAGCTAACGCTAACCCTAATCCTAACTTATTAAGAAAGTGCTCTTCGATGTTGTGGATATGTAGGTTTAGTATGCTCACCATGTCTGTTAGAGTGACCTCCCTTTGTTCCTGACTGAGCTCTCCTGGTTGTGGCATCACCCCATACTGCAGCAAATGCCTTCCCCATTGTGGACTTGTTGGGGTGTTGGGAGTGCCTGGTTTGGAGTCCACAAAGTCAAACACTTCTTCAGGTTGTCCTAGCTTGGGGGAGAGGCCCTGAAGAGAACGAATAAGTGCCACTTTACATGATCACAAATGTAGAAGTGTGATAATCTCAATATACCTTGAAAGGCCTAGAGCTTTCCTCTTGGGTTTCCTTCCAACTACAGAACTGACGGCCATGATATAAGTCAAATATACTTCCATAGGAATAAAAATTCCTACAGAATAATATGAATAAATTCACATAATCAGTTATAAACAACGAATGCATGTTTATTTTGTGCATTCTTAATCTTTCAAATATCAAACGAAGAGATCCAGCTGATCCCATCACAAAAACTCACTTACTCAGCACTGTGGCTTGTTTACTTCATACAGTACATATACATGATCAGAAAGCAGCTGAACTACAGCATATGAACACATCACAAAATACTTCCATCACAAAAACTCACTTACTCAGCACTGTAGTTTGTTTACTTCATACAGTACATATACATTATCAGAAAGCAGCTCAACTATAGCATATGAACACATCACAAAATATTTCCAAACTCCTTTATATTGTTTTACACTTGCTCTCTTTATTCCTGTTAGTTTATATCAGGTTATTGTAATTTACTTTTCTTACACATATATCTCTCTTGATTTGATATGAAGTTTAGCATTTCTCAAGGGACGTGTTTTGATTGATTTTGACTGATTCATCCACCTCACAAGCCCTTTCATAGCTTTTTGTGAAAACAATTTCATTAATTTCTTATCGGACAAGTTTCAGTGATTGCATTAAAAGTATCATTTTAAGTCTTTATGCGCTTCTCACAGTGAATGTTTACATATCAAACAGTGCTTACATTTAATACATGTACATGTATATAGTATATGTGATAATTACACAGCTGCTGAATAAAAAAGCAAGTTGTCAAATCCAGTCCTAGGGGATCACCTGTATCTGCTGTAGTTTGGCCTCTAGCTTACACCTCCACAGACGGATGTAGATGTCTTCTCTCTGTCTCTCCGTTCCATCTTCTAGCCCCTCCCACAGGCTGTCATGTGACAGCTGATACAGGTAAGCCTCCTCTCTCTTCTCCAGTCCACACTCATTGATCTGTGTCTACAGGGAGTGGGTAAAACAGGCAACTGGGTATGTTAGTATGATAGTATGGCTTGTTTTTTTTTCTTAAATGACTGCAGCATGCTCTGAAAAATTCAGATTTCTATAATTTTTCTGAGTTCAGGTCAAAATTTAAACACCCAAACAAAATTACAAATGTAACTCCTCAAAGTGTTACGTAAAAATATATTTAGTTATCACTGTATTAAGAGAAGTACGAGGGGAAAGGACAACGAAAGATCTATCAATAGATGATAAATCAATTCTAATCTTTAAAAACCCATGAAATGTATTTGGATGCTACACCTGGAAGAAGTCCGCTATCACACTCCCCTGGACTTGATGTTGTCTGAACTTGTCCAGGCAGTTTTGCCAGAGTTTGCGCCGTGCTGCTGCAGATCTCCAGAGAGACCCTGACCTCATCTCAGACAACTCTTCTGTCACCTGTAACATCATAAGTAAGGCAACACACGGTATGAGGAGGGATTTGCCTGGACTAATGCGTATATGTGTGCATGTCAACAACCGTTACAGAACACATGCAATTAGAGTACATGAAACATAAAATGTACAAAAATGTGAATGGTGTTTTATGCCGTACTCAGGAATATCTGACTTACATGACAGTGTTTAGGTAAATGAAGGCTAGTGAGCAGAACCCCCAGAGGTATGTGTAATAAATGGAGGAAAGTAGCCAGACCAAGAAAAATGTGTGCAGGGCCCAGAGGAAAGTCAGCCGGCCCCAGAGGAAAGTCAGCCGGCCCCAGAGGAAAGTCTGCAGCCCAGTGCAAAAGGTGCGGAAGACGGAAGTATGCAGGAAAAAAGTGTGTAGAACTCAGAGGAAAGCGAACAGCCCAGAGGAAAAGGTGCATAACCCATCTGAGGAAGTGTGTATAGTTCAAAGGAAAAGTGTGCAGAACCCAGTGTAAAGTTAACATAGCCAGGGGAAGCCGTTTAGAACCCAGAGGAAACTATGAGTGCCTGATAAATTTTCTGGCTTAAGGCAACAACTAAATCAGCAATAGCAAAACCCAAGATGTTACTTGTCAATGTTTACTTGATTTCTGGGAAAAACCAAAAGTTAATTCAGCCCTCCTTCATACATGTTATACAAATGTACTTTTATATCAAACTTTGGATGCAGAACAAAACTCTCATGACAAAATAATACATTGTGTGATACTGTGAAAAAATACATTATTATAAACTGAACTGACAATGTCTGGTTTCTCAGAGCAGGGCATTACAAAAGGGAAAAAATAATTTAGTATAGTAGATTCTATTGCACAGAAACAAATTTAGTAATGAAAGCAAGATGTTACCTGAGCGACAGTAACATGCTGGTGATCTAGGCCGGCTATGGTAGCAAACTTGCGAGCTTCATCATACAGTGACCGCTCCTTCAGTCGAACAACAGCTGTCTTGCAGGCCGTCTGGTACTCAGAACTCGCCGACTCCAGCAGGTCAATGCAGGCCAGTTCTAGTCCAGTGTCAACAGCTATCTGATACAGCTTATGTAGCTGGCTGTAATCAGGTACTGCATAAAGATACAGAACAAACACAACACAGACAGTTTACACAGGCAGATTCCTCACAGAACAAATGGTATTTTGATATCATTTTGATTTCATTTATCAATATGTGTACAGGAATTGACCTCAAAACTGTCCTACTAAAGCATCTGAGATCAAATGGGCAAAATACCCAGTTTAGGCTTATGTCCATATAAAACAATCAGTTGTACATGTGTTTTTACAGAAGAAAAATTATAGAATGAATGAATGCTTCAGTTGTATGACATCGAGGTGGGAGGGAGAGTCCATGCTGCCACTGAAGTATTATGCGGAAGACACCAGATATGACACCCTACCCAGTTACATTATGCTGACACCACGCCAACCAGTCCTGTTCCCTTGCTCTAACCTCTCAGTGCTGACTGCCAAGCAAGGCAGCAACAAGTACCATTTTTGAAGTGTTTGGAATGACTTGATCCGCATTTGATCCCTGTTCACACAACTTCAAGCTGGCCACCAAAGTGGTGAAAAAATTTTAGACACTGAGCATTTATACACAAACTTATGTAAGTAAAACAAATGCATGAAATCATCCATTTTGTTACGTATAAGATTCGAATAAAGCTGAAACTGTACCTGGAAAACTGAAAACAGGTGCAATGTTGACTTGTTCCAGTACACCCAGAAACAGCATGGTTTCATACTGGTTTCTTCCCCTGGTCAGTTGTAGACAGATGGCGCTGTATGACACCTGCTCAAACCAGTCAATGTTCCCCAGAATGTAGCTGGCATCAGGTTGAACAGGACCAGGGCCACTCTTTTCACCATTTTGTCGAAACTGCAAGTTCATCAAAAACACATCCTACAGATACACCAATCATACACACTACATGTACATTACTTGTGCTTTTATCTGAACATCACGTATCTAGCAACACTGCATATCACCTTTCCCCATTTCCCCACAGACAACCTCACAGGTTGCTGACCATTTTACACAGTTGTCACTTACAGCAAACATGGCTTCCTTGAAGCTCTCCAGCATTTTTCTGGACGCTGCGTATTGTTTCCTTTCCTTAAACTCAGCATAAAACATCAGAAATGGCAGCAAAGGGGAATCCTACAATTAGAAAAAACACACATAAAAATGTGAGGGCATGTTTGACCTTGGCTGCTTAAAAAACAAGCACCCTCATCCATCTCTCAGTGTGCTTACAGCATTGAGAAAGCTATGACTAAAAAGGCCCAGGAACATGCTAAGTATTAGTAAAAAACATGGATTACATTCACTCTGTTAACCATTTCAGCAGCAACAAGATACCAGTGCAACAAAATAAAACCACAGTAACCTTTTATATAAACAGTACATTACCATGGTAACTTTAAGTACATTTAAATCTTACATGCCTTTGCAAGTATTGAAAGAAAGACGAAAAAAAAAAAAACAAAAAAAAAACAAAAAAGACAAATAAATAAGTAAGATCTCAACCAAGAAGTTTACAGCAATGGAAGAATTCATTGTTACTCTCAATGACATTTTCTTTATTTCGCATAATTTCAAACATTAACAACATTAATGTGGGTGCATGTATTTGTGTACCATCTGGAAAATGTCAAATCCTGTAGCGAGGGCAGTTGTCCACGACTTCTTGATGAAAATGTCCACAAGGATACGGAGCTCTATCAGTGTCCAGCGTGTTGCCACGACATCATGCTGAGCCAGAAACTCCTCAGATGTAACAGGATCCATCATGGCCACCAGCCAACTGCTCAGACAGGCCAGTCTGGTGGACTCCTGCCATGAACAACACGTGTACAGAATCTATCACTTAGTTTATTCGTGTTTGCATACGAAATCACACAGTGCCTTTCTGGCTCAGTTGATTAAAGAACCTATGACCAATTAGGTGCACATACAAATGCAGCTTTCTCTGTTTTCTCTGTCTGACTGCAAGATCTTTCGGCTTCTGGTGCACGCTCTAACCATTAGGCCACCAAAGCAGTCAAAAGATGGCAGTAAGTTTTCTGGGTTATGGAGTCCAGAATGGCCAGGATATACCATCAACATATGGCAAGTTACCAATAAACCTTCCAAAAGTGACACACAGATATTTATAGTCAAAGCTTTTCATCTGTTCAAAGCTATTCTGAAAAAGGTAATTATGTCTTCAACAGGTATAAATTGCTGGGACAGTCCACTTTTCCCAATAAAAATGAAATTTCAACCTTAAAGCCCTGACCTGTTCCTTAAGGCCCTGACCTGTTCCCCACCACAATATAATGTGAGACTTACATAATGTGAGTGATGTATCTTCATGTAAAAAACAGCACACATCAGAGTTCTAAGACTTACTGGGAATGATGCAGCTAACACAGCAAACAGGGGGTTCCTCAACACAATACTGTGAGAGAGCAAGGACTTCCACTGACATTTGCTGGTCACTGCTGCATACACAACTCCAAACACGTCATCTGGGGCTGATTCAACCTTCACAGAGAACACTGAAAACAGAAACAGAGATAAGCCATACTTACATGTAGGCTGTGGTGTGACTTTGGAAGCCAACATAGTTCTTTGTTAGATTGATTTAAAAGGTTTTCAAAGATTAACACAATACATGAAATTGAAGTACAACATCTGATGTGTGTATTTTTGATCACAAAATGGCAATCTTCTTTTAAGTAGTGATTTACGATTGAATCCATGGGAGAATTGCAATGGATCACTACGACTGCTAAGATTAGCTCATTCTTCATCTCCCAGAACAAGTCAGAAGATGGACAAATATCTTTCATTTCTTCTGTAAAGGGTTTTCCTTGTTGTGGGAGTCATTTGCCAGTGAAAAATTATCTGTTAATTAGAAAACCAAATTAACACTTTGATGCTGACACGCTGTGCAACAACAACACCAATGTAGTATTACAACATGAATTTCATGTACTGAACTGGTAAAAAATAAAACATGTTGCAAGACAATTTAAATTTTGTCTATGTGGAGAATCTGTAGCTGGTATGAAACCATGTAGGAAAAGCACCCACAAAGCAAACGCATGAAGAAAAAACAGTGATTCACTCGAAAGGTTTTTATCACAAAAAAAAGAACTAATGAATTCCCATTTGCACCAATACCCTTTATTCTTTTTGCACCAATACCCTTTATTCTTTATTCTATAAACTTTTGGCTTACTAGGCACAGTGTACCTAATCCTTAAATATTTTCTTTCCTGACTCTGTGCTAGGCCTAATACAAGATGCCTTCACGGATTACATTCCACTCTGCTAACTTATGCTAACCAATACAGGATTTGAACCAACACCCAGATGAATTCAGATAGGCCTGTTAAATTTTATTTGTGAACTTGAATGAAAGTTGAGGCAAAATGTATGTGAATAGCTTATACGTGTATCGATAACATAGGTTTACGACGTAAACACACCAGTCAGATTAAAAAAAATACACCAGCCATTTTGGATTACTTGTTGACAACACTAGAAGCTGCTGCTCGCCTGTCCGTTTACCGGAAGTAGCATACAGTGAAAGGTCTGCAGCCTGGTCATGCCCTAATTCTGATCTCAACATACATGTTTTGAGTTATCCTTTATTTTTTTAGTTCTTTTGACATGAGGTTTACACGATGTTTGCAGTAATATGAATACATGATGTTATTTACACGTCACCTTTATACAAATGCAATAAATGGTAAGACAAGAGCATGAAAGATCATGCCGAGGCACGGCCACACGAGAGTGTTGTCTGCCGGCTTTGGGGCGAGGTCCCAGGCGAGAAGCGTGCGCTATTGAACATGCTTTATTCACAAGAAAGTCGGGTCGGTTTGTGAAATTTACGCGAAGATTTGGCCAGTTTGCTATTAAATATCTGCAGCATGGTTTTATAACCATAATCAACGATAATCCTGCACGCCTCAGCACATCTCCGACAGCCCAGTAAAGAGTCTGTCACATGCCATGTCTGTCAAGTGGAGCGTTATTCAGTATCCCAGAGCGTGATAGGAGTGGTTAACAATTGACTTTTAGCCTGAGTAGTACTGAAAATCACCAAAGGAATACTGTTGTCATACATGGGAATACTCTGTTTACTGAAGGTTTATCCTGAAGACAGCAAGAGACGAGATAAAGTTTGACTGATTACCTTCATCATCTGTAACTCTGATCTCATCTTCTTCATCAGCTGCTAGGTGGCCGTCCTCTTCTTCACTGCTACTGGAATCTTGAATAATAAAAACGACGTGCCAGAAACTTCTCCCACATCAGAGGTTAAAGCCCTTGATATCTCAAGCTTTATGGAGGTTTTTCAGAGGTTAAAGCCCTTGATATCTCAAGCTTTATGGAGGTTTTTCAGAGGTTACAGCCCTTGATATCTCAAGCTTTATGGAGGTTTTCCAGAGGTTAAAGCCCTTGATATCTCAAGCTTTATGGAGGTTTTTCAGAGGTTAAAGCCCTTGATATCTCAAGCTTTATGGAGGTTTTTCAGAGGTTAAAGCCCTTGATATCTCAAGCTCTTCAAAGTGATGATCTTGACAAAAATTAAGGCCATCCTATATGATTTAAAGGTGTGAAATGTATTAGATTCTGTTTTTGGAGCTTTTGTAAAACAAAACGGAAATGGAGACTTTACAACAAACAGTCGTGTTCCTTATATTAAGAATATCTGCACGATTCAAAGTCATCTCTGACTCAAGACGAACTCAATTTGAGAGCTCTGCAAAAATGAGCTAATGACCAAACATTCTGACCTATTGTTATACAGTGGAAGTCAGATAAAGATTCTCTAGACGTATCCCAATTACACATCCTGCCAGTGGTTTGACTGTAACTAGTGCAAGGTGGAACATTTAATTTTTTGTCTGCCATATTCTCAGACCCCCCTATAAGGGACTTTATACCATCTGGTTTTGAAGGGTAGAAACATACTAGAGCAGCTAAAGCTGAGCCAGTGGCATGCTACTGACAACTGCTGGAAGGTTGGTACTGTAGCAGGGCTTGAAATAAGAATTCACACCAGTAACCTATTTGTAGGTTTCAGGATTAGGTTCACCTGTAACCCATTACATTATAGGCTAGGTTACAGTAACTGAATGGCCTGAAACTCTATTATCTGGGGGTATGTATTATGCAGTTATATAGCATTTATTCTCTATTCTTCATTCTCCTAAGTACATCATAACATCATAACGCCCAGTAATTATATAAGTTAGAAATTATTTTCTCAAATCAAAATAATGGTTTCTTCATTTTTTCTATTTTATATTAATGTTAAATTATAGTGATGTAAGTGTAATTTAGTTCATTTTAAGTTTTATACCAAGACGCCACAAAATATAAATTTATATTTTATGCAAGTCTATGGTGTTGATGTAAAAATATGTTTCCTTTTCTTAAAACTGAGTGCTGCATCATTATAATTAGCTACAATGATTTCTGAACATAGCTGTTATTTAAATTATTGTTTTAAAGATTTTAATAGAGCTCATGGTGGCACAGTGCAGAACTTCCATATGCCAAGAGTGTGTGACAGTAAATAAACCAACACTTAACCTGTCAACTGATCAAATGATAAAAGTGCATCATGTCAATGCCTCATACGCCACATTCTAGTTTTCAACACAATATGGTTTTGGATTTTAAAAAGAGACTTTGACTGGGAAGAAGATTCGAAAAGCAGTAAGTTCATTATCATAATTTTTCACTGTGGTTTCAATCTTGCTTTCTTTACACCATGAGTCCAGTTGCGGTGCATCACGCCAGTTATGAGAAATCATTCTGATCATGTAACGTCATCATGTAACTTATCATCATATAACCTCCATGTAACCTGAATGATCGTTCGCAGCTTATTTCAAACTCTATTTAGGCAGCGTTACACAAACACCAACTTGTACATGAAAGAGTTTTTGCTACCGGCACTGTATGGGCTAGAGAGATGGCAAAGTTGTGCCAAACATGTAGTTGTTGATTTACCGTGTTCCTTGGTCTCTCCTGTGATCTTGGCAAGCCCTATTCTTGTATACAGGGAAGAACGAATATCTCTCTGTACACCCTGGGCTCGAGCGAATGAGGTTGGTTTGCTGCTCTGTTCCAAGGATTTGGCTTGAGCATTCTCTATCACATAATGGAGGTGTTCTCTCAAAGGCCGGCTTTTAAACTTGTGTAGAAGTCCATGTAACTGTCAACAAACAAACAACCTATTACACCTGACTTCCAGCAGAATAACACATATTTGATTTATTTTATTGAACATATGAAGAGTTACATGAAGAGCATGCAAGAGTTACATGTAAACTCATTAATTCCAATACATTTAATACTAGTATATATGTGTTCAAGTTCTAGTGATAACTTTAGAACTGTTCTCAACAAAACAAGTTCTCACATGCTTGTGAATACACAGCAATTTTATGCTAGAAAGTGCATCAAGAGAACCACATTAAAGACATGAACAACTGACCTGGGGCCACTTTCACAAAACCACATTAATCAATTTTTCAGAACTATTCTCATAAATGACATTGTCTTATGGCACTATAACCCAGACAATGTCTTACGAAAAATTACGAGAAATGTGACTTACAAATTTTGTGAACGTGTCCTCTGTTCCTTAGGGTATTTTTACACCTGTGGGAAATACATCAAAAACACAAACCACTGACCTGCTCCTTAGGGAACTGGTGCATCTGTGACAACCGAACCAAGAACACAAACCACTGACGTGCTCCTTAGGATACTGGTGCATCTGTGAGAGCTACACCAAGAGCACAAACCACTGACCTGCTCCTTAGGATACTGGTGCATCTGTGAGAGCAACACCAAAAACACAAACCACTGACCTGCTCCTTAGGGAACTGGTGCATCTGTGACAACCGAACCAAGAACACAAACCACTGACCTGCTCCTTAGGATACTGGTGCATCTGTGAGAGCTACACCAAGAGCACAAACCACTGACCTGCTCCTTAGGATACTGGTGCATCTGTGAGAGCTACACCAAGAACACAAACCACTGACGTGCTCCTTAGGATACTGGTGCATCTGTGAGATCTACACCAAGAGCACAAACCACTGACCTGCTCCTTAGGATACTGGTGCATCTGTGAGAGCTACACCAAAAACACAAACCACTGACCTGCTCCTTAGGGAACTGGTGCATCTGTGACAACCGAACCAAGAACACAAACCACTGACCTGCTCCTTAGGATACTGGTGCATCTGTGAGAGCTACACCAAAAACACAAACCACTGACCTGCTCCTTAGGGAACTGGTGCATCTGTGAGAGCTACACCAAGAACACAAACCACTGACCTGCTCCTTAGGATACTGGTGCATCTGTGACAACCGAACCAAGAACACAAACCACTGACCTGCTCCTTAGGATACTGGTGCATCTGTGAGAGCTACACCAAGAACACAAACCACTGACCTGCTCCTTAGGGAACTGGTGCATCTGTGACAACCGAACCAAGAACACAAACCACTGACCTGCTCCTTAGGATACTGGTGCATCTGTGAGAGCTACACCAAGAACACAAACCACTGACCTGCTACTTAGGATACTGGTGCATCTGTGAGAGCTACACCAAGAGCACAAACCACTGACCTGCTCCTTAGGATACTGGTGCATCTGTGAGAACCAGATGAAGGGCAGCCACTGATCATCCCTGGCACAGGCCTCCAGGAAGCAGGTACTGTAAGGGAGCCGGCTGTGGTGACAGAACAGTAGAACCAGGTTCCATTGGAGGGCCGCCTCAAAACTTACACTACAAGAAACAAGGACATATTTTCAGAACTTCAATTTTACTGCCTAATGCGTTGAAGAAACCAAGCAAAACCCAACGCAGCTGTCACAAATATCATATAATCTCTCCAACAGAACACAGTGACTGAAACTGCAAAAGTGACATTAAACACACAACCAAAGGCAAGTCGTCTTACTGGGTAGCTGAAGGTCTAAATGTCTGGGAAAATGAGGGCCATGGAAACACAGACTAGGCATGTCATGCTAAACCACAGGAGTGCCACATATAATAAGTTCAATCACCACACATTGAATCATGGCAGTAAAACTGCTCTGACCTAAAGGACAGGTTTGGGGGAAGGACAAACTAATCTGTCCATATGAAATGTTGCTCCACTGTCATGGATTGACAACTGTATTTTTTTATCTCTCTGATTGATTTCTGTATTTAAGACCATTTTAGTAATATGATAGCAGTCAGGTTGTATTATATTATACATTCTTTAGTTATAACCTATGTCTTTAATTATATTAAGGATGGAGAACTGCACTACTAGAAGCACTGCCTTCCACTAAACAGCTCAGAAACCTTCAAGCCTAAAAATCAGTAGGCCTTTACCGATACCTGGCATGTTTCTCTCTGAGGATGGATGCCATTACAGCCTCCTCTAGACAGCTCAGAACCTGTCCTCCATAACTCCTTGGCCTTCTCAGACATGACAGCATCAGGTCAACTGGCAAATACAGACACCGTTGGGTCAAATGACAAATACACGAATCTTCAGATCAACTAACAAGTAAGTGAAATATCAGGTGAACTGGAAAAAAATATGAAACATCAGGTCAACTGACAAGAACATGAAACATCAGGTCAACTGACGAAAACATGAAACATCAGGTCAACTGGCAAAAACATGAAACATCAGGTAAACTGACAAAAACATGCAAATTCAGGTCAACTGGAAAAAACGTGAAACATCAGCTCAACTAACAAATATAAGAAACATCAGGTGAACTGGAAAATACAGGCAATGTTAGGTGAAATAGTAAATAAATGAACCTTCAGATCAACTAATATAAATAATGACACTTCAGGTCAACTGGCAAAAACAAGAAACATCAGGTCAGCTGGCAACATGAAATGTAGCAAAGCCACAATGAATATATATACATGTATATATTAATAACTAGAATGTGGATGAGCAAAATATCCTCCCTTCCATCTCCCAACAGTTCCAAAAATAAAAGAAAGAACACTAAGAAATGTCAGGACGTCATGTTACTTTAGTTTGGCTTGTTTCATGGGCCATTCATGGTAAGCACTGATTGCACTACTGGTACATCCAGTTTAAATGGAGAAATGTAGCAATAAAAGAATACCATGTACATGAAAATCTATTACTTCACTAAGTGCCTGAACATGAGCAATTATGAAAATAATTATTCGATTGTAATCATGCACAAGTCTGGATTACAGGCAAGAAGTTCAGTACTTTAGGGACAGTTGCATGAACAAAATCTGAATACATGGAAAACCACTATTATGCATAATCCTAAACGGGGCTAATTATGAAAATATTTCCCTGACTGCCATTAAACTTAAGTTTAGCATGCACAACTTCAGATGATACAAATAGGCAAGAAGTATGGTAAGTTTTATAAAAGTCGGCCCAGTGTTTGAGAGGAGATGCATGGGTAAGTTACATGGAAATAGATTCAGAACTTTGGATACAGTTGCATGGACAAAATCTGAATACATGGAAAAGCACCATTACGCATAGTCCTAAATGAGTGTAATTATAAAAATAATTACCTGGTTGCCCTTAAACTTAGGCATGCATAAGTTCAAATGATAAGTAAGACGTATCACTGAAATCAGCGCTGCAGTGTGTGAGATGCATGGACAAATGGACGTACAGGGTGATTCCAATATAAACATTACATGTACACATGAAAATCACTGACTTGTGTCCTGCTCGTTCTTGCGTGCAGAGTTCCGCCTGTCCTCAGTGCTCCCTGATAGACCAGAGTTACGGTGACGTAAAATGGTGTGTGTCACCTGAGCCTGGGTCCTCAGGTGACTACTGTCCTCTCCCAACATCTCTACAAAGGCCGTACAACCAGCAACCACCTGTTCATTGCTCACGTGTCTGATAGCTAAAACGGTCGCCACACGGTATGCCCAATTCACTCTGATCAGGGAAGAGAGACAGGCACAAGATAATGGAAACGAGGTCAATATGAATGCATTCGTTCAGATAGCAGGGTGAATAACTAACACGTACATGTATGTAACAGGGGACTATACGAAAGCAAGGCTTAGTTTCTGATACATAAATGTACACTCACATTTGCAACACTAATAAACTCAGGTTGTATAAATATGACAAGAACACTCTAAAGTTAAATCTGGATGAAATAGCCCAAACTAAATCAGGATGCCTAGTACCCCCCTCTTCCAAATTCATGTCTACAGACAGACAGACAGACAGACAAACAGACAAGGTAATTCTAGTATACACCCACCCCCACCCTCGTTTCGCTGAGGGGGTATAAAAAGTCTGCAAAACTGATCTGTCACAGACTGACACACAAGATGTATTATCCATCCCTTCACATAATATCTAAAGAGAACTAACACTAATACAATTCAGACACTACATGTACATGTAGATATGGTAGATATGTTGTCAGAATGAATTCAGCACAAAAAAAGCACCTTTTCTTTGTCACTGTTGTCGTTCCAGAGTCTAGCTCCTGGGCAAGGAAGGAGAGGAAGGCAAAGGATGGTCTCCCCTGACGGAGGTAGTAGGTGAAGCGGAGGCTGACCACCGGGGCGTACTTTGTCACGAGGTCCGGGTGCGAGAAATAGGGCAACTCCCTCATACATTCTGACCACCAAAATAGGACAGATCATTTATTTATTTGATTGTTGTTTCATGCAATGCATAAGAATTTTTGACTCATATGATGGCAGTTCAGTATTGTGGACGGAGAAAACTGGAGTGGGCATGAAAAACCTCTGACCTCAGACATGTTACTGATGATCATCCCCTACTTGTGATGTACAGATATGCACAAAATATTTGTGAAATTTGTGAAAGGAAGCATCCACTTCTGTACAAGACTACAATGATTGCCTTCTGTCAAAGTGGAAAGACAGTTAATAATGATGATTAGAAGATCAAAAAGCCAGACAAACAGAGTACGATGAAAAGTATTCTGCAAACAGCTTACTAATACATTTTTAGGCAAAATTAGGTAAATCTAGAACACAACGATAGCCATATAAAAAATATTCTAAGCACACAACACTGTAAATGCAACATATGCAAGTATCAACAATTTCAATTATTCTTTAAATGACACTATAGTCCAGGTTAACATGCACATGTACCGGTGTAGTTATTCTTCAACCTTTCACATGTTTGTAAGGTGTTTATTTAAGGCATTATTCTATTATTCAATGTAATTTTGTCTCCAAAATCAAATTAAATTGTGCGCATAAACTGCACTGAAAGTTGCTCTTTCACATGCGGAAAGGTTGAGGAATTAGAGTACATGCAACAGTTATTTTCTGTAAAGTTTTGAATGCTCAGATCCAAATGAAATTTAGCCCACCTTCTGCTGCCAGGTCATTTGTAGTCTGCCATCCAAATAACTGTGTAGGACAAAAAGGAGCACCTTTCTGTAACAGCAAAACAAATTTGAACTGAACCAGTTTGTCTTAATATGTCCACGTGCAGATGCAGCAAACGAGACATATGGTTTTCGGCATGTTTTTATCACCATTTTAGATGCGTTTGAACTGAAGTTATTTCTAATTTGTATCAACCAGAAAATCCCAAATATGATAAATAATGACTCTCTCCACACCAAAAAAAGTCATATTTCATTAGATTAGCTTCATGTACCATGCTTCTGTATAAAACTGACCCGAAGTAACTGATAGACAGTTACGTCTGTTTTCTCCAGACCAGCAACTGAGGCAGGGAAGAGAGCCTGGCTGAGCTTAGGGTATCTCTCTAACTGCTTCTCCAGGGAGGCAGGGACCAGTTTGCCCAGCAGTTTCTTCCTGCTCACCACTGTGTCCACCTAAAAGATTCCACAGCAAAAGAACAAAAGATTGCCTTTATGTCCATCTCAGTTACGTGATTACTGATTTTAACACTCTGAAAGTTTGAATGGTTTTCACAGCGAAGGTTTTAAATTACCTTGGTAATGAATAAAGGGTGTGCCCAAAATAAGAAGCCCCTAAATTATTCCAGTAACAGAGTGTACATTTTTAAAACTGGAACCTAAATGAATTTATATTAAAATAACAATATTTAACATTTCACATGCTTTTTAGGTAGAGACATTAAATTTGTTGTAGAATACAAACATTTCCAAAATGTCAACAGAAAATCAGTAGGAGGGAATGTCCAACTTAAAGTGAACATAAAGTCAGCCACTAAATCTGAATTAATAAAGTAGTATTCCAGAAATGTTCTAAAAATATTTTAAAACTCTGCACTGGTTATCAATAAAATAAATAGCAAACAATCGCCAGTACCTGGCAACTATTTGGTGACGCCATTTTACCGTGTTAGAGCTGTCTAGAGGGACGTTACAAACCCTAAGCGCTCTCCTGTACCACTGGTATTAAACAATGTGACAATGAAAAAATACAAACAGAAATGCCTGATACCCAACCAAAGGAGTATCAGCTCTGTTCCGTGTTCAAAGCGCCAATGTTTCTTTAGTTTGACGCTCGACACGGTGATGTACGTGGAAACAAGCGTCATGTTTCAAGCAGTCCTGCTCATACTCATCCTGCATGTGTATAAGAATTAGGCCTAGCTGGCTGTACCAAAGGGAATTTACCGAACATAGCATGGCCTTCTCATTTATTACAAACTCTTTCATTCAAATTTTGGGACGATATTTTCATAATAAGTCCGACTGCTAAGGAAAAACAATGCAAAGTCACAATATTTTTCTTCAAGCAATGACTCCAAGGCGGTTTTCCTGCTAGCTCACCCTGGCTCTCCCACCCAACATGTACGTATTGTGATATGGCCGCTGTTTTTCTGCGATAACTCTGTCCTATGTCCTTTTTTGTATGTATATGTAGTGGCAGACCTTTATGTTCACTTTAACAGGTAATCTAAGTCCTGCATAGATAATACCTTTTCTGCAAATTTCAAAGCAGGAGTTTTCCATTATGAACTAAATCTTTTTTATCTAATGACAATATTCATTCAAGAAACTTTGACTTTTAATAGCAAATCTTTCTTGGAATAACTGTTATAAGTAAGGCCAAAAATGTGGTCACTCACACCACATGGTGAATACAGAGCAGTTGCTATGGCAGCGAGTGGGTGTGTCTGCTAAACTCTTCCTCTACTTTTCCATTCATCAGGTTTGTATGATTGACAAAAGCGGCATTGGACAGGCTTGCCTTTAACATGAAACTAGGTACTGAGAAGAAAACAACAAAAAGTTTGTCAGAAATTGGAGATATATTTTTACTGTGTTCACCTCAAAAGCTTTAAATGGGGGCCACCTGCCACAGAGACATAAAGGCAGCATCAAGCATCTAGATGTTAATCTTAAACATGAAATTTAATAAAACATATATTTTTAACCACATATGTAAAGACAAAATGTCATATCTTACAGTACAATCCAGTGCAAATTACAGCTCTTAATGGAATTAGATACCTCAAAGATGGGAACAAATTCTGGAATTAAAGGACAGGTTCTTGATATGTGTCGTACCAGATGGATTTTTGGCCAAAGCATAAAAATTAGTGAGCACTGGAAGCCAAAACTGTTCTTCTGTTAACACCTCATCCAGGCAGTTCAGAGCTAAGGAAGGATCAAGGCTGGAAGAAGAATAACAACATGGTTACCTGTATACAATGTAGAACTTGTCAACAAGTGTCTTCTTATAGACAGGTCTGTGTGTGGAGAGCTTATAGACAGGAATCTGTACGGAGAGCTTACAGGTACATGTCTGGAGAGCTTATAGTTACATGTATAGAGAGCTTATAGACAGGTACATGTATGGAGAGCTTATAGATAGGTACATGTGTGGTGAGCTTATAGACAGGTACACGTATGGAGAGCTTATGGACAGGTATGTGCATGGAGGAGCTTATAAACAGGTACCCTGTATGGGGAGCTTATGACAGGTACATGTGTGGAAGAGGTTATAGAAAGGTACATGTGTGAAGAGGCTTATAGTTTATAGACAGATAGACGTATGGAGAGCTTATAGACAAAAGTCTTGATGGTGGGTTTACAAACAGGTGGATGTATCAAGAGTCAGTTTGTATATGTAAGACTTACTTTCACGTAAAAACCTGCTAACATATACGTACAACTGCCCCGAAAATCACCAAATCTTACCGGTAATAGTCCAGGTAGTCCACATGAGGGAGGGGAGGTTCTCTGTGCAGCAGTACTTGAGGAAGGCTGGGTGGAAGTGGGACAGGCTGAGATAAGCGCTGTCCTGGAGGGGATGGGGAGTTCTCATCACTGATCCTACCCTAACCAGTTGCGACAGAAACAGAGGAAAACACTCCAAGTCAGCCTTGCTGAATACACCGTACCTACGGACAGAAGAGCAGGAACTGGAAACATACTACTAACAGTGAAGACAGAAATACATGTATATTGTAGTTGTACACCAAATAAGAATCTCAGAATGCCGTTACTATAAACAGATCTCCTGAAACAGGCAATACAGTACACCTGAATCTACTACTTCCACACCAAACAGAAAATGCAGACCCACCATACCTGTACAAAAGGAACTACTGACACCATTTGAATGGAACATCTCAGGAGCCTCCATAGCCAAGGTGGTTAGCACGCCAGTATGACACAATGACACAGGAGCCTCCATGGCCGAGGTGGTTAGCATGCCAGTGTGACACAATGATACAGGGGCTTCTGTGGCCGAGGTGATTAGCACGCCAGTGTGACGCAATGACACAGGAGAATCCATGGCCGAGGTGGTTAGCATGCCAGTGTGACACAATGAAACAGGAGCCTACATGGCCGAGGTGGTTAGCATGCCAGTGTGACGCAATGACAGAGGAGCCTCCGTGGCCGAGGTGATTAGCATGCCGGTGTGACACAATGACAGAGGAGCCTCCGTGGCCGAGGTGATTAGCATGCCGGTGTGACGCAATGATACAGGAGCCTCCATGGCCGAGGTGGTTAGCATGCCAGTGTGACGCAATGACACAGAAGCCTCCATGGCCGAGGTGGTTAGCATGCCAGTGTGACGCAATGACACAGAAGCCTCCATGGCCGAGGTGGTTAGCATGCCAGTGTGACACAATGACACAGGAGCCTCCATGGCTGAGGTGGTTAGCATGCCAGTGTGACGCAATGACACAGGAGCCTCCATGGCCGAGGTGGTTAGCATGCCAGTGTGACGCAATGACACAGAAGCCTCCATGGCCGAGGTGGTTAGCATGCCAGTGTGACACAATGAAACAGGAGCCTACATGGCCGAGGTGGTTAGCATGCCAGTGTGACACAATGACAGAGGAGCCTCCGTGGCCGAGGTGATTAGCATGCCGGTGTGACGCAATGATACAGGAGCCTCCATGGCCGAGAAGGTTAGCATGCCAGTGTGACGCAATGACAAAGAAGCCTCCATGGCCGAGGTGGTTAGCATGCCGGTGTGACACAATGACACAGGAGCCTCCATGGCCGAGGTGGTTAGCACGCCAGTGTTACACAATGACACAGAAGCCTCCATGGTCAAGGTGGTTAGCATGCCAGTGTTACACAATGACACAGAAGCCTCCATGGTCAAGGTGGTTAGCATGCCAGTGTGACACAATGACACAGGAGCCTCCATGGCCGAGGTGGTTAGCACGCCAGTGTTACACAATGACACAGAAGCCTCCATGGTCAAGGTGGTTAGCATGCCAGTGTGACACAATGACACAGGAGCCCTCCGTGGCCGAGGTGATTAGCACGCCAGTGTGATGAATAGTGTCGCTGTGAGTTGACGGCCAGCTCATGCTGGCTTCCTCTCCGGCCTTATGTGAGAAGGCCTGACAGAAACCTGCAGATGGTTGTGGGTTTCCCCCAGGCTCTGCCCGGTAACCTCCCACAATAATGTTGGTCGTTGTCATATGAGTGAAATATTCTTAAGTATACAGTATAAAACACCAATCAATATTAAATGGGACACCTTTCATCATCTTCTTTTCCCTCAACAATGTCTTCATTAGGAGAAGGTACACACTAAAGATTTAATCACTTAGGATGCATGCATTCTTGTATGCTGTTAAGTTTTACGTCATACTTAAAAATTTTACTACGAGGTGTCATTAGGTTCATGTGCATATACTGTGTCTTCTTGTGACAGGGCGAGTCCACGCCACTAAAGTGCTACCGCCATTGAAGACACCAGACATGACACCCATCCAGGACCATTATACTAACACCGGGCCAACAAAGTCTTGACCTCTCAGTGCTGAGTGCCAAGCAAGGCAGCAACAAGTACCATTTTTACAGTCTTTGGTATGACCAGAGTTTGAGGCAGATGCTCTAGCCACTGAAACGGTCTTAATCACTTAAGCATTGTCTATTTTCCACTTCAGAATACTGACAGCACTTAGAGCTGTCATAACTCTTAATTATGTAGATCTTATACCACAACTGTAGCTGAATATGTCAAAGCTGAATGGGTTGTTTCTTTTTCACACCTTTCAGCAGCTTTCTGACAAGCAGTGATCATTTCTTATCTTAAGTTACAAAAGAGTTCTGGGTAATCAAAATTCTGTGCTTCAAATGTTGAATATCTCAGTTATACAAGGTACATGTACTTTCTAAGGACTGGCAATACTCACTGACTAACATGTTTTCAAGAGTAAGATTCTTTTGAAAGATTCTCATTTTTAGCTGATTTATTAAAGGAATAAGTTTTTTTGCAATGATGACAATATCACATACCTGGCACACTGATCTTGTAAAATCTGCCTCAAATAATCTGGACAGTTATCCATGTCCTCAATGATGTCTGCAGCCAATGGTGGAAGAGTTTGCATCTGATCATGGCGCACAGAATCTCCAAGAAAGCTGAATTCCAACCAATCCTGAAGCACCTTTCTGTTGCAGTGTGACAGGAAATAATCCCATAATACAGTGCTGTCAAAATCTGTCAGAGATATGTCTGTGAAGAGGAGAAAAGCATGATTTATATATCTATTTACCAGACAACTGGAGAGCAGGGTAGAAATATGGGATGCATACATGCACCAGTGCACCTAAATATTTGCCAGTGTATTCAAGGTCAGGGCATTTGTTTACAATGATTTCTTAATATTAATGCAGTAGATATTTCCATAATATGAATTGGTGCATGCAGATAATTGCCATTGCATGTACATGTAGATTATGTAGTCAGTCCATATATTTATGGACTTTTTTATGCCTTATCCTCATACTGGCTTCCTTTCCAGGGATTGAATTTAAGAAATAAAGTTACATACATCTAACATCTTGTCATTAAATCAACAAAAAAGACCAAAATGATTATACTGTCACAATTATGACTGTTTATCTCTACATAAGGATTGTAGAGCAGTGACTTCAAAATCATTGCAGTGGTAAACGACACTGTGGGGAGCTTGTCCACAAATTTACCACACAGGTCTTTGATATGCAAATTGTGAACTGCATTTGGCAATTCTTGTATTATGGGTGGGAACTACAACCCTGTGAACGGCTGAAGACATGTTGAGCTATGAGGTAAAACCTTCCTTGGTATGCAAATATCTACCAACAAATGGCTATGTGTATACCACGGTTGCCACTGCATTATGACTGGCCAACCAACCTGGACACCGCCACTGCCATCTGCAGCATCTGATCCTCCTGTCACAATAGCTCTCCTTAATTCTTACAAGCAAGTTAAAAACGGATACACTGTATACCAAAGTAAGGCAGTGATTGCCTGACAGACAAACATGACCGCAGCAATACACATTCACCTCCCAAAAGTCATACCTTTGCCAGATGCATCCAATAAAATTCTTTGCCTTCTTTGAAAATTCCAGTGCAGGAGCCAATCAAAAAGAACATGATCTGCTGGGCTGCCACGCCTTGTTTCCCCACTCCCCACCCTGAGGATACGACTTGGGGAGTCAGGCAGACATTCTGACACATCAGCTGTCTTCTCCCACAATCTGTTAAATGAAACATAGCACAGTGACATTAAGTGTGCTTTATTAACTGTTACTTAGTTATAAATAATAAAATCTTCTACTCGAGGGTCATTATAAGTCAGGGTTTCTTTCCACAAATCAATCATGGCATAACAAACCATAGAAACACATGTCTTCACCATGGAAACTTTATGGCAGTCATGGCAGTTACAATTAGCTAAGCATATGATCATTCTGCACAATTCAGACCTATTATTAAACATTATGTGGATGGGTCAATGAAAAAGTAAGACATTTTATAAAAGAAAGAAAATCTACTAAAAGATAGGATATGAATTTTGCATTATGACCAGCACGATGAACCCTGCATAAACCAATACATAATTTGAAATCAGATTTTTCATCAACAGGTTAAAGCCAATAAAACTGATTTTGTCCTGTCAACCCTCATATTCAATAACCTTATTATACTCCTGCAGACTTTTAAGATGGACAGCACTACAGAAGCTTTCTTGCCCCTGACCCTACATGTATGTCTTTAACTTCCTTGGTTTTGTAATCTGGGGTAAATACAGTGGTATTGTTTTGTGATCTGGTAAATACAGTGGCACTATTTTGTGCTCCGGCCAAATACGCTGGCATTCTTTTGTGACCTAGGTAAATACGGTGGCACTATTTTGTGATCTGGGTAAATATATGTACAGTGGCATTTTTCTTGTGATCTGGCTTCATACAGTGGTATTGTTTTGTGATCTGGGGTAAATACAGTGGTATTGTTTTGTGATCTGGTAAATAAAGTGGCACTATATTGTGCTCTGGCCAAATATCGTGGCATTCTTCTGTGACCTGGGTAATGCAGTGATATTGTTTTGTGATCTGGGTAAATATAGCATTGTTGTTTTGTGATGCGGGTAAAAAGAATATCATTGTTTTTTCTTTATCTGGTTAATACAATGTCAATCTTTACTGTAGACAGCCAAACAAATCATAAATGATGAGTATAAGCATTGTCATCCAAACATAAAACATCATGTGCCCTATTTACTAAAGAACTTGTCCCAATTTGTGCTGCCGAATTTTCGTCCACATTAATTTGTACTTCTGATAGACATGTATCTTCTCACCTAGAATCTTTTGCTGTTTGTATTTCTGCCATCTCTTTACCATGCAGTTCAGTATATGCCTCAGACAACAGATTGTAGAACTCCAGTACTGAAGACTGCTCTGTGGTCAGAGCAGTCAGTTTCTTCAATTCTCTCAGAGTGAAGTCCCGTTGTCGGACATCTCTAGAGAACAACACAAACTCCCAGAGCTTACCGGCTACACTAAATCCCTGTAATGGAGGATAGAACCACAGGTGACTTTTGGTGTTTCTCAAATCTCTACACAGCTAGATAAGTACTGACAGTTCTAAAGATTTAAATGTAAATGAAAATTCTTGATTGTTTTTTTTTTTTGGTGCAAAAATACACCTCAAATTGCACTCATGATTAAATTGCACCTTATGCATGATTCTCAGAATTCTACACTCCTTATACATTAGACAGGTGTTTAGAGGTTTTTAAGCTGAAATGTTTAAATTTCAGAACCAAATGTATTATTTTGTGACATTTATTTGAGTATAAAAATGCAAGTTTTTGGTGAAATTTAAGGTCATTGACTGCACTGTCTTTCTTGAAAGATAATTAACAATATATTCTACTCATTTCACTTTTTCTGATGCCAGAGTGTCACCCATTTTTAAAAGCTCTGTGTTTTGTTCACACTTAAGATCTCATTACAGTTAAAACAAACCCACAAAATCTGATTTAAGGACAAAGCTGGTTCACAAATATTTCAAATCCACAACTGTCACAGAAAAATGCATGACAATGTGTGCTATAGCCACACAAAACATTTGACTTTGAATTCCTAGCAATATAAATGATAAAGTAAAGCTTACACTGATCTAGCCAATTAAAAAAACATATACAGAAGTATGTCTTAGGATACACTTAGGAATCTTACCAGGGAAGATAGCAACTGTTTTGCAGACTCTATCTCCTGATTGTGCAGGTATTTTAAGGTTCGTTGCAAAGATGCATGGATAAAAGCAGAGTGTCCAGCCTTTTGTCTGTGACCACGCTGCGATAGATACTGCTGAACCGTCAGCATACTGTTCGAGATGACCCCTTTCTCAATCACATCCTGAACAACAGATGTACATGTAGAGTAGTACAGCTAAACATGTATCATGTGCATGCAATGATAGTCAATGTCTGACACTGACATAATAATTTGCTACATCTGAATTTGAAAATAACTGACAAATAATTACAGACTGCATATGTACACAAAACACATATCCCTATCTCCGCTTTTTGTAGGTACACAATGTTGAGAAACACACCCACATCTATGCGGTTAATTATGGCCTACCCACATTATAACACTTTCTACCAAATTTCCTACAAATATAACATTTCAAATAATGTGACCGAATTGGAAAAGCGAACAAATGGTCTTAAAAATGAAAGCAATGATCTTTAACAATTAATCATACCATAACAGCAGTGGAAAGAAAGTGTGCACCTACACTTACTTGATAAGGTTCTGAGATCTCTTGCTTACACCACTGACAAACAGGTGCGCAAACACCTACCCAGAGATTGAACAGGTGGAGTTGGACAGGTGTTTAACAGTATACTTACAAATTTTTCACCACTGTACGTACGACAGCCGTTAAATTAATAGGCAGAGTAACCCAGATTGCATGGTGTACACCCACAAACCTTCTGATCTTCAAATCAATATGCACCTTGCATAAAAAATATATTTAATGGAATTTGTATCAATTGAAAAAAACAAAATAAGAAGAGAGTAGTGAGCCCTTACGTTAGAGTCCATGTCGGCCCATTCTGAGTGTTCCCTCTGGGAGTCTGTCCCCACCCCCTCCTCAGTGTCTGCGGCCTGTAATGGCCGGGCAGTCAGAGCAGACTTAGCCAGCAGCATCCTCTGGAAGCGTCTCAGCTGGCCTATCTTTAACATCAGCTTTCCCGCAATCCCCTCCAGGACTTCCACCTCCTGACTCTCCTCGGGGAAGGGGGAAGGGGAGCCCCAGCAGTCGCGCACCACAACCAGCGCATCAGCCTGTAGTCCGTACAGATGATGAAGTGTGACTGACAATAGCTGCTCCGCAAACTGTCGTGACTGCGCCTCAGCAACGCTCTCCCTTACACACTGCACCAGGAGGTCAAGGGCTGGTTCCACCTGGCTGAAGTTCTCCTCATGACTGTATGACGGCACCCAGGAGAATGTCGCACTGCCATCAGCGCCATCTGAGGAAGGGGAGCTAACTTTGGTCCTGTTACTTGAGAACACTGCATGGGAGAAAGCAGAGTACTAGGCTGTTTTAGTTACTTTGCAAGAGACATATTGCTTAAAATTAAAAAGTTTTTTGCAGTAAAAAGTTCAATTTGTGAATGTTGGGTAGGTAGGTAAAGCTTTCTCCTGAAGTGTGGATTCTATGTATATAAAAGGGTATTTAACAGGTGAAAATTTTCTAGAGGTTATGTCTTGAAGAATATGTGTGCATTCATATAAATGCAAAACTTTGGCTGGTACCACAGCTACCAAAGAGCTTGTCTGTACATGAATGCCAATCCTCAGCTCAATTTGTAAAGTATGTCAATTAACACACATAAAGGGCATTCACAATGGAACATTCCCTCATCTTATTTTGCCATTATGAAAAACCTGAGCTCAATACATGCAGTACTTTTTAAGATTACCACCCCTAAAATTGACTTTACCAGTGATTCTAATACACAAGACACAACAGACTAAGCGGTGAATATTGTAATTTACCATAAATAATTCAACACAGAGCATCAACAACAAAACATGCCCATTGTGTTATTGTGCTTTAGAGGTATGCAAAACATGAACTCAGTACATACAGTACTTTTTGGAATACCACCTCTAATATTTACTTTAACATGACTTCCACCCCTATAGGACGCAGACACCGATGCTGATGCTTAGGGTGTGACAAAGTACAGGTGTGGTAAAAACTAGAATGTACAATGTAAAGGGTGGACATCAGCATAGGTCAATTGTACATGTATATACAGAGATTTAACACTTACAGTTTTCTTTGCTCTTGAGGAAAAAGGTCACAGTGTCCAGTTGCCTGTGTTTGAGACCTGTTTCCAGGGTGTTGATGGGAATTGTGCAGCGATCCCACTTGTTCAAGTGACACAACACATCAGCAGTCCCTGCTCCTCCGTATAACATGACCTGAAATTAACAACAGTCCCAAATTTAGAATATCTCATGCCTGTGATTCAGGAAAACTGAATTTCCACATAATTATTTTGACATTTTCACATGGCTAACCTAAGGATCAAGTTTAGAGATAATGAAAAACTCAGCACATGAATGTGTATAGAGGAAAATAGATAGGCCACAGCACAAGTTGAATGAATCAGCATTGACTTACACTGCTGACCAATTGTTCCTGACCAGCCAACTGACCCACTGTGGCTAGAGTGTTGGGTGTCAGTAATAAATGAGGATGTCCAGGAGCGTCTGATAACAGCAGTATCTCCCCAGGGCTGAATCTGTACAAAAAAAAGACACAGTCCAGGTAAATCACAGCACATCAACAATGGGACTCATCAAAAAGCACAAAAAATACAAGCTCAAGCCCACTATAAATATTCATGTCCAGATAATATATCAGATCTATTTCATAAAACACAACCTGTAAGCTGCATCAAATTTGCACATTTTACCCGATTCTAAGAGTTCCATTGATATTAGAAAGGTGTTTTTATGTTCATTTGGAAGGCAGTATGATATCATACTGAGGAAATGTAAGGTTCAGCATAGTGCCTCTGATAATGCACTTTTGGGGGCAAAATTTTATGTGATAATCAATGTCTTTACATGAACATGCACTTTATACAGTGGTCATGAAATTTCAAGAACAACAGCTTAACATATTACTAAGAAAGTTACCAATTCACACTCATGTTAAAAGATGATTACTACAGGTGTTGGGATAGTGTAAAGCATTCAAGAACTTGCAGTCACAAGATTTCCTCAAATTTTAATTATATATCTTATTCCTACATAAACTTGCCACGAAAAATTTGAAAATTTTGCGATACTGCACATACCCATGAATGATAACAGTGCCTTGAGTGGTGTTACAGATCCCAAGGTGGAATTCCGTCAAACCTCCTGACTTTACGTCAACACTATTTGCAGACACAACCACTTGGTGGATATTAGCCGTTAATGTTACATCCAGGGCTATCTCTTTCACGATCTTCAATTCAGATGTTAACACTGTGGTGTCAGTCACAGGTTGATGCTTCTTTCTGAATCCAGTGATAGCGGTTTTCCCATTCGGAGTAGTTCTCTTTGATCCTTCGTCATAACAACCGAGATACCATGGTGTTTGACTAGTGACTGAGTTTAAAGTTAGCAGCTCTGCCATCTGACTTCTCCAGGGTGGATCGCCTAAGGTGGTTGTGACAAATGTTTCTGCCTTAGCAGTTCTGAGAGTGGACAGCTCAGTGAATGTCTCATCACCAAGTGCACTACTCATATATTTCAAACTGGCTGGAAAAGCCGCCACAAAGCTCCTCAGACTCAAGTGAAAGAGCTGATTAGAATGGCTGATCAGGCAGAGATAATCCAAATCCTCTGACAGTTCCCACCAAACAAGCGCTTCTTTCGGAATGTGTTGGGCTAGGTCCAGCCATGCTAGTAACCCTCCACTGGTTACGCTGTACACAACTAGCAAGATTAAGGTCATTATGCAGTTGTGAACCACTGGTTGCGTATGTACTGTATATATTGTATGCTTTTAACCCATATTATTCATAAAGAGTAGATATATATCAGGGTTACTGTTGTTTATTAAATGTCATTCTATAAAAATATATGCTACGTAAAAATACAAAAACTACACAGGTGGAAAACCAAATCTCCAGATGAAAACTGCATTAGAACTTGCATGTCAACTCTTTCATATTTTTTCATGTACATGTGTACATGTGCTAAATTATGCTTGTGTTTCTGTCATACTTAACAATTTTTAGTATCATGCCAAAGACACCAGACATAACACTCTATCCAGTCAAATTATATTGACCAATCAATGCTGTTTCCTTGTTCTACCCTCTCAGCGTTAAGCAGAGAGGTAGGAACAACTACCATTTTTAAAGCCTATGGCATTACCCGATCTGGATTTGTCTCCCAACTTCAAAATCAAGTAATTGAAGCAAAAATTAAACTTGCTTATCAAGTTAATAGAAAGAAGCAATTAAAAAGTGCTGATGGCTAAACTGGCTACCGTTAGGCATGTAACAAACAATAACTCTCTTGCCGAAGTGTAAGTCTTGAATTACAAACCCCAGACATCCTAAAACATAACAAAACAAACAGTAGTGCAAACAAACTTTTTCAAAAAACTCAACAACTCAAGGATACAGAGTTTCTGACTATTTGAATCATAAGCCACTAGGACATCTCTCTTCACAGTCCAGTACGGGCAAGAGACTGGAGACCCGGGGTCAGCTGGGGAGGTATGGATATGGTTCAGGGATAGGACAGATAGCGCAGTCACCGGCTCATCTCGCCTCAACTGAAGGGAGACTACTGTGGAATTGCCACAGTTCAAACAGATGATATTTCCTCTGTAACTAAGCAGTTCCAGACTCGTTGGCACAACATCTACAACAAAACAGTATAAAGTAAAAAACTTACACATCTATGCATCAACACACTGTAGTTTTACCCCCTTAACTTTTAATTAAAGATGCTATACCAGAGATTTCGGACAAAAACAAAAAACATAATAGTATTTTCTAATCAAATCAAATTTTCCATATTTAGTGAAAATGACTTGAATTATTGTCTAGCAGTAAATACCAGACTTGTACTATTTAAATTGAAAAAAAAATTTAAATTCTAAAGTTACAATGTGACCCAAATTCTCATTAATTTATCAAGGTAATTATTTGGGATATTCTAAAACAGTCAAAATTTCCCCAAAACATCCCATATACCTTTTTAACTTCCTGCTTTTTTGTGTTTTTTCCCCCCGGTTCTTGCATGCGTACTGATACAGGCGATTTGCTGTTTATTGCCATACTCAACATTTTCTCATTTACTCAACAATCATACAAACGGAGAACAGAAGGTAGGAGAAAATCTGCATCTCACCAAATTATGGAAACCAATCATGACAAATAAACAAATGCATACTTTCACAAAACGTGTCTGCTTTGTGAAGTATAAGCACTCTGAACAATGTTCCGCTTCATAATATGACATGATTCCAAAGAAAATCTGGGTACAAAGGTTTGTGAGCTAAATTTAAACATGCCACCATATTTAAATGTCAAAGAAAACAGCTGACACATACACATTACAGCCTAATGTCATATATGCAGAGTGCATTTGTTTAGCTGTCAACCTTACCTCTGTTCTCTAGTAACTGTTTGATAAATGCTGCCTCATATGCATACACTGTCTCTAAAGTGCCACTTCTGAGAGTATAGACGGATATACCAAGGTTTTTGTCAACTACACAGAATGCTGGACACTGCACTTCATCCTCATCAACACCTGTATCTGCCAGCCAACTGAAACTGAAACCACCAGAAAACAGAGAGGTTAAAATTTATCTGACACTACTGCTGTAAACCAAAAACAAAACTGCTGTAAAACAAAAAAAATTTCCTATTTATTATGATTATTATTTGGGGGGGGGGGGGGAGGGGGCCATTATTTGGGTCATATTCACACAAGGTCTACTCAATAAAACTAGCTTACAATCTAGTAACGGATCCAACACCACAGCTGCGCTACATGCAGTTCTGATTTCCTGCTCTTAGTCTCACCTGTTACTCTTGAAATAAACCTGTCGTTTCAGGAGGGCAGGCAAGATATTATTTATTTATGGATTTATATATTTATCAATTTATTTATCTGATAGGTTTCACGATCATTGTATATCTATTCATTTATTCTTTTATTTGGGGCTTTTATGCTCTACCAGTACACAAGAATACTTTTCTTATATGATATCACAGTCAGAAATACAAGTGGAAGAAACTAATGGGAAAAGTGCAGTGGAAATCACCTGACCAGACTCACATTGTAAAGCTGTGTATGCAAAAGAAAATTCATGAAAATAAAGATCTTTGATTACCGGTAAGTATAATTTAACTGCACCAGAGTAAATTTCCACTTTCTTTCTAAGTTTTAAAATTCAATCTATAATTAAATTACTTTCAAAACAGCACAAGGTAGAAAATGCAATATACAATTAGGTGACGAACAAGACAGGCAATGTCAAGAAGTGTAAGGAAAATATCGGATGTGATAGTCACTAGGAGGCGTTCTTTTTCTGATCTGTTGCATTGATGTGCATTCAAACTGGACTGTACCTCTCAACACCCTCTATAACATGTCGTCCAGCTACGTTGTCACGAGCAATATCGACGACTGTTAACTCCCCACATGTGGATAAAAATGCAAGTTTATTACAAGCCAACGAAGGCAAAATACACTTGGCATCACTACATGGTAATGAAGTCTTGAATTTCTGAACGATGCATTTCATTGCTGAGTCCTCCATCGCGCTGTCTGCTTTCTATTCAGGTAAATCACATGACTTCTTCTAGAGACACCTGGCGGAAAGGAACCTAGCTGGGTGAACAAGGTATAAAACTTGTTACCAACACGGAAACAATATTTATCAATATTTGGTAAATCCCACCAAATAAACCCATAATCTAATGATATATTACATCTAACGTCATATTTACAACTATGAACGGTAATTGGTCATAAAAAGTAAATATAATTTATTTCTGATGCAGCCGTTTTCCATTCGTCTCAAAATTTTGTTTTTCTGCTGAGATTGGGTTATCTGCCCCTACGTTGCTTTTCTCAAAATGCCGGGAAGCGCACTTGTCAGTGAAATGGAGAAAGACAACCTTAAAAACGAGGAAGACAAGCTTGTGAGGCCAAAATACAACTGGAAAGATATCACTTCGGAGTTTCTGGAATCATGTTCAGATCTCAAGCTTGGTGAACTGATGCATGATGAAGTGTTTGGTCTGTTTGAAGCGATGTCAGCCATCGAAATGATGGACCCGAAAATGGATGCTGGCATGATGTGTAACCAAATCAAACGAAAAGTCATGACTTTAGAGAAGTCTGTTGAAGCAGGGACTGTCAAAATTAAGGATCTCTCTGCTGAAGAGCAGATTGGCATAACAGACGCCACTTTAGCCTGCATGGTAACTTGGCTAGAAGGCCATTCTTTAGCTCAAACTGTGTTTACAAATCTATATCTGCATAATCCTTACATTATTGAGGACAGGTGTACTAAGGCTATCAGCATGTGTTTCTTAAAGATTGTGGACCTGATTCGAGACCGCATTAATCGTGCTAATGTGTTTGAGGAGGAAGACTTCCAGCCGATGACATACGGGTTTAAAATGTGCGGAGACGTGACTGATGTTCGTGTCATGGGAATGATGAAGGAAGTAGAAGATGAATATAACCGTGTGCTGAAAAACACAAGAGTGAAGTCTGGAGAAGAACGAGATGCAGCCACCGAGAAAAAGCATGAGCTGGCAGTGGCGGTTCACACCCGCATTCGCTTTTACAGATTATTTCTGTCCATGCTGATTTCTTTCACGAAAGACAAATGTGAAGGTGTGCCTCAAGCACAGAAGATTCTCGAGCAATTGACTGAGCTCGTTCCTATCATGAAGAAAACGGAACCTTTGGGAATTCAGCCGGAACAAAGGGAGGTAACCAAAAACGACTATCCAACAATTATGGGGTTTGAACCCATCATTAACCAACGTCTACTTCCACCCACTTTCCCTCGATACACTGTCATTAAAAGTCGCTCTGAGGCTCTGTCGTACCTGGAACAGTTAGCAGACAAACTGAAGGTGGTTTGTGCACTTCCTTCAGTATCCTCCCTGCACAGCATTCTAGAGATATTCCTGGACTTTAGTAAATCAGCCCCTTGTGTGTTGTCCAGATCACTGCTACAACTGACTTTTCTACCTCCGAGCAGGAAGATTTTCGGCACGATTACTGTTGTGGATGCCATTAAGGACACTATTCGAAACTTTATAGCACCTCCGTCTCTTATTGCTAAGTCATTGCTGTATAACAACCCCCAGGCTAAAGAGTATGTGGATGGTTTCCTTTCACATGCTGTGCGGCCAATCTGTACCATCTACCAGATCACAGGACATAATCGTGCTCGACAGAGAGACAAGTGGGCTCATCTGATGGAGGACATGGCTTCGCTTCAGGATGAAGCTGACAAAGTAGATGCTTACCTGCACAACATCCTGATGAAGACTGACCCAAGTCGTCAACACCTGGCCTGCTTTGGCACCTGGGTGTTGTACCACACCCTACAGGTCATGATTCACTACACACTGTCTGGTTTTGAGCTGGAGTTGTACGCCACATATGAGTATCATTATGTTTTCTGGTACCTTCATGAACTGCTGTATGCCTGGCTTGCCTCGACTCTCACACGAGCCTCCAGCTTTCTCTCAGAGCACGAGGCTCTGACAGAACAACAGACGAAGGGGAGGAGTAACAAGAAGAACAAGAAGAAGAAAAAGCCAAAGCCGAATGGTAAAGAGTTGCTGCTCACACAGGGGGCACAGCAACTCTGTGGTGGGTACTATAAGGCTCTGGTCGGATTTCGTCTCGATGGCAAGATGAAACAGCCAAGCTTTGAATTTGACAGTGAAGAAGTGCGCTACACACACCGCTTCTCTCCCTTTGGTAATGTCATCACTCCCCCTATGGTTCAGTATACGCAGTTCTGCGAAATGTCGGATCTGAACCGATATGAGTTCCCGCTGTCTGCGGCAGAAATGTACTCTATGGCCTATAAGTGCTTTTATCAGGCTAAGGCTATTTATGAGTCCATCTCCAACCCCAGTGAAGAGGTTCAAAATCTGATTAAGATTGCCAAAACAAACTTTGTGGTCATGAAATTGCTGATGGGAGGACACAAAAAGGACTCCCAGAGCCCACCTGAGTTTGAGTTTAACCACAGTAAAGTGTTTCCGGTCATCAAAATCTGATCATTAGATAGAATGACTGCCTACCTGTATGTGAAATACGAACTTTAGAAACCTAGGCAGTGATAAGGTGTGTTTTCTTTTGAACATAAGAGGGCTCACAAACTGCTAGTATGGAACCCTGCTATAACATTTTTACAACATTCTGTTACTAATAATGCACATTCATGGTCATTGTATTTTATGTCGTACAAATAAGAAATGATCACAGAAGTTTTGGGTAATGTCATTCAGGTGCTGGCCACTCCAGGATTTCTAAAATATTATACTTGAGCTTTTAGTGTGCATGTAAAGTTGCAAACACAAACCAGAGTTGTATTCAAACTGGGACTCTGACCTGTCCAATAGGCAAAAGGTTAAACTTTAGTGTTTGCATTTAATATCTTCTAATATTGAGTGCAAATCATCAATTTTTGCTAAAAGACATTTTGGATCTTGTGGTGATTTGTATAGATCAATATTTTGACTGGTGCAAATTCGAGGTTGAGTTTTAAAATGCTCCTGAATACATCCCTGATGGGACAGCTCGGTTGTTTGAGTTTCCATTTGCCTTGCATGACCAGCCTATAACTTAACCAAACCATTGAATCAAACTATTAAGTGAACACATTGCTTTCCTGCACCTCTGAAAATATTAAAGGCAGTGGATTTCTAAAACCTCTGAAAGGCTATTGAGAAAGTTAATCTAAGAGATTTACCTTTTTTTTTCACTGAATTAAATAAAGTCAAGTATTTGGATACATTGGTGGGATTTATGGACACCTTTGACTGAGTTAGGGTGATGGCATTTTTAAGTTGACAATCTTAAGCATGGAGTGTTGTAAGTTGAGATATCCAAATACAGGTGTCCAACTGAATTTAATTCTGTGGGAAAAATATACTAGTAAGTTTTAGTTGGTTTTGCATTTTTGGTGTTTGTTGTAAATGTGTGAAGCTACATTTGTCACGAAACCTGGTGCTGATTTGTCACAGTAATAACTTAACAATACGCAGTACTTGGAGGATGTTGCATTCTCATTCAATTGTCTAGTCATGCTGGGCTTCTTCATTGATGTGTAACTCACTCGAGAATATTTCACTAATTCATGTACAAAAATTGTTTTTGCCATGTGACAAAAAAAGCAGAAGAATTTTCAATGAAATGATAAGCTGTTCATGTCAGCGCAAAAAAAAGGATAAGTTTTGCATGGGGTTCTTGGTGGTAATAAGCCAACCCATACGGCCATTCATGTACACTTTCCTTCCACTAAGTTGACGTACACCTTAAGCCCGCTTTGACACTGTGTGTGACGTGTGGAAGTGTTCAGCACTTACTGGCCGAAGTTCAGCGGTGTGCTCCACGCCCTTCTTGTACTCTTGTCTTAATATCGATTGCGGTCGTATGTAAGCCTAAGTGAAGTAGTATTAAGTTTACCTGGTAAATTTATTTATTTATTTGATTGGTGTTTTACTCAAGAATATTTCACTTATACGACGGTGGCCAGCATTATGGTGGGAGGAAACTGGGCAGAGCGCGGTAGAAACCCATGACCATCCGCAGGTTGCTGACAGACCTTCCCACGTACGGCCGTAGAGGAAGCCAGCATGAGATGGATTTCGACTCAGAGCGACCGCATTGGTTCGAGGTTCCTGAGTCATTACGCTGTGTTAGTTTGCCAACCAACTGAGCCACGGAGGCCCCCGTATACCTATATATTGGGTAAAAACCCAATCAAATATTTGCTGAAAGTGGGTTGATTGATAGTCGTGAACCTCTCCAAAATTGAGAATAAAGCGTACCAAAGATCGATGATCGTGTCTTTTTGAATATGTGAGAATGAAGACATTTCTTGGGTTTTCTTCGGTGTTGCAAGGGTTTAAACTGACAAGAGGCCGTATTTCCCAGCTTATATGTGACGTGTAGCTTAATGTACGTGTAACTTGCCAGTTACCACACTGTCGTCGCAGCTCTTGTTTTACTGTATGCCTTCCATCATAATCCACCACAACATTCTTGAGTACGGCGTAAAACGCCAGTCAAATAGAAAAAACTAATAATAATTTCTTATCTTTCCTGATTCCGAGAGAGCTGTTAATCTTATAGAAAGGTGTTCTGAGGTTTACTTGAAGAAAATCATATCCTGTATAATAGATATGAAATCTGTTTCACTTTTCTCAGCTTAAATCTCCGAAAGACAATGTTAATGTGGAAGGTAAGCTGGGAAAAATGGCCAATCGATCTCAGAGCTAACTGTATGGCAAAATTAAACTTTCAGCACAAAAAATAATAACCTTTTTATTTTATAACCTTTGTTTGCCGCTAAAATGCTTTCTGTGTTGACAGAATTTTATATCAAACGCTTTAAACTTAAATCTGATAGCAAGACTATCAAAGTGGTGGCCTGTGCGAGACACATATGCAAATCTTTCCGGTCGTTATTTCGTACGAAAACTTTTTTTTAGGCTCTGCCAGGTTTCCCTCCATAATGCAGACCGCCGTCTTGTAAGTGAAATATTCTTGAGTGCAGCGTAAAACACCAATCAAATGAATTCAAAAGTCCATAATAATCACCATTCACAGAACGTCTGTACCTAGAATTTATAAGCGGGTCTCGTGATAACTTTAGACCCATTTTAACACAGTAAACAGTACGCTTTTTGGTACGAGTCCGATATTTACTGCTGATGGGAAATAATTTGAACTATTTTTGTGTACAACAAAACATTTGATTTGATCAGCAAGTATGTTTTTTTTTTTGGCCAAAAATGTCTGGTATAGCCTCTTTCAGTAGGCGTGAAACAAATGTTCCTATGTATGTACTCAAGTAAAGAAAATGACCTCTCAAACATGCCTCTCTAAATAGATCACTTAAAACTGCGTATAAATATACTTTATTTTTTTTAGATTATTATGAAAAGAGTTAAAGGCGCTTAAACAATGGGATTCTAAGGTGGGCTTTATGGACCATAGTATCAAGGGTTAGGAATTCTGACGTCACAGGAAGTATATCCGACTCAAATCACGACTCTACATGTTGGAATATCTCTTTTTACTTAGAAGTTAAAGATTACTGAAATAATGTTCCCCAAAATTCCTTCCTTCTAGTGAACATCTGGAAAAAAATGTTGTGACATCAGAGTTACTAGATACCGTCAGTATGTCTCATAAGCCCACCATAGTATTCAAATATTTGAATGCTTTCAACACTCTTTAAAAAATATGAAACATTAAATGAAAGTATTTTTACGCATAGTTTTAAGTTGACTTTATGATGAACCTTACTCCATATTTTAGCTTTCTTTTACTTTAAATTGTGATAACGATTTCCCTCACATATAAGTTGTTGACTGATATCTGTTTGCTTGTTGTACTAGCCGGATACCCTGCACTAGTCTGTGTAATGTCCGTTTTGATTTCTTTTTTTGTATGTGTTATTGTTGAAAATGCTACGAGTTCTTTCGTCGTTTGTCAGTGACCCGGTCGGGGCAATCGGGTCTTTGGTCGTATAGTTATATATTTATACCATTCCGAAAATTAGATTAAACTATGCAGTAACTAATTTCCATTTGTTGTGTAATTGGATTTTCAACTGAGATTATGAATACATTGATGTATGATTCAACGCTTCAGCCCCCTTTTGCATCCACGACTGATCTTAACAGTAAGATGTGAAAAAAGACAGATACACATATTGATATAAATATTTTTTCATTAGCTTTATTGTAATTTTGTGGCGAATATGTCTTATAGGCTGTGACGGAACAAATAACTGGTTACGTTTTAACTGACCAACTTTTATAGATGTGACGGAGTTACTCTGCATGATGTGCAGGTCAAAATGTCCACAATGTTTTTCAGTCTTCCGCGATGACGATCTGCTTCGTCCTTTCCGGAAACTGTGCGCTCGTCGTCGGTTTCTTCTCCCGCTATTTGAGGCGACTCGGCTGTCATCCGATGGTGAAAGTTCGTTGCAATCTCTGGGGATTGGGACCGTTCTTGGGGTGTTTTTTTTATACCGATCGTTTTCTTTTAACTCTTTTTTGCTTCCACTTCTTGAGTCACCGTCGTGTAGCAAATGTTGATGAGACACACGGGACAGCGTTGATTGACTTCCGGTCAGGTCTGAGTGGTTTATACCTGAAAATGCAATTTCAGGTATAAACAATTTATGCAATTTATAAGTGGGCTAATACTCAATATAGGTCTTGATATAACCGTCCAAATTAAGTCTTAACACTTGTCGGATGTGTTACCGAAGACGCAAGAAAGTGTCGAGAATTCGAAATATTTCATATCCAAATTCGACAATGATGACGTCACAAATCTTTCTCTAAATAATGTGTACTTTTCTCAGGTGTGGAATGAATACTATGCCAAGGAGATATATGTCATTTACATCATGTGTAAACTCTTCAAGTTCTACATACTACTGCTTTCCCAAATCAATTGTCCTCACCGTGTCGTTAATTTTTTCCCAATAATGTAATTACACGGTGCACACCGGTTTAGTTCAGTACTTATCTCTTTACATGCCCCCGTTACCTAAAGCATTTTCTCACATTGTGTTTTTACCGTTTCTCTGCTGCATTTTTCCTTCTAGTATGATATTACTTTATACAACTATTACTTAACCACATTCTAGTCTTTCACTGATGTCATTCGTTTCTTTATTTTTTTGTGGTTTTCTTTAGTTTCATTGTGGTTTTAGTTCCTAGTGCGGCAGTCTCCAGTCTTGCAATGTTGTGCGAGGCATTTCGATCTTGCTTCTTTTAATTTCGTTGTCCCGCTACATTCATATCCTTTCCAATTTGCTGTCTTCTCAATCTCTTTGCAGTTCGCCCTCTCAAGTTATATTGCCTAACGCACGATCCATGCGTTTGTCTACCCTCTTCCATTGTCTCGCTATACGCTTATATCTTTCCCAAACAGTTGCAATTTTTACCTGAATGCTGGCATATATTACTGCCGATTTGGTGCCTGACTCTGAGGTCGCAGGTTCGAAACCCAGGGTGGTCTCAGCCAATGTTCTTTACTAAAATCTGAGCTATATTCGGAAAGTGTAATTCAGGGTAACAGCAACACAGTTATTCACTCGAATGCTGTATCTCCAGGCGTACGTGGGAAGGTCTGGCATCAACCTGCGGAGGGTCGTGGGTTTCCCCCGGGATCTGCCCGGTTTCCACCCACCATAATGCTGGCCGTCGTCGTATAAGTGAAATATTCTTGATCAAATAAATCAAATAAATAAATAAATAAATCGAATGTTGCATGTTTCTGCTGTCATCCTGCCGAATGAACCACCCATTTAAAACTTACTTCTTTCGATTGAGGGCATTTGAGTTGGGGTCTGCTCCTCCGGTGTAAGGCTGTTGTCGGCTTTTATTTGTGACTGTCGAAATTCGCATCCTTCCATCTCAGCTGCATTCCACTGCGTCTGGCCATTGTCTGAAAGCCCACATACGCGCCCGTCGCGCACACTATTTGTGGACATTTCACTTTCTCCCTCTTCGGGCTGAGTATTGCTTATATCTGTGCTCAAATCTGACTCATTCTCCCCCAGAAGCAGTGAATCCAGGTTGTAAGTGGCCACCTTCGATAAGCGGGCACGCTGTCGCCGGTGTCGTCTCTTTGGAGATTGGCGTTTTGAACCATCTCCGCCAAATAACAGCGGAGCAGTCGCGGTGACCAACTCGTGTGACCTTGGTCTTGTCAGGCCGTCCGCATGAGTGGCTGATGTAGATGGTATTGGCTGGGTGACAGAGTTACCATCGTCTAACTTATCTGTCACCAGACCTTTGGGAGGGCTGTCCCCGGGATGGAACTGCGAAGCGAGGACCGCCGGGCTTTCTGCGATTGACGGTGTAATCGTCTGTGATTTGGTCTTAAAGCTAAACACCTCCCCAAAGTCTTCCCATATGTTTTCGTCGTCTGGGGGCAGGGTTTCAATCTGAACATCTCTCCAGTAGGGACTTTCCTCCCCACTCAGAACATCCTCAGCAGAGTCTGTATAAGGAGCATGCATATATCGTCCATCAGTATACGCATACAGCCCTAATTACACAAAAAGCGTTCCGTTTTTAAACACATTTCTGTTACAGTTTACAAAGACGTCCTGGTGTCTATCCATAAAAAACTATGTTTACTAATGTTGTGTAATAAGGCGATGTGTTTGTTCTACTGAACATATGACATGTTTACAAAGTTAACTTGTGACATGTACTATGTAAACACATTTACATGTTTATCGGCATTTTACACTTAACCTAAAATCACAAAGTCATGTATACCGGATTATGTGTTTATGGAAAATATCCACCACATTACAATGTAAACATTTTAGATGTTCAAATACATCTTTTTAGTTTTCTCTAAACTGTAACAAAAATGTGTTTATAAACAAAACACTTATTTTAGTGTTCATATCGTAAATGCCCTGACTGCATGCTATGTTATATAATTTTAAATGTGAGTGAAGATTTTTTTCAGAAAGAGGTGAATGTGGTTACATCAGAACGTACGTCTCGTTATATTTACTTGAATGGCGTACGAATTAGAGATATGCTTAGAGTCTCACCGGGTGGGCCTACTGAACTAAAGAGCTTCTTTTACAGGAATCTATCTGTCAAGAGGTAGGTCAGTTATACCTACATTGCGAGGTGGTGGTGTACAAGGAGCGCTATAATTATCTCCACCCGCGCGTTTAACTCGTCATATAAACTATAGTCTGTCTGGTTGTGGCTCATAAACCATGACTGTACTGCCTTGAGGAGACAGTGTGTCAATCATATTTATATTGTATTTATTTGAGTATTGCTTAAAGAATTAAGCATTCCTCAGTTGTACGTTGATGGTAAGATTCATGGACGAAGGAAATCACCCACATAACTTTGGCCAGTTAGGTTAATTATTCATTTGATTGGTTGTACGCTGTACTCAAGAATATTTCACTTATACCATGGCGGCCTGCATTACTGTGGGAGGAAAAAAAGGGGGGTGGGGGTGGGGGGGGGGGGGGTGTGTTAGTGACGAAATTTCCCACATGTGAGGTACAGATATCTACACACCATGGCGTAGTCGAACGTTTATTGTGACACGTTGGGCCTACCAAGGCTCCAAAGAGTGAGCGCGGGGGAAATCTACTCATTCGCGGTCCTTGACCGGGTTTGAACCCGCGCTTTTAACCACTAGACCACAGTCTAGACACGAATTCAACAACATTCATAGCTTATCTGCATTTAAGGCAGATGAAAGTCAAAATCTGGTAGGATAAGCTCTTACCACTCTTTCTACGAGTGTGTGTGTAAGGTTGGGGGATGAGGGGCTGAGAAATTCCAAGAAACAGTTATAGCTAAGTATAGCCTACTGGTTTGCTGTCATAAACACCATGATGTCAATGTAGGCATTATTCTTTCTATCGTCTCATCAGATTGACCTGCCATGTGTTTCAGTGTTTCAGTATTCACTATACAATGCATTTGACTGGAACGTCTTAACATTTTATATTTGCCTTAAATCCTTCGCCAATATGACCAAGGACAATGGCGTGCATCATCTCTGTTTAGGCGTAGAAAACGCCAAACATTCAAATTCACTCACTTACTCATGACCAGGGAAATATCTGATTGTTCTGGCTTTACTCTATGCTGTAAGTCTTTATTATTTTGTTAAGTGCCGGTAGGAAGACTTGAACCAAGCTGTCGGATCAAGGAAGACAAGGGACTGACATGAAAGCTTAGGTCTAGCAAGGCCTTAATTTGACACGTGTAGATCGACCTTGTTAAAGCTGTTATTACGGTCTCCGCATGTAGTGAGGTCAAGAGGCGAATGGTAACTCCACCAATTAAACTTTTCCATTATTTTTAGTGTTGTAAATTGTAAAAGATGAGGATATATACCTGTGTTCAGATACGGGCTGTTCTGCCATGGTACTTGTTTAAAAGCTTGGTCTTCTGACATCCTTTAAAATACAGAAGATTATAGAAGAATGTGGATTACAGAAAGTTAGCAAAGCAATACCATGTGTGGCCTCCTGGCCCTATACCACTAAACCATTTCCGACCTAAGCTAAAAATTAAAACATCCACACAATGCTTAGAATTTGTTACAAAAAGTTCAGATTTTGAAACATGCATGACCTCTGCGCATCTGAGGTCTCAATGCCTGAAAGCATCTCTAAAGTATTCAGGATCGTCTCGATGTCAACTGTGTCCGGTCTGACGGAAATTTTAGTTCGCCTTTGCGCTTTTGCGACGGATGCAATTAGTTGTTCGAGGTTGAACATATTCTGCTGTGAATCTGCGCATCAGCTTTCTGCTCGGTCAATCAACTAGAACACTTGCAACTGAAAAAATGTAGATAACTGCTTTATTCATGGGATTTAAGTTAGAAAATCCTTAGTTTACTGTATAACAAACGCAGTTAACCTCTCCAGAACTGATCGACTTTGTACAGACTCCAAAAGTGGAATGGATCTCATTTTTCGCTGGTAATTGTTTCATGTCGAGCTCATAATAGGATAAATTCACTTTGTGGACATTTGTAGTGAAAATATATTTATACTGTACCTGCTGGTATCACAGCTTTGAAGATCGAAACCTCATTTTGTAGACAGCTATATACAATACGCATATATTCACATGCAACATGAACTCATTTGTGTGAATGCTATCGACCGTTTATGACGTCACAGTCTACCGTCGTCATGACAATCCTTCCGGCGCATCGTCACTGTTACGTGCGCTACGTTGGCTCTGCATGCTGGCACCAACGTCACAAACATAAACCAGTGTTCTTGACGCAGATGGGGTGAAAGCTGTATTTTGTGACAAAGACAGAATATGGTGCAGGAGTCCAAACAGGATGATTTTTTGGTCATACCTTCTTGGTCATTTGTTTTATGCTTATGTTTATCTCTACCAGATGCCCCCTCCCCCCTTACAAATTGATGTTTTTCATTTAAAGCTATAAATAGCTTGTCATGGAGTGTTCCACTGACAACCAGTTGGCAGTATAGCATGTAGTATCATTAGCGTATGTAATGTTTGCGCTTATCAAAAAGTTTTTATGTATGTATGTCATATATATTTTAATATGACAATATAATTTACCAAGAACTTACCAAGACTATAGTAGTTGTTGTTTTTGTGACGGGGCTAGTCTAAGGTGGCTATATCACATCTCTCGTTATGCATGGGCAGAGGTGTGGAATAATCCCTCAGGGTTACATTGTGTGAAAGTCAGACGTGAATTTCAGTCAGCGGCCTACATGTACCACATTGGCTACTACGTTCAAACTAGACTTCATCGTCATATGACTGAAAAATTGTTAAGTACGACGTTCTTCACACGACCATTCACGCAACCATTCACACGAATCGAAAACCGGTTCTGAATCCGGACAGATTTTTAAGCCAAGTGTGAGCGCAGCAGATTTCCAAGATCACCTGGAAGGAGGAACTGAGTGAGGAAACAGGGCCCAGTTAGGTCGCAGGTGTGTGTTCTGATCTTGAGCTACATTTTTCCCTATGCTAACGAACCTGAGGTTGTATTTAGCCGCCCAGCTATGCACTGCCTGGCATTGTCGCGAATATTTAAATCTTTGTGATTATTAATGGCTTTGTTAAACAAAACTGGTTGTTCAGAAATAAGGTTGATGCGTTTTTCTGAGAAAAGATCGTCTTTGGTCCGAGATACAGAAGCCATCTTGGACAACAGACAACAAAGGGATAAACGATTGTGCTGGCAAATGATGGGTTTAAAATGACGGCGCCGCACAAAATGATGCGGAGCCGTATCGGAATCGCGCTGCGTACGGTGGAAAATGGTTATACATAACAAGTAGTGCTAAATTGTATGACGTTGCGTCGTGCAGCGCTCGGCACGGCGTGCAGTGGAAATTGGCCTTTACATTACGACCGCTTTCCGAAATCGGACCCTGAGCCAGGTTGTTGTGGTACACCGGATATTTATGGCATGTATCACTGCGTTCTTTCTTTATGCCGTGAGAAGCCTCTGTGAGCGTAACAAAGTGAAGTCTGCATTTGCAATTCAGAAGGGAACCACAATAGCTGTATAACGAGTGAAGTCAAAGATAACCATAAAAACAGTTGAGCGTCCGTTGATTTACGTTTAAACTGATTAACCTTAATGTTTAATACGTGGATTTAAACTGACCTGCCTAAAACACGACTGTTCTAGCATCACTGAAAACTATTAACAGCTTTACATCATTTCATTTTAATTTTTTACTTTATATACATCTTCGGTGGTTGACATTCAACATTGCTTTGGAAATTGGAGTTTCGAGTATAGATCTGGAAAGTCGATTACATATGTACCGATAACGTAAACAAATATCTGATATGATTGATGGATCTTATTTATGCTTCACAATTTGAAATTTGAATCAGTCGAACCCAGGCGTAAAAACATCTTTTCCAATGAAATTAACCAATCTGCTTTATTCTCTAGCTCTTTTTCAAGCTAAATCAATGCTTTTTGTGAATGTAGGGTCAACGAATCAAAATATATGTATACCTGTTTGCATGTTTAAAGGCTTGCAAATCGTCATCCCTAAAACGTATGGAAAATGGTATATATCAAGTATTTCACCAAGAACACCTCACGAATATTGATATCTCAACCAAGAAGCAAAAGCCAGGCGCAGAATAAATGCACAAAAGTCATCAACTTTGACCTTTAGCATAACACATTAGTTGCTTATATAGGCTCAGTTTCTCATGAGAAACGAATTCGATGGTAATTTTACCACAAGGATGTGCAGCGTTTTATAATTGGTGGGTATACAAACATTGGAATGACGTATTTCTATTGCTACATATATAATGTTTTTTTCATTTGCAGTTTATAAAGATGACTGATGTAATACGATGAGAGACTGATGTATGTAAACTATAATTTTATATGTTGGCACCACAGCTCACCAGAGGCAATCAAGGAAGATAACTCCATGGTACCCTTGGAAAACGCTGTATTATTATTGGGTGTAGTTCCGGCGGGCCGGGAGGGATGTCGAGCATCGGGGACTGATGTCCGGTCATTACAGTTGTCTGTCATCTTAATTTTCGAGACTGATGGCAAGGATTCACGTAGTCTTGGGCTCATACGTTGCTGGGGCGCCTCCGTGGCCGAAGTGGTTAGCTTGTCAGCGCGGTGCAATGACCCAGGAGCCTCTCACCAGTGTAGTTACTGTGTGTTTAAGTCCAGCTCATGCTGGCTTCCTCTTCGGTCGTACAAGAGAAGGTCTGACAGCAGTTTGAAGATGGAAGCGGGTTTCCTCCCACCATAATGCTGGTGTAAAATTTTCTTGAGTACGACGTGAAACATCAGTCAAATAAATTAATATACGTTGCTGCATTGCATATCTACTTTAATGTGCTATACATGTTTATAAGCCTATTGTGTTGTAGGCAAAAATGTAGGCTCCTACACAAAATTGTGACGCTAGCAATACTAACTACGCCAGTCAACGCACTTAAGACTTTTATTGCCGAGAAAACGGAAAATAGGGGAAAATTATAATAGCTTTGGAACAAGCCGATAAAAAGGGTGCAAACTTTCGTAGTAGCCTATATATGCAAGAGTCAATGGTTCCTCATCATCAGTAGTATAAGGGCACTTCTCTGGCCCAGGTATTTAAGCGTCCGCCAAGGTGCTGACAACATACCTTAGGTCTAGGAAGGCTCATCTTGCACATTATTTCTCCTTGTCGCCTCTATATGTTTGAAAATGCTGTCAATTCGCAGTTAAACCGCAATTATTATTTCACTTTTTGCTTATTAGGAAGTTAAGTATGTAGCAAAAGACGGGATTTCTTATAGCATAAACTTGACCGCTCCCTGTGAAGTGTAATGTTCCTTATCTTCTTCGAATAAATTAATAAATAAATGAACCAGTGGAATGGGTCCATGATCACGTAGGAATTACGTCTAACTCATGAGCGGATGACATGAGTAAAGTCTTTACGTGTGTAAATGACGGCATATGTGTAGATGACGGTTCGCGAGAACGTGACATTGTGCGAGTTAATGACAGTTCATGAGCACATAAGCGCACCCGCAAGCTAATAAAGTAGTAAATGAGCACTCTGCAATAAACGGCATATGAAGGCTTACATGAACACGCGAGTAAATGAAGGTATGAAGTGAGTAGCATAGGGCAAATGAGTATAGAGAACAGTGGAAGACAAAGGAGGCGAGCTCTTGGCAGAGCGCTGTCTAATCGCGCACAAATTAATAAACAGGAAATGCATGTTTCTGTCTGCATGGAATGTCTTCAGAAGGATATCGGAATGTGAAGTTATTAACTGAGTGTTGCCTCACGGGCAAACTCATTTGCGCCATGGCGGTGCCTATAGCTCTGTATTGCCTAGATATCATAGTGCTATCTCACTGGAATGCGGCTCCACGGACACCGGATATGACACAGCACTCATTCTTGGTTGTCGACACCGTAACGCCAGGTGCTACGTCTATCGCGAAAAGCGAAAAAAAGGTATAAACCCTGCCAGTTTGTTTAATTTATTCCAACTCGGCCTTTACACTGCACTACAGTGTACGCCCATAATAGACTGTTTGAATCCACTGGTATTCACTTCAGTAGAAGAGTACACCAAAACAGGAGTATGTATTAATGTTTCAAGATTACCTCGCTCCTTACACGCGCATACAAAGCTTACGAGTTCACCCTTAAATGACATGCAAAGATGACATATGCATATACAGTGTACGAATCAACAAAATTGAGTCCATATTGCTGTTCCACGAGTATAAGCCGCTTGCAACATGCACACAGAGTGCACGAGTCTGCCTTTAAATACACATATGTTCAAAATGAGTCCATATGTTCCAAGAGTAAGCCGTTTACTGTGTCCATTGATGTAAGCGTAAACCTGAAGCGACTTTGATTTCGATAAGGCTTTGTTGGAGATTTACATTCTCATGCACTTTAAGTGCTTCAAGAATCGGAGCATTTCTGTGACAAGCCCAGCTCTTGGCTAAATCAATGGGAACGTGAGAGTCATACGGTGTGGGAAATATCCTCTATTGATTAACTGCCGTAATTAATTGAATTAACTGCCAGACTTGATTGTAGCAACAGGGGTTTGGCCTGTCGACCGTGTCGGCAAAACGGCAACGCAGACAAGCAAATAACGGGAGCGAAAACTGCCGCGCGGCTCGATTAACCTTTTCCAGGGGAACGAGGAGAAAATTGCTTTGTTGCCCTGTTATATATATTGTGTTGGTATGTCGTGTGCCCGCTACTATGATATTTGCTGCTCTCGCAATTCCAGTGCAAGGTAATTGCAGCAAGTCGGTATAGGGACAGTGAAGCGGACATGCATGCATTAAACGAGGGAGCGCAGCACCGGCAACTTGTACACTTCTCGGACGTCGAACGGCTTAGCATTGCCAGTTATTGCTAGCTGCATGTTTTGGATCGATCCCTGTAGGCTGGGGAATGGAAGCGGCGACTTTTGTACGGATTCACACATCAGAAAGCAATAATACCGAGCTAAGCTGTCAACGACGTAGTGGAAAGACAAACGGACAGGAGGACTTGGTGATTGGAAGGCAGGGTAGGCGTACCTCGTGAAGCACGGCCGCTGGGGGGAGATGGAGTAGATGGTGGGAGGCCAATCCTTGTGTTCATCCCTGCTGGAAGACGACGTACGTGACACACAGGCATGGTGATAGACATACAGCCAGGTTAACTGGAGAATTACTCTTCATACAACACTGAACGCTCGCATTAAATATTTTATGACGATCCTTGGCATGTATTAAACGCGGTGTTTTTGCACACAGTGCCTGTCCATCTCGGAGATCCTTGTGCCTTCCTGAAGTCAGGTCTGCTTATAGTACAACACCGAAGCTCGATCGTCTTGAGTGCGCTTGGTTCCGGATTGAAAGCTGCAGACACAAAGGTGTGAATATATCTGAGACAGGTGGAACTCGGGGAGCGGTGAATAAGCCACTAACGCTTGAGTTTCGTGAACGTCAGATCATCGTGGCCAATGCGACAAGTAGACAACCTTCGGAAAGCATTTCTCTTCGACTCCCGGTTCGTTTTGTGATATTGGTGCTAACATAAAATGGTTGTGTGAATGCCATGCTGGAATTGTACTTAATCGGACAGTGAGATCGGAGAGGGAGAGGGTGAGGGAATGTATGATGGTTAGAGCATTCCATCAGTATGGTTATCACTAACGAACTTACATCAACCTCCCCGACTCAGCTGGTGGCTGGCCAGAAATACACGACGAATAAAACGGCAGGCATGGTAACAGTGCCATCTAGCGGCGATGGGCAAAAGCTCGGCTTTCCAATATCGTCGACTCCGCCTGGCCCGGGTAGAGGGAAGCAAGGCGGTACACTGAGGAACTGTGTGTACTATCAAAATCGATTTATTATTCTAGACCCTGTAGACGATAAAGCCCAGCTGTCGACAGAGAAGGCAGAGAACCGAGTGAACAAGCCGCCTGCGTCCTCCTGTGACCCGAGCTCGGGCTGGCAGGATGGCAAAATAGACGCACCTCTGAACGAAACCGGCGATTTGAGTTTTGAGAACTACGTCCGCGCTGCCAACACTGATTCCGTGGGCAGAAATCACAGAAAAACTGGCGGAAAAATGGAGATGGACGCTTCGTCGGTGACGATGGTACCTCGTGGAATAGAGGTTGTCATTGACGATGGGGAAGGCGGCAGTCCAAGGAGAATGCACACGGGTATTGCCCCTCCGCGAGAAAATAACTCCATCCTGAAAAAGATCTGGAGTATTTTACAAGACAATAGGATGAAAGGTCGAGACGACTGGGAGGCTGTGTTGAACTCGACCCGTCCCGAGGACCACCGAGTGCTCAAGAAAATCCTCAACATAATCTTCCTCACAATTGGAGTGTCGCTGTTACTTTCCGTCATTATCGTAGTCATCTACGCTACCGTAGGTAAGTAACTTTACAGACTCTGACATAGGACGTTTAATAACCTTAATCACTGTCCACTTGACGGGGAAATCAACATGTAGAAGGTGTTTACTTGCTAAGTTTTTGCCAGAATTCTAAAATACTTGAGAAAAATGCATGAGCACTGGACAATCCATTTTGAGACCAAGTTACATCAAAGTTCACTATGGCAGTTAGATAATGGTAATGTTTTAATTCCTTATATAGTGTACGGCAGCACATTATTTAACGATGGCGAAATTTCCATGAAGTTCGAACTAGTTAAGTATGTCGATCGTTTTTTTTAAAATTAACCGTAGGCTTGTATGGAATAGGATGTTTGGCACAGTGCCTGTTGGGCACCCATGGCCTGGTAACGGTACAGCATGTTAGGACGTGTCTTCAAACAGCAACCACTAAGGATTTACCAGGGTCTTGTACAGCTTACTGGCAATTTCAGATACCAATTTAATCAGTGTTTTGCATCTCTCTTATTGTGTAGATGTAGTATTGTTTATCATAAAATCATGTAGGGTATTTAAAAAGAAAATGAGAGTTACAAACACTCTCACCATATGTTCAAATTAGTTCAATTGACTTGCTTGTTCATGGCCAAGGTCAGCAGGTGCTCAACCAAGGTCACCAGAACATCTTCAGAAAACACAACTTAATTTGGTCAAGGAATCCATTTAAGTCCAAGTGTGACACAGTTACAAATAGCTCGATATTTTTGAGCGCGGCTTAAAACACCATTCAAATTAATATAGAAATAAGTCTGTTTGTTTTAATGTTAGGACAGTTTTGGGCATATGATCGAGATAGTTTCCACCCACTTCAATGAGAAATTCCTTGAAGAGACGTAGACGGTTAACACGTCTGCGCCTAATCAACACCGCCTATATACATTTGAAAAGAAAATGACTGTGAACATTACAATGAACAGCGCCTTTGTCGTTACATGTGCTATAGCTTGCAATTATTATGTCCACGTGTTTACCCATACACGATATCGTGTACCTGTATTATCCAGATGACATATCCAGATGTGACTTCACACCATCACTATGTATCTCTATATATATATGATATGATTTATTATGTTCGTACGTATACACTATAACGCTTACATGTGCCGTTAAGGAAGTATGTGTATTTATGCAGGTATGACATGGGAAGTACTAACCAGCTGTCTCACACCAAACAACCCTCTCTAATCTGGTGTCTCTGTCTGTTTGCACTGCACTACATGTATTTACAGTCGGGCTACCGTTATTCCTGGCGGTATCCACTAACTAACGGTCACAGATGCGAATGTGGTCTGTATACTCTTATGTACCGGTGCTCCATATACCCACACACGCAATGCATAAGCTGAGGTGTCCATTTTACTAAAACAGCTGTCACTGTGCTGTCTATGGCTAAGAGGTTTTATTCCATATGGGACACGGGAAATACACTGGCTTCGTATATGACTGAGTTAAAACAGCACCAGACTGACTGCTACGTATAGATCTCATGCCGGAGTGGCCAGTGCAACACACGATCTGCAGTATCAATTATGCATCAGGTCATCCATACTGAGTGACAGCAGCGTGCAAGTTTTTGCAACAGATGGTTTACAGTTAGGTTGATTGATTAGTCCGTGTTGCAGTAAGAATGGTCGTTGTCCTGAGTCGTGGTTTAATTAGAGCAGAGTCATACACGTGGAGATAACTTACTAGTAATTTCATTTATTTCGCTGCGATTCATCAAGTAGTTCGAGATATATTTCTTGAGTTCAGTGAAAATGATTTCATTTTGATTCATTCTTGTGCAATGCGTTAAACGCTTGGGGAGATACTGGGTTCATTTATTTGCGGAGACACTCCATAAGCCTGTGTGAAGACAATTTACGGTAGTTTTCTTTATTTGGGAGATAATGATTAAGTTTGTGCAGAGATAATTTGCTTATGTTTTTACAGCTGCGTTTACAGTGAACACCATTTAAGCGGCATTACTTTTGGAACCAGCTTGTCTCACGCTGGTATATTGATTTCATTGGTATACTTACATCGGCCGACAGAACAGCACTGAGTTCAGTCTGTAATCTCTCAAGTGTTATTCTAGATGTTTATCGACTGGTCTAGTCGTCATTACTGATATTGTTAATAATCGGGATTTAACACTAATGCGAGCAATTTGTTGCTGTACGACATTTGTAAGCCATCGAACACCTGGCGAGCAGAGACGACAGGTGTGTGAGTGATTGATTATCTCTACTCTCCTTTACTAACACACGTCGGTCTGGCCACAAACTCTTTCAACTGTATATAAAATCCGCCACAGATATAAGAGACCTTAGGTTAGAAGTTACAAGTTCAGCTTGTAACCTGTAACTTCAAACCAGAATTACTTTATCTATTCTAGTTTAAAGTTAAAAGTTACAAGATGAGCTTGTAACAAGTAGAACTTGTAAGCTCTAACTAAAGGTCTCTATTGTCTTATTTGCCTTATTTGCCCCGATAAGGTGACCTCCACGGGTGGATTTCACAAAGCCATTTCTGATTTAAGTTTGAAACGTTTTCACTATGCTTAGTTTTTGGTAGTGGAAGTTGAAATTTGTGACACATTTATCTTGGGATAACGTTGTATTAAAAACATTAATCACTGAGGCCTAAAAATAAGCTGTAAGATCGCATTTCAAGTTTTGACTTAAGTCAGAAATGGCCCAAAATTCGATCCAATACCCTTCTCTGATTCTCTTTATTTTTTACAGCAGAGACTTTTTTTTACACTCTGAGCCATCCCCCACATCGGATTATCTCTATTTCTACAGCTAAGAGTAAAAACCACGACAGGTCCCTCACAGATTACCCTTATTTCTACAGCTGAGAGTAAAAACCACGACAGGTCCCTCACAGATTACCCTTTTTTCTACAGCTGAGACTAAAAGCCACGACATGTCCCTCACAGATTACCCTTATTTCTACAGCTGAGAGTAAAAATCACGACAGGTCCCTCACAGATTACCCTTATTTCTACAGCTGAGAGTAAAAACCACGACAGGTCCCTCAAAGACTATCCTTATTTCTACAACTTAGAGTAAAAACCACGACAGGTCCCTCACATAAGATTATCTCTCTCCCCACAGCTGGGGAAAAAACCATAGCAGTTTAAGCCTGGGTTAACTTTTAATACACTTTTGAACAGTCGGGCCCAGGTCTCTCCTTTTAAAAATGATTCTTCTATAAAGTCACGTTTTAATAGACTATTGTCATACGAATTCAAAGCGATCAACAAGTAAATCACAGGAAATGTTGCTTGTTTTCCCTCAGTGGTGATGGGGAGAAATAACCAGGCCCTGTGTTCATCAAAGTCGCGTAAAGTCCACGAGTAAAGTCTACTCAGACAGTGCGTCTGAATATCGACTTTAAGGCCGAAACCTTTCCCAAACCAGCGCTTAATATCCAATCTTGTATAGACGACACACACGTTACGCCTCTAAGGCCCTCTGTCAGACTTAGTGCATTTAGCCCATTTCTCATTGTTATCCATTATTCGCAGAAAATTTCATTTGAGAATCTATTTTTGATAACCGCAGGCAACTGTAATCTTCTTGCTGATTGTACTGCATGATTTTGACGTTTGCTATTGGACATGGTTTACAAGGCACGTGATGGAGGTCACTTACATTTCTGCAGACTATTTCTAAAAACAAGTCATGTAGCCACATGTTTGTGGATCATTATGCTTATCCGGGTACATACAATGTATGACAGCTGTCTATTCCTAGACAACATTTCTTACACTGCTAGCGGCACTTTATCAATGGTGTGTCAAACATAAGCCATATATAAATCTGAACACTACAGTTTCATCATAATACATGACAAGTGCCATTCGCTATCAGTATGGACGACCCATTATCTCACCTACTTGACGATACGAATACAGCGATGTGTGTTGCAAATCTACAAATACATTTATATACATGTACCTGCATTGAAAATGAGGTCGAAAGTGAAGTGAATACAGGGAAATGTTGGCCAGACGTCTGAAGAAAAAGTTGAAAAATGTAGATACAAAGTGGACTACTATTACCCTCTACAAATAAATGGAACTGTAGTGAAGTTTAAGGTAGGCTTATATCGTATTGTTCTTTTTACATAGTATGTTCCTTCGCACATGTCTCCAGTCATTTGCTGGAGATCATATATCAGTATTTATCTACTAACAACAAACAATGCGCCTTCATACATTCCTAGTTTCGTCCTTTACTTTTTTTGCTAAGCCAATGGAATCATCAAATTCACAACTTTCATGTTAAGCGCCACCTAGCGGACAGCAGGTACGCTTACCCTTCCCAGTGTCATGGCTGTACCCATACAAATACAACGGATGGCCTTCGCGTTTTATTAGGTTTTATAGGTATCACCAGGTTGTTGCGAGTAGCGAAAAGCTCCATGAGTCTAGCAAAAAGGTAAAGGAACAGAATGACCACTGTTGTATTTGGTTCCATGGAGCTGAAAGACAGGGGAGGGTTTCTCCGAAATATCGGGTTGCTAAGCCTGCACCGTCAATCACACCAGTATAACACCAGAAAGTGGTGACGAAGCACTGTCTAATTTCAACCATCTGCCAATGTTAGATTACTTTCTCGACAACACCGAGGTAATTTCGACTTCAGCCTGAGTTCTTTGATGTTACTAAATGTCGTATACTATCCGCTTTTCACGTAATTCATGACGCCAGCAAGCTAAATTTGGCTTATTTTTAGATGGCTTTATTGGAATTAAGTGTAAGTTGTGAGCCATTGACCTGACGGCAAAAGCCTGACCCCCTCACGCATGGAGTGCAAAACAGAGTGCGTGCATATAGGCAGCAATTAAGTTATTTATGTAATTACGTTTTACGTTGAATGCAAAAATATTTCACTTATAACACACTGAAGCAGCAAATCGGACAGAGCTATTTGGAAGCGACATCTCGTAAGGTGCCTGACAAACCTATCCATAAAAGGCAATAAATGACCCAGCGTGAGATGAGTTCTAGTATGAACTCTGCATGCGTGGTCGTCGGCATGTGGTTTTTATCTTTTATTTCCTGTACCATGGAGTTTCGAAAATCAATCTCTTCCTGCCTTCTAGTTGCTTAACCTGGCCCATTGGCATTGTGCAGCTGTGCGTCACAGTCTATTGCTTCTCTCTTTACTTTTCTCGGACAAGGTGTCAGTGTCATCACCACCATTGACATAGATTGCCAAAGCTAGAGCAAGTACGTTGGTTGACGTAGTTTCAGACAGATCGACCTTTTAAAAGCGTCTCATCCAGAATAGAGCTGTGACATCGCCATCATTGATATTCGAATTAGAACATTGCGAAACGCAGAACGTGTTTAAAATGTCCGACGTTGTCACATTTTTAAACAGTAGTTGATATCTTTACCGAAATATTTTGCACACAAGGTGCAATCATGGTGAAAGATTTTTGGTTGGCTTGCGTCTTAAATCATATACTCCCATCACACGTAGTAAAGCCTGCCAGCAACCTTCGGATGATCGTGGGTTTGCCAAGGGCTGTGTCCGATTTTCTCCCGCTGTAATACTTGGCGCCGTGGTACAGGTGAAGTATTCTGGAGTATGGCGTAAAACACCAATCACATAAATGAACCAGTCTATAATCGGAAGATATATTTTATGGTTGAGGCGGGCGGGTTGCAGGATGCTGCCGTGAGCTCGTGAGGCAAAACTATGCCATAGTTCTTCGAAATAATGCTGATAATCATCACAAACTAGTTCGAGCTCTCGTTAAAGCTTGTCTAGCATTTCATGTATATGCAAGATGATCAGAGAGTATGGACAGAATCCAATCGATTTGGGCCACGGGAGAGGGAAGGAACTCACGCCATTCGCTGATTAAGTATTAATACATGCTCTTTAAGTGGCACGAGGCCAGCGATACCGAGGCAGCTCAATTCTAAGCTAGCTTTATATAGGTCATTTGCAGGAATTCGTAAGGTCAAAGTGAAACAGTGCAATGTCGTCATCAACCCTCCTTCAAAGCAAGTAGCGTGCTTGCTTGTTCATACAATGAGCATGTTTTCATGTTCCCAAGAAAACAGTACTACAAATAATACATGGAATTAAAGTTTTCTAAACCACAGAGACGTAAATACAAAGGAATCGAACCTGTGTATTATTACAAGTGAAGGAAGGGTCAAGTTTTAAACAGTGTTCGAGTCCAAACACAACAAACTAATCGTTGTATTGAAGATGTGAACTGTCGTAATTAAAGCTTAACTGAGATATATATTTTTGAATTATCACTACTAATACACTATCATGAAACACGAGTTGAATTCTGGTTACTGGCGTAGAACATTCCTCGTGTCTTTCCAATATCTCAAAAGAACTGAAAATTTCCTCTCTTGACATGACGCTCTAATTTCTTAACTGATACACTGTTTTAGTTCTTTGGTGGACTGTTGTGATCGTTGATTTTAGTTTCTTAACAAATGATATGTGAGTGTCTACATTAAACATCCCTGGGATTTTTTTTTACACAATTCTACATTAGTCATGGTGCTAGCTGGCGTGCATTTTGCTACTTTTCAGGTACTTAAATGAACAATTGAAATAAAATTTTAACTGGTAATTTGCCAAGAAGACATATTACACCGGTTACGTGTGACCAATTCCCATGTAACACACTGTATTTGATGGTTAGTGTTGTTATTGCGATTAAAGACCTTGAAACGTCGATTGGAATGGGAATGTCTGATCGAAACGTCGGTTGGTGTAGGAATGTCTGATAGATACGTCGATTGGTGTAGGACTTTCTGATAGAAATGTCGATTGGTACGCGAATGTCTGATAGAAACATCGATTGGTGTGCGAATGTTTGATAGAAACCTCGACTGGTATTGTCTGTTAGAACGCCTAAATCTGCAATCCAATAATTCAGAAACTGGAAAGATTCAAACTTATCACAAACAAATAAAAAAGAAATGCTGAGGAATTAATTCCTATAGCAAGTCACAACTTGAGAAACCAAACCTGGAGCAGCTCAAGAAGATGTAATCAAGGAGGAATGGAACATGTTACAATTTTAACTGACTTTATACGTTCGGACTTTATTGACCGTACATGATTGGTGTCTTCTCAATGCAGTTACCACTGACAAATGGTAGTTATTTATTTTGGCGCCTAGATCAATAAACGTTAGTAGTACAGATCTTTGTCCATTCTCTCGCACCCAGAGATTGGAGCAAACATTGAACAACTTATCTACAGGCTACAAAAGGACCATCACTGATGTGTATCATGAAACCCGAGATGGCGTGGCTTTGCTTGCTCATTGTTACTGAGTGAAAACACACAACCAGAGGTAAACACAGCCAGTGAGGACTGCATTGGTGATACTCTAGTTATTCGACGCTATGACAACTTGCATGAGTCTGCTCTATGTGTTTGGCATTAAGTGCTTGGTAACCCGACATGATAGCTCGTTAGAGTTCACTGTTGAGAGACCAGTGTGACTTGGATCCGATTAGGAATGTATTGACAAAGCGTATCAATACATCAGATTCAATGAAGAACATAGCTCGGCGAAAACGAACGTGCCTGATCTGTGCTAGACACGTTGCAGGCAAACAAGTAAAAACATCAGGGTCTGGTTGATCATACTACGCTTTTACTTAGACAACAACAGTCACGTGGAGTACAGATATATTCTCGAATCCTGCAGACGTCGTCAAATGTGTCTACTGAGTAGGTTATCTCCCTTTGTTGGGTCCAACGATGATCATATCGCTGAAGCGATTTACACATCTGACGGTGTATTCAAAGTAACCGTGTTCACACAGCCGACGGTGTATTATTAGTTACATGGTGACTCAGTGATAGGATACGCAAATGTATGGTGTCAATAATCTTCATATTGGCCGTGCGTATCCAGTCAATGAGTAACCATTTAACTAACAACACACCGCCAGGTGTGATAACCCGGTTACGTTGTATACACCGTCAGATGTGTGAATATGGTTACTTTGTATACACCGTCAGATGTGTGAAAATGCTTACTTTGAATACATCAAAATTTTTTGGCAAGCTGTGACTTTCTGAGTTCAGCTTGTGTACAAGATGACTTTGTGTACTTCGAGCAGTTTGTATACATCTTGACTTGTGTACACAGCATGGATAGTGTACACGGTCACTTTTGTATAGGGCCAGCTGTCTATACACGGTGACTTTTTTCACTTTGATCACAATCTGGTTTGTGTACTCGGTCACCTCGTATACAGTCAGTGCTCGGTGTGTGTTCGGTTACCTTTTTTTGGGCACTGTCAGGAATGTGTGTACAGTCACGTTTGTTTGGACGGCCAGGTTTGTGTGCTCGGCCCATGTTTGTCTATATGGTCACATTTGTGCGCACAATTGCGTTTCTGTACACGTTTACGTTTGTGTGCATTATGAGATGTGTTATATGTTATTGTATGTTAAATGTGATGACAAGACAGCATTTTGAGTAATTCTAGATCACTTACGTCTAATGGATTGGAATTAACATCACCACATTTTTGAACCTAATTCTACTTAAGCCGTTGTGCTATGTGGGGTGCAGATTGCTACTATATAAGCACTTCTATGAATAAACCTTAATTGCAGTAAATTGACAAAAGGCCATATTTCACCGCTTACGTCTGACCATATGTGAACTATCACATTGTCACCGATGCTCTTGTTTTATCAAGAACTTTTATCAAGATCACATTTGTGTACACGGTTTCCGTTTGTGTGCAAGATCACGTTTGTGTGCAAGATCACGTTTGTGTGTAATATCACATTTGTGGCAAGATCACGTTTGTGGCAAGATCGCGTTTGTGTGCAACATCACGTTTGTGTGCACGGTTTTGTTTGCGTGCACGGTTTTGTTTGTGTGCAGGATCACGTCTGTGTGCAAGATTACGTTTATGTGCACGGCTTCACTTGTGTGCAAGATCACGTTTATGTGCACTGTCACGTTTGTGTGCACAGACACCTTTATGTGCAAGGTTACGTTTGTGTGCACGGTCACTTTTGTGTGTGGGCCATTTCTTATAAACATATATAGCTAGGTTTTCTGTGTTGGTATGTTTCTGTAGCGCCAATGTACTGACTGTATCTCTAGTCTGACCTGCTCCTCGCGCAGATTATCGATCTGTCTGCGCCTTTATTCAGCCTCTGGCCCCTGATGCCGAGGCAGGTACAGTGCTTATGTGGTGATGCTTATACATCAACTCAATATGGAGCGCCGTGCGACGGATCTCACAGCGTATATATGTCGGTGCTGTGTAGGTATCACACGGAGCCCCCATTACCAACCGCGTTCATCAGCCACAAAAATCCCTCCCGCTTACATGATCATTTATAGATTGTTCACACCGTTTATAAATTCATGACTAGCACGCATTCAGGCCGGTGTGTCTTTATCGGAACCCGTGCAGCCGATCACGGTCAATAAATGACCCTACACAGGTGAACCAGTCAGGTATCGATCTCTTTCCGGTGACGAACAATGGTGGGCGAGTGTGTCCAGCGAGATCTGGTGTAGCTTGCTGTTAGACAACAGTTGCCAATACAAAAGCAGTAGACAGCTTGACAAATTAGATGATTACATGTGCTTGATTTATTTATAAAACTCATTTGTTTGATCTATGTAATGTCCTCGTTGGCTTTGTTGTATAAGAGGTCATCACCAGAGAGCAGCAATTTTGCACCAGCGATTGTTAACATTTTGTGCTATGTTATGCTTTACTAGAAATGCTAATACACCTTTGTTATACGTGAAGATAAATATACATATATATATATATATATATATATATATATATATATATATATATATATATATATATATATATATATATATATATATATATATATATATATATATATAGGCGACCAGACACTCACTCCATACTTTTATACGTACCATTTTCCAGTACGAAAACTTCAAACTTTCGACATAATCACTTATTTTTACACCAGACCGAGGTGTATTCACGAGACGTTTTTTCTTCTCTGCGCCACTACCATTCATTAGCTACTGAAGTTAGCTATTCTTCTTTTGCTAGAAAGGTTCATGGGATATTGTATTTTTTGTCGACGTGCTTTCACGGTGGTGACTGTACAGAGTAGGAGGTTTGACATTTACGACATTGTCCTATGCACACTTCAGACTAACAAGGTGACAAGGTTGTTTGTATATAGCGTGGATATTCCATTTCGTTTACTGTCGTAAATAATTATGTTCTTATTCTTGACATTCAAGATGGCTTTTTTTTTAAGTTGAAAGGGTTACATCATGGACAGTAACACCAGAGCAGTGACGACAGTGGGATAACTAGTACATTGTCAGAGGTAACCTGTGGAATTCGGTCTCTAGTCAGTTTAATTCGGTTAAACTTGTAGGGGTTTCTTCTAAGTCTTCCATGGTATAGTATCTCCCAAGATTATTTCACCAGCCATTTGTATTACCACCATGTGGACATCGCTTATTGAGAAATTTCAGTAAAGCTCGCTTTACAGCTAAGTATTAGCGCACGAAATTACTCATAGATACTACATTTATGGAATTTGACATATGAAAACCATATACACGCTGCTTTTGTCAAAACCGTCTTTCGTATACCACTAGTTAACAACGAATGGGCGTTCCAAGCCGACAATCACAAAACCCATTTCCAAAACACTAGGCTAAGCTCCTGAAAGTAATATCTGGGAACTAATTATATAAACGTAGTAAATAATGCTGGTAACAGATAAGGGAGAAACCGTCACTGGTTCACCGTATAGCAGGGAAGACAGCTGATATTCAATTCGATAAAAGACTAGATCATGGCATCCAATTCAGATTTCAAACTCCTAGTCCAAAAATGATTTTCAGGTCGAATACAAATAAAGGTACCTATTGCGCGCTTTGTTTCCAAGTGTTCATAAAGCCACTGTATCGATTTAATAAGCATGGATGCATATACAAGGGGTCAAGGCGTATGATTGTCCAAATGGACTTTTTGCAGCTACTACATTCTGCGCATACAGTCATTCAGTGTAAAATTGTACTTTCAGGAGTTCAGCCCCAGGAATGAAAATGTATTTGTCTGGTTTTACATAGAATATCAACCGCGTTAATTCTATTTAAAGCGAATATACTACAGATTACAGTTGATATTATTCTCGTATGTGTAGGCCTAATGTACTTTGTCTGTTTCAGTTGAGGAAACTCGGGGTCCTTACATCCCCCCGGGATCCAATGACCTACCGCCATCATACATGAATGAAGGTCAAAGCAGTAAGTATACTTTTGGGGATATAGAAGCATTGTCTCAGTTAGTGAGACACACTTACTTTGTCACTCTTTCGTCTAGTTTGGTATAATCAGCATGTGTTCTTGTTTGTCTGTCTTCTAGAGTCTTTTGCCTATCTCTGCCCTCAGTATTCGTCGTCTTTGAAAGAATGATTTGCTATGAGTAAAGGCCTACGAGGACAAAACATCTTTTGACAACCTTTGTGTGCCACAAATGTCTCGCTAAGGTCATTCTCGATAAACACGCCGACATAAAAGGGTTTTTTTCTATAACAACAAGAGACTATAAATACCCTAGCCTTGCATGGCCATTAAGTTTGATTCCAAGCTAGAGTCGGTGACAAAAAAAGAAAAGACAGACGGAATGAGGTATCACTTTTTGCGTAGTTTGCAGTCAAAGTAGGTTTGATAAAGCAGAAAATCTGACAAATACCGCTCCGTTTCCATGGCAGCGCGCGAGATCGCGGAGGAATATCGATCGTGACAGGTTTATCTCTGATGCATGATGGCATCGGTCTGCCTGCGTAAACTGGCTGTCTGCAACAAGAGTGATCGAGGAGGTGTTATGAACTGACGCCATGTTGATGTCAAAACAGCCTGTGGTCTTACAGGTAGATTATTTTTGGATAGCCATGCATTGCGGGCTGAGAAAAGGGTGATGCGGTTACTGGTATCATTTCATCAAATACACTTTTTACCCACTGGGGTTATAAAGTCGAATGAATATTCATTAAGCCGTATCAGATTGATCAGATACCAGGGTCGCACATCGTCAAACCGAATAAATTACCAACTGAGATATATGGCTGTTTCATGTCCTCCAGGTGTCCCTCATAACCCCAGATCGGCCATATTATTTCTGAAAGCAAATCGGCATTCCTGCTGGCTACATCCATATGTAGTACTCTAAAGCATTTTTTGATTGCGTCCTGCCACCCCACAGTAGGTTATTACTGTGGGGAATCTGCTAATCTCTAGTTGTACATGTACGCTTTCGATTCAGATCAGGTTTGTCGTTTCCCAGGTTGTAAGGGGATGGATGGATTGATTGTTAACTTCTGGAAACAAAGTAAATCTCTTTAACACATACTATAATTTTCCATCAAGACTACTTCTGGAAACCAACGAACGCCGTTATCGAGTTACATTTTGGTCATGGCAGAATTTGATCAAATCGTTTGGAACTTGCTTTTGTATGTATATTGCATGGTTGTTTTGTTTTAATTGATATCTGATATCCTAAATATCACTTGCACCTAGCATCTTAGTTCAGGGAGCTAGCTGTCACTCGTACTTTGCGCAGCTTGGTAAACAGTTTTCGATACATATGTATTACACCCATTTACACATAGGCACATAGGCCTACTCTCAGTTATATAGGACGCAGCATGAGTGGGTCCCAGACAGAATATATAGCAAATATCGTCTCTGCAACAAGTAAATGTCTCTAGAGATAGAAGTCAGTTTTTCATAACTTTTCTCGTAAATGACGTCGCCTTACTGCACTATAACATATAAACAACGTCTTATACGAAAAAGGTTCCGAAGTTTTGTGAAAGTGGCCATTGGACCATGATTTGCGCTAACGGGATGTGTCCACGTATAGGTGTAATCATATGTGTATTGTACATAGAAGGAAGGACGTTACAGGCAAATATGTGTTGATAGGGAAGGATTAACAGACATGATGCGTGTGTTTGGAAAAAAGGTGTGACTGGCATCACGCGCGAGTTAAGAGGATAGGGTGTAACCGACATTGTGCAAGTGCTTAGAGCAAAGGATGTAACTGACATTGTGCGTGTGCTTAAAGGAAAGTATGTAACTGACATTAGGACATGACGACGTAACGAAAGGAACGTGCATTGCTTTAGGGGAATGTTGTGCGGATGTGTGCATCTACAAGGAGGTGTTTAACTTACGTGTGTATCTACATGGAAGTATGTAGCTTGTGTAAATGTATGTATCTACAAGGAATTGTTTAACTGATGCAAATGCATGTATCTACAGGGAAGTGTGCAACTTATGTGTATACGTTCATCTACAAGGAAGTGTGGAACTTATCTATATACGTGTATTTATGGAGAAGTGTGTAACGGATGCAAATGCATGTATCTACAAGGAAGTGTGCAATTATGCGTATACGTGTTTCTACAAGGAAGTGTGTAACTGATGCAAATGCATGTATCTACAAGGAAGAGTGCAACTTATGGATATACGTGTATCTACAAAAGAGTGTGTAACTGATGCAAATGCATGTATCTACAAGGAAATGTGCAACTTATTTGTATGCGTGTATCTATAAGGAAGTGTGCAACTTATGTATATACGTGTATGAGCAAGGAAGTGTGTAACTTATGAGTGCGTGTATCCACAGACAAGTGTGTTAACTTATGTGTATACGTCCTATCTACAAGGAAGTGTGTAACGGATGCAATGCAGGTATCTACAGGGAAGTGTGCAACTTATGTATATACGTGTACCTATGGAGAAATGTGTAACTGATGGAAATTCATGCATATGTGTGTATCTACAAGGAAATGTGTAACTAATGTATGTGCGTGTACACAGGGAAGTGTGTAACTTATGCAAATGCATGTATCTACAAGGAAGTGTGCATCTTATGTGTATACGTGTATCTACATGGAAGTGTGCATCTTATGTATATACGTGTATCAACAAGGAAGTGCATAACTTATGTGTAACTTACTTATATGCGTCTATCTACAGGCAATTCTGTAACTTCTGTACATACGTGTATCTAGAAGGAAGGGCGTAACTGATGAAGGCGTTTACATAAAAATTGTGTCTGGTGGAACGTGCATAGGGACAAGGATACATTACTGACATAATCTTAAACGAAGAAATTCCAATATCGTGCTAGAGACATTCCTGATCATTTATCTCATATCACGATTGCTTGCTTGTAGTCGGCATGACATAGTCTCATGGGGTTTTTTTTATCTTCAAACGAGATACAAGTAGATGCAGTACAGCTTATTCTCTCTACAGTTTCGTAATCTTTTAGACAGTAGTCGGCAAAGTTGACGCTTGTTTGTGGTAGACCTATAAGCTCGTTTTAGATTTACAAAACAACCCACTTTGCGCGGCTGATATTTCCTTTGATGTGTTTTGCTCCTGCAGCTACGAGCATAATACAGCTTGTTTACATTAATTGTTCTGCACCGAATTGCTTAGTACGCTAGTGCTAGTTTTTATTAGAGTCTAGGTATGATTTCTCTTGGTTTTCAGATGATACTCAAGGCGGATCACTAAGCGCCGAACAATCGGTCAATGTAAGGCCTCCTTTTATCCAATGTTTTATTTCGATCCGTTTCTTTACTCTGTCCTTCTTCATTCATGTCTTCTCCTCTCCACCCTAATCCCCATACCCCATCTCAACCCTAACGCCCCTCCCCTCCCATCCCTCCCCAATCTCTTACAGAATATAAGATGTTCGTCTAAACAATCTGTACATTTGCATCCAAACATGCTGATGGCATAATATATTGCCTAAATGAATTATCTAGACGATCGTTAAATCATTCAGCAAAGCAATGGCTCTAACAGCTTATCTAGTAAACAACATATTAATAGTTGTAATACATTTGTTGTTGAAATTTACATTTGTTGAATATAATAAATGACATAGTTACACCTTGTCGAATTGCATTGAAATGAAATCAGAATAGTGTTGGTGTAAAACCAGTGCACTTTGGTTTATAAAATTTAGGATAGCACTGTAAAATCAGCTTACATTGGTTTCCTCTTAGACAAATATAAAATGTAAGCTAACACCATGAAGCCAGCGACATTTGGTTTCCCCATCAACCAACATAAAATTTAACATAGAACTATGAAACCAACGCACATTTGTTCTTCATGAACGAACATCAAATGTGAAAATTTCGTATTGTACAGTTAGCTGAAAACTGCACATATGTAAAGTTTGTTTTTTTGCAAACCCTTTACTTGTCTTGTTTCAGTTTGATCTTGAAGAATTAACGTTTCGTAAGTATACAGTTTTAAAATCATTCTCTCATTGCTCGGAAGAGGCTAACAGTGGTGCTGATTTTAAGATAGACAAAACTGATAACGGATAACATTTCCGTATCAGAATACTGGTTAAACTTTCACACAGTATTAAAGATGTGAAAAATATCATTGTTATGTGCATAACTCACCAGAAATGATGAATATTGCCGTGTATTGTCCCTATGTTAAAAAGTACAAAGAACTCGGGTTTCAGCCATTACAGTATACAATGACGGATGCATACACACATGGTCATTGCTCCGTGGCTCAGTTGGTTAGCGCGCTAGCGCAGCGTAATGACCTAGGAGTCTCTCACCAATGCGGTCGCTGTGAGTTCAAGTCCAGCTCATGCTGGCTTTCTCTCCGTCCGTATGTGGGAAGGTCTGTCAGCTACCTGCGGATGGTCGTGGGTTTCCCCCGGGTTCTGCCCGGTTTCCACCCACCATAATGCTGGCCGCCGTCGTATAAGTGAAATATTCTTGAGTGCGGCGTAAAACACCAATCAAAAAAAAAAAAACATGGTCATTGTTATGGAGAGGACGGACGGCTAAACCGCTGCTTGGCTGTAACTGAAAGGCCTTTGACCAATAAGGTCGCCTCTTTGATCCGAGCTCTCGCTGCATCCGGCTGCAACTGCGGCTGTAAGTCATGAGGATTTCCACGTACCTGGCGAAGGGCGGTTCGCTCAGTGCTAAATGATTTCTGCCACTAATAAACCTGATTGCCGCCATATGACTGAAAACTCCTGAGTACAGCGTTAAGTATACTAATGAAATAAATATTAATATATGCCAGAACAACAGTAACTACTACGTAGCATGAACTTCATTGTTGCTGTGAGTAGTAGGGGAGAAAAGAACAGGATTTGTCACCTGCTTCAATGCATGTGCCACCATAATGCTGGCCGCCGTCGTATAAGTGAAATATTCTTGAGTACGGCGTAAAACACCAATGGAATAAATAAATAAATAAACAAATCCATGTACTGTGTAAAATTCACAGGTCCACTACGTGAAAGACAGCACCTCACTAATGCCTATGTCCACTAAAAGACGACCATTTAAAGTATTTTAACCCGGCATTAAATATTTTTTTACATTTTTTTTTCAACCTAGCAAAAGCTTAATGAAACTTTGTCTTGACACAGCTTCAGCACGTCACCCATAATCGAGGGCAAGGTGACCTGACGTTTACTCTAGCTCTCTGACGTCGAGGGTTTTTTTCTGTGTAATAGTCTATGCCTTCGGCGATGAAGGCCAAAGGGACAAATATAGTTTTCTCGGAAATTGGACATGCTGGAAGAATATTTCTTCCACTGCTTGAACTGTTGATACAGTAGGCCTACTACATCGTTTACAAGGAACAAAGCGACAATAGCCTAACTACAGATGCACGGCCAGGGTATTCCTGATTCAGGCCGTAGCCTCTGGAGGGGTTGTGCTGATGATTTTGACCTCAGTTAAATGTTTACAAGATTACAATAGGATTGTTGTACAACTAGATTCATGCTCAATAAATCTTAATACACTGAGGCTGATCTATACATTCGACTGCATATCGCTGGATTCCCCATAACCTTCGGCATCCCTAATGATTTTGCACTAACCCTAATGTTTGTTATTTAGAAACTGCTGACTAAACGCTAAAATGAACTACAAAAATGTATTTGGGGAGATGAATGCGGTTTGGGCCGAGACGGTATCATACTGTCTGACATAACTGGTAACACCATCGTTGAATATTGCACGGCTTGTAAATGAAGTGATTTTACGTCTGTGGTGGTGCTTAAATGACACAGACCTGCCCTATAACACTGTGTGAAATGGCCCTTCGCCTACACGTAAAAAATCGTTGTAAACGATCTTAAAATGAAGTCCTATGCTGTAGTTTTATGTTATCATATGTCACTTCACGGAGTGAATGGGTAAAGGCGACGTCACAGCTTTGGCCGCGCAATCTGATACTAACGTGTTTCATTGAATAAAATTCTCAATATGGCTGCCTTGATTCACACAAGCCATTTGTGCAGTATTGTCATTTTGTTCTACATGTTATTCGGTGAAATCTCATTAACATAACAAAGTATGATGCTTTCTAGAAAGTTTGAGTACTCTGCTTTCGATTGAAATATATTTTAGCCAAGTGCTATCTTGTCCTTTTTTTTATTTGTCAGTGCTGCAGGTGTATATACTTTCTTTCATTACAATGTTCTCTTTTCTGTACAGGTCAGTGATCAACTCTTCGGTCTGCTTTGGTACCTTTTCTCAAGACATCCACCTGATCAAAATCAAAACAAGCCTGGGAAAACCCTTAGGCCCGCTCCTGACCAATTGCAATCTGTTCTGAGCTTTGTGGTCGTTCCGCTATTTTGGATGCTCAGGAGTACCAAATTACAGGATTCAGTTATGAAAGTACTCACCTACACGGAATAATCCTAGTGCGGGAATCACCTATTACGTATTCACATGTAGTGAATAACCTCAGTGCGGGATTCACCCAGTAAGGTATTCACTTTTGCAGAATTGCACTCAGTGCAATAGATATAATCCTTGTCCTTAGTGTGATCGTCTAACGTTTGATTACTTCGTACGACACTGTCAAAATCGGTTGGACAAGGACACGTACACCCGTACTCTGGGAAGAGAAACTCTCCAATTTCCTCCCTGATGATAACATCTGTCATTACCAAGGGGGCCCTGGTAACATTTCACCACCAACGAGATCTGACGCCAACTGAATACAAGTTTCAGGATAAAAAATAAAGATATTTTATAAAGATTGAGGTTGTTAAAATAGCGGGAACTTTTACAAGACAACTAACCATGCGAACATCTTGGTGCCAGCTGACAAACGGTTTCTGTTTATTCTGACTCAACTTTTGCTACCTGACATCGTTACCACTTCTAATGACTCAATGCGGTCATAGTTGTCTCTCAACGTAGTCATCTGGCAGTGGTTAGTACTTATCATGACTCAACGCAGTCAACTCCCAATGGTTACCACTTGTCATGACTCAACACAGTCATCTGGATCTGGTTACCATTTGCCGTGACTGAACGCAGTCATCTGGACGTCGTTACCATTTGCCGTCATTAAACGCAGTCTTATGACATCAGTTACTATTTGTCATGATTTAAAACCTGTCATCAGACAGTGTCACCATTCGTCGTTTCTTATGCAGGCATTTTCGATTTGGATGAAGAAAAAACTGACACATGCCGAAGCAGTGCGTGCTGACTAAACACTTAGTCATTCAGCTTGTATTACGTGGTATAGGCGACGTACATTGGCGGCCATCTTGGGTTTTTAAAGCAATGTCATTGTCTCCTGCAGCTTGCCTTTCACTAAGAGTTCTGGAAAATGAAATTATTTTGTTAGAGATCCAACATGGCCGAGAGTGCTTGTCATCTGTAATGAAAGGTATTTTTGATCCAATTACCGTATATTTGGCAATTCTTCCTCAATGGTTTTTAATCTGTTAATCCAGAGACCGTGATATCAAAACGAGCTACATCTGACCAAACGATTACAAGTTACCATAATATTTTCTCTTTTCCCTCACCAGTATATCGTCTTGAGTTTCCATTTAATGGTCCCGCCATAGTTTAATTTCTTGCCAATATCTTTTGTCTTCCATGGAAATTGTTGTTTCAGTTTTTCATAGTTACAGATGTATAGATGATGAGGCAAGGCTGAGAGTGGCTTTGTAATGTCGTGCATGTCTCTGTTTCTAATGTTTTTTGTCTGAGATTATATTTGATGTGAAAAATAGAAACAAATGATTTTCTTGATGGTTACTTCACTGGCATTCTCACAAGTCTGTATTGACGGAGAAATTAATGAAAACAATTGACTTTGTTGCTCTGACGATCGGTATCATATATTCGTCTCTCTTTTCCGGTTAAGCCAAGGCTTGCTAACTGTATCTGATGGAGTGGTCTCCCCTACACAGTTATGCCCATCATTTATTTTTGTACCACTGATTGGCAAATACACCACGCCTGTGCAGTTTTGTACAATTCTCGTTATCATGTAACAGTTTGAAAATTCATTAAGTAAATTAATCGTTAATTTAACCTATTTGGACTACTTTTATTGTTTGAAAGTTTTGATGGACCATACATGTTCGCCTTGTCAGTTGTGTTATTAACTAAATTAGACTTGCTCGATCGTTTAGGACTGTTGCGTGTAATATTGAGGCTAGAATCTATTCCATTTCACTTCCCTCGTCTTGTTTTGAACAGTGTATATTCTGAAGATTTGATTGAGAATCAGGTGTTTACAAATTTTACCCAATCTGTTCATCAAACACATTCAGCCAAGATCAGTGTAAAGTTACCTCGAGGCAACACGTTGCTGTGATACAGCTGTGGTACGTAACGTTGATCCAGGAGATACGTAATTCGTGACGTCACGGCAGCGTTTGTATTGTGTATCATTAGAACATCCTGATTTCAGGCCTCGGGATTGTAATCACTGTGAATGTGAGGCCAGAATCCAGGATGCAGGTAGGACAGAGTACGAGAGAATCTGAGGTTCATGTACTATGGGATTACAGTATGGGACTGACTGTTGTTTGGGAATTTTTTTCTGACTGTCGTATATAACCCCTATAATAGTCGTCTGTGTTACTGATGCCTTAGGCCTGTACTATGAGAACTTTGTTGCTTCAGCTGTAAACGCCATGCGATATGGACTTCTGTTCGTATTATAGATGTTAACCAGTGTGTTATGAAAATTATATTGTATCTCATGGTGGCAACCGTTGCTATGTTTCAGTGTAAGCCTTCTTATCAAGGTATTATGAGAACATAACATTCCGTTGTTTCTGAAGGCATCTATCTGTGTTATTGAAATGTTTACCAGTGTGTTCATTTACGCGGTCCAACCACGATACCCTCAACCCAGCTGTGTCCATTAACAACAACAACAACAGCAACAACACGATGATAAAGACACCATCATAAGGAATCGTCTTTATTTTTATATCTCCATGTTTACATTTGCTTACTGTTATACATCACCTTAATTAGCTAGTTCACACATTCCAGTGTATGATGTTTTAATCACTGTATGTGTATGGCACAATTTGCATATTTCTTATTCTTTACATGAACTGTTTTCCTCGGTATGTGAATGTGTTCACTATAACTGGGAAGTAAACTGAAGAAACTTCCAATCCAAAGGAAGCACTTATCACAGTTAATAAAAATAAAATAAAATTTCTATCGACCCAAATGGTTTGTGGATTGTTCTTTAATTATCAGCCAACTATAAGGTTTTATTGTGAAGTGCTCTTTAATTATCAGCCAACTATAAGGGTTGTGTGGATTGGTCTTTAATTATCAGCCAACTATAAGGGTTGTGTGTTTTGTTTTTCAGTTATCAGCCAACTATAAGGGTTGATATTGTCGGTGTATGTAATTGGTTATTTTCCATTAGATCATTTGTTATGACATACAATTAATCGTATCGACACACCTTGTTTATGATAAAGTATAGGCCTATAAGCATAATGAAGGAAATAAATACATGATTAAATGAAACGTTTGTATCAAAAAAACGTAAAAGTACAACTCTACTAGGCTGCACTACAGCAACGGAGAACTGCTGACTTTCAGAAAGCGATACATAGATGCTAAGCCCCTCAGTAAGAGAGGATTGTTGACATGCAAAAACCGAACATCTTCTACCATAATTGGTTAGCGCGCTTGCGCAGCGCAATGACTCAGGAGCCTCTCACCAATGAGGTCGCTGTGAGTGCAAGTCCAGCTCATGCTGCCTTCATCTCAGGCCGTAAGTGGGAAGGTGTTCCAGCAACCTGCAGATGATCGTGGGTTTCCCGCGGTCTCTGCCCGGTTTCCTCTCACCATAATGCTGGCCGCCGTCGTATAAGTGAAATATTCTTGAGTACGGCGTAAAACACCAATCAAATAAATAAATCATTAACGGAGAATTGTTGACCACACAGGTTCTACTATATAGGCTAAGCCTCTCGGTAACGGAGAATTGTTGACTTAATACCAAAACCGGACATGTTCTACCATATAGGCTAAGCCTCTCGGTAACGGAGAATTGTTGACTTAATACCAAAACCAGACAGGTTCTACCATATAGGCTAAGCCTCTCGGTAACGGAGAACTGTTGATTTAATACAAAAAACAGACAGGTTCTACCATATAGGCTAAGCCTGTCAGTAACGGAGACATGATGACGTACAAAACCCGGAAGGGTTCTATCGTATAGGCTAAGCCTCTCAATAATGGAGAATTGATGACAATGTAAAAAGCAGAGAGGTTCTACCACATAGGCTAAGCCTCTCAATAACCAAGAACTGTTGACTTTATACAAAAACCAGACAGCTAAAAATGGGACCAATTCTACCATACGAGCAATTCACAAATGGAAAACTTTTGACAATCAAACCAGGCAGGTTCCACCATACACAAGCATAACTAAAATACACAGTAACGGAGAAACAAAAACCAGAAATATTCTTCCATACACATGCATAATCCAAACACAAAGTAAGGGAGAATTGTTGACAAACAAAAACATGTTCCACCACATACATGCATAACCCAAACAGGCAGTACCAGAGAATTGTTGACAAACAAAAACATGTTCCACCACATACATGCATAACCCAAACAGGCAGTACCAGAGAATTGTTGACAAACAAAAACATGTTCCACCACATACATGCATAACCCAAACAGGCAGTACCAGAGAATTGTTGACAAACAAAAACATGTTCCACCACATACATGCATAACCCAAACAGGCAGTACCAGAGAATTGTTGACAAACAAAAACATGTTCACCACATACATGCATAACCCAAACAGGCAGTAACAGAGAATTGTTGACAAACACCAGGCATGTCCATACAGATGCATAACACAAACACACAGTAATGGAGAATTGTTGACAAACAAAAACCAGACAGGTTTTTCCATACACATATGTAACTCAAACACACAGTAACGGTGAATTGTTGACATACAAAACCAGGCAGGTTCCACCACACACATGCATACCCCAAGCACACACTAACGGAAAACTGTTGACAAACAAAAACCAGGCAGGTTCCACCACACACATACATAACCCAAACACACGGTAACGGTGAATTGTTGACAAACAAGAACCAGACATGTTCTTCCACACACATGCATGACCCAAATACACATTAACGGAGAATTGTTGACAAACCAAAAACCAGGCAGGTTCCACCATACACATGCATACCCCAAAGACACAGTAACGGAGAATTGTTGTCAAACAAAAACCAGGCAGGTTCCACCATACACATACATAACCCAAACACACGGTAACGGTGAATTGTTGACAAACAAATACCAGACATGTTCTTCTACACACATACATGACCCAAATACACAGTAACGGAGAATTGTTGACCAACAAAAACCAGGCAGGTTCCACCATACACATGCATAACCCAAACACACGGTAACGGAGAATTGTTGAGAAACAAAAACCATACGCATGCATATCCGAACACGCAGTAACGGAGAATTGCTGACAAACAAAAACCAGACAGGTTCTTCCACACGCATGCATGACCCAAATACACAGTAACGGAGAAATGTTGACAAACAAAAAAGCAGGTATGTTCTACCATAGGCATGCAGAACCCAAACAGACACTAACGGAGATTTGTTGACAAACAAAAACCGGACATGTTTCTTCCATACAAGTGCATAGCCCAAACAGGCAGTAACGGAAAATTGATGACAGGTTCTTCCACACACACATGCATAACCCAAACACGGAGTAACGGAGAATTGTTGACAAACAAAAACCGGACATGTTCTTCCACACACATGCATAACCAAAAATACACAGTACCGGAGAACTGTTGATATACAAAACCAGGCAGGTTCCACCACACACATGCATGACCCAAATACAGAGTAACGGAGAATTGTTGCCAAACAAAAACCAGGCAGGTTCCACCATACACATGCATAACCCAAACACACAGTAACGGAGAAATTGTTGACAAACAAAAACCAGACAGGTTCTTCCATACGCATGCATAACCCAAACAGGTAGTAATGGAGAATTGATAACAAACAAAAACCAGACAGGTTCTTCCATACACCTGCTTAACCCAAATATAAAGTATCGGAGAACTGTTGATATACAAAACCAGGCAGGTTCCACCACACACATGCAGAACCCAAAACACACAGTAACGGAGAATTGTTGACAAGCAAAAAGCAGATAGGTTTTACCATACACATGCATAACCCAAACACGCACTAACGGAGAATTGATGACAAACAGAAACCATACACATACATAACCCAAACTCACAGTAAGGGAGAATTGTTGACAAACAAAAACCAGACAGGTTCTTCTACACACATACATGACCCAAATACAGAGGTAACGGAGAATTGTTGACAAACAAAAACCAGGCAGGTTCCACCATACACATGCATAACCCAAATACACATTAACGGAGAATTGTTGACAACAAAAACCAGACAGGTTCTTCCATACACAAACATAACCCAAACACGCAGCAACGGATAATTGTTGACAAACAGAAACCAGACATGTTCTTCCACACACATGCATCACCCGCACACTTGAACGATTTAGTATTGTAAACTATTGAGAAAACGAAAATTTAAACACTCATTAACGGACACCCAAGGATAGGCCCCGAGATCACCAAGCTGTCTTGAACTGAAGTCGGCCTTAGTTTTAACTTCAAAACAGTTTTGTGCTGTAAAATTGCGACTTACCTTAGGAATTTTCATTTTAACACGAAGAGTTGTTTTTGACTTTCATGACAAAGTTTAAAGTTAGTAAAAATATGTTGCGGAATTATACTGCTCTATCTGACTTTAGTCTAAGGTAGTGATCCAGGGCCTAGATGCTACATGAAGAGAAAGCATGACAAATGGACATAGTCTCCTATTGTTACCCTAGCCTTAAGGATATTCGTGGCACTAGTCGGTCACAGAAAATCCAATGATACTGTTAACTCGCTATATTGCCAGCTATTAAAGAAGGAAAGGGTTACTAATATGAACCTGCATCTGGTATCCTCTGATATATGCTGGCTAATATTTGTCAAACGTCTGAAGAACTCAAACTGAGTTAGCTACTGTTCTCAGTTTGGCTTTTTCATGTCCTGCAATTTTTGACTTAAGACTTAAATAACTTGATATATACGAGTCTGGCTCTTTCAAGTTGCCATATCTGCCTGTCAGTTAGTTGGGCTGTCTGTCGTTCGTTGATCGATCTGTCGTTCAGTTGGTCAGCTGGTCGATATGTCAGCTGGTCGGTCAGTCTGTCAATCGGTCTAGTTGGTCTATCTGTCAGTCGGTCAGTTCGTCGAGCTGTATGTTGGTCTGTTGGTCGGCTGTGCGAATGCAGGTTTCTGGTGGAAGACCTTCCCACGTATGACCGGAGAGGAAAATGGGCTTGAACTCATAGCGACAGCATTGGTGTAAGGCTCGTTTGTCTTTGTGCAACACGCTAAACACTTAGCCAAGAAGCCCTTTTTGGTGTTTTAGGCGTAGTATTCAGGAAAATAGTTTACTTATACAACGGCGGTCAAGGGTGGAGGAAACCAGTATAGAGCCCTGTGAAACTGCTTGCTTATGTATTTATTTATTTACTTATTTATTTATTTAATCAGTGTTTTACGCCGTACTCAAGAATATTTCACTTATACCACGGCGGCCAGCATTATGATGGGAGGAAACTGGGCAGAGCCCGGAGGAAACCCACGACCATCCGCAGGTTGCTGGGAGGCCTTCCCAATTACGACCGGGAGACAAAAAATAACATGCTCCAGAATTGGTCAAGAGCGTTTTTTCTCGTCGTTCTTGTGCTTGTTATTGCACATATCAGTGTTCTAACTCAGCAAATTTCCGATTTTTTTCTGTCAAATTGTTATTTTACCGCGGCAGCAACTGGTTTCCATGGTATTCCGGCGTTAGTGATAATTGTTGCAATAATTATGAAAAATTGATACTCTTCCTTAAACTATTATTACTATTATTATCCATCGATTACTTATTCCGATATTATTACAAATTGCGGCAGTTAGTTAAAAAGTGTTTTTCACATAAAGCCAGCTGGAAAGTGATGTAAGAGTCTACAGCAGAATCTGCTCAAGTCACTTTTTCACATAAACAAGAGAATTATAAATGGAAAACTGCGATAAATTAGGAAAATTTACAACCCATATATTGCTGCATATATGGGAGTGTAAATGAAGAAAAAAATGCGCGCAATGACAAAGGAGCAGCTCACCAATGCGGTCCTTGTGAGTTCAAATCCAGCTCATGCTGGGTTCCTCTCAGGCCCTACGTGGGAAGGTCTGCAAACAAACTGCGGATGATCGTAAAACACCAATCAAATAAATAAATAATATATAGATTGGCTATTTTGGCTATTAGCGATGCCTGTCAACCACGTACCCTACAGGTTATTCGTTCCAACGTAAAAACTTTTAATATAGGCCCTAATAGGCTGTAATAATGCTATATCTATAACAAAAACGATTATTTCAACATTCAACCTGGGACTATCTCCTGGCTTACTTCTGTTCTCCATACTGTCTGACGTTATGATCTCGCCAGAGTTTGACAACCGATACAGAGGCCTGCAGTTGTTCTAAGGTCTGGTAAAGTCGTGCCGAACAGCCGCGGTAAAACCACGCCGCTCTACTCTCAAACTATAACCGCGTGACCCTACAGTTTGGAGATCGGGCGAATTTCAAACTCCCCTGGTCGAATATTTGTGTATTCTCGACAAGAGCCTATAAGAGAAGACCAGAAGGTTGCGCTGCGTTATTTAAACGTCTCATACCAATACAGCAGAGATAGTTTTACTGATTCAGAGAAGTATTTTTTCTTAGCTAAATCTGAATTGTTTTCTGTTTGTCTACAACGGCTCAGTGCCAAACATATTGGTAATTGTCCCCCAAACATCGAGCCAGTTGTTTAACGGAGAGTGTTTTAGTGTCGGTATTTCGGAAGAGGTAAAAAAGCTTTCTGCCATCGTCTCGGACGGCGCACCAGGTGTTTCTCCTTTCTAAAAGGTTCATGTATTATAGAGGCGGGGTGTGTAATTCAATCGGTTATCTAGGCGGGTTGGTATGGGACGCGAGCGGAGCTATTAGCAAAATTGAAAATTACACAATTAGAATGACAGTGAGTTTGACTGGTGCGGTCGCGGGATGGTATAGGTGAAGGAGGTCAAGACCTACACGCGTCTGTCTTATCAACACACCGCTGAACCCGACTTCCTTCTTCATCGTTCCCCAAGCGAACTCGATGTGAAAGTATACTCTACTAAGACTATGTGCTTCCCACATAGGCTTTCACAGTGTTTTGACGTGCCGGCATTTTGAGTGATCATGTCATTGTGCTGTCATCGACTTGCCCTACAGCTGGTGTTTACACTTGTTGTTGTTGTTTGGCTCCCTAACTTGTTAGCATCGTCTGCATCGGAATTACAGTGTCCATCCTGTGAGAAAATCCACTGCAGCCCGCGGAGAGCTTCCAAGCTAGAGTGTCGTGGTGGTATCACGACTGGAATTTGTAACTGTTGCCCAGTCTGTGCCAAACTGGAGCACGAACGATGTGGAGGAGATTGGAATTACCTGGGTAAATGTGACCGGGGTTTGGTGTGTGAGCCAGAGAATCGAGCTCCCATCCAGCTAGCGGAGGACTTGTACACCGGAGCCCACAGACCCACTGGCATATGTCAGAAAGGTAACACAAATAAAGTCTTTTTCTTTTAATTTCTTAAGACAGAGCATATAGGATGAAACTAGAGCAGCGACGCTATCAGTGTGATAGTTGGCAAATGGTGACACGTAAAGGCCTCTTGTCAATTTACCTCAGTTAGTGTTTGATTCTAACTGTTCATGTAAATTCTTAGATAGTACCAAATTACCCGCAGCTTGGCACCATGGCCTAAGCAGGATGAAGTAAGAAAATGTAGTGATGTTAGTTGCAGTCGAGACTATTCCTTACATATATTTATTCATTTTATAGGGAGCATTTCGCTAAATTTATTACAGGTAACGTTTTAGTGTAAGATTAATTTGCCAGCAGTCGTCTAGAACAAGAAGTACATTCCACTTTCTACCTTCTCATCTCCGATATCTTTATCATATCCGGACACTTTTTATGACCGCCTGATTTCTCATGCAGTTCCACGCTCGCTCTACCGTATGCTTGTGTTAATTCCGTTCCTTGTATGCATGTCACACCAACTCTAAACACTTCAACGCTATCCATTTCAGAATGACGCTGTAAAAATGCAGACGGTGTTGTAAAGGCGTTTTGAACAATAGCAATCATATACGTATACAAATATGAAGTGTTAATGGATGGAAAGATGTCAGTAGCTTTCTGCACTGTTATCTGTGGCATTGCTAGTCTGATAAATATTAAATTGTTTGACGGGTACGACATATTGTGTACGTTTAAGCTATTGTGCCATGACGCGTCGTTTTATTTTACAGTGACCGTCATCACAACTTATAGACAGGCCGAGAATGAAACGGTTTTTGCATTTATATTAATTGCATATTATAATAACAACGACGTACGGAGCAGCCACACGTGCTTTAGTGTATGGCAGTAAATAGCTGAAAATTAATACCGCCATCAATTTCCCCCGTGAATCACATGTAATTGTGTTTATTTCTTAGTGACAGCAATGAACGTCATTAGCAAGGTGTCGGGACTTGACAAGTTCAACATGGACGAGTTCAAAGCTTTTCTCTGGCTGTGTTTTCTTTCACGTCCGTTATTGGATACGCTTGAAGTAAAAGGCAGACTGCAGACAGTGGAATGCCAGAGCTTTTTCATTTGTCATCACACCACTAACTGCTAGCCCTCGTTGCATAGTCGTCCAAATTCCACTTTAACTGATTTCTTGAAGACAACTTAATGTTCTGGCTAGAATTGTTGAGGAATGCATTAGGCATGACGCTCCAAACACGCCAGGAAGTTATTGTTTAGAGTTCTGAAACCGCTGGGTACAGTTCGTGCAGAGCGGCTGGCATGATTTCCTGTAGGCAGCCGGTATGTGCTGTCTGTCGAGGAACGAACCATGACTGCTCCGTGCACCTTCATCCCGGCTACAACCACGTCACGCACCTAGACGTTGTAAATGAAGTCAAATTCGCGAGACTTGTTAGTCAAAATGTATTTAAGCAATAATTCTAATGATAAAATACAACGTGTTTTATTCTTCTAGTGTGTTAAAATAACGTATTGAAATTATTTGATGTTGGTATCTTTTATTTTCATTTTTTCCCCGTCATTTACTGTTATTCAGAGATTTTCAACGTTTAAAGGGACGAGTGTGTGTATGTGTGCTCTGTTTAATTGTAATGACTATTACTTGCATAATGTTCGGTTTCATGGGGCATTGATTTATGCTTGGCATGTTTTGAAGGTAATCGGTTTTTATTAAGTAGACTATTACAAAGTGAAATAAGTTTGAAACAGTCGTGTGTGTGCGTGGATATGTGTCGTGAACAGATTGTAAATGCAGACAGGTGTATATCTGTTACATGACAGCAGTAAGTGTATGCAGATTCCCGTGTGTATATCCATGGAGTGGTAACAGTGGTAAATCTGTGGCGCAATGACAGTAGGTGTATATTTGTGATGTGATAACAGTAAATGTATGTTTATTTGTTTATTTGATTGGTGTTCTACGCCGTACTTACGAATATTTCACTTATACGACGGCGGCCAGAATTATGGTGGGTGAAAATCGGGCACAGCCCGGGGGAAACCCACGATCATCCGCAGGTTGCTGGCAGACCTTCCCACTTTCGGCCGAAGAGGAAGCCAACATGAGCTGAACTTGAACTCACAGCGACTGCATTGGTGAGAGACTCCTGGATCATTACGCTGTGCTAGCGCGCTAATCAACTGAGCCACGGAGCCCCCCCCCCCCCCCAGTAAATGTATGTAGATTCCCCCGAGTATATGTGGGGAGTGATAGTAAGTGTATAATTTGATACACTTGTGATGTGATAACAGTTGGTGTATATCTGTGATGTGATAACAGTAGGTGTATATCTGTGATAACAGTAGGTGTATATCTGTGATAACAGTAGGTGTATATCTGTGATGTGATAACAGTAGGTGTATATATGTGATGTGATAACAGTAGGTGTATATCTGTGATAACAGTAGGTGTATATCTGTGATGTGATAACAGTAGGTGTATATCTGAGGTGTGATAACAGTAGGTGTATATCTGAGGTGTGATAACAGTATGTGTATATCTGTGGTGTGATAACAGTATGTGTGTATCTGAGGTGTAATAACAGTAGGTGTATGTCTGTGATGTGATAACAGTATGTGTATATCTGTAGTGTAATAACATTGAGTGTTTGTGTATTCAGCCTTGCATATCTGTGGTGTGATAAGAGTGAATCCTAGTTGTGTATACATTTTCGTTTGATAACAGTAGATGTCGATTGCACACATATGTTTGTTGTAGTGTAGATTCCTCCGTGTATGTCTGTCGTGTGATAACAGTTAATGTAGATTCCTCCGTGTATGTCTGTCGTGTGATAACAGTTAATGTAGATTTCTCCGTGTATGTCTGCCGTGTGATAACAGTATAAGTATAGATTCCTCCGTGTATTTCTGTCGTGTGATAATAGTGAGTGTAGATTCTTCTGTGTTTATCTGTCACGTGTCGATTCTCATGTGTATTTGTAGATTCCCCATGTATATCTGTTGTGTGAAACAATATGTGTAGATTCTTCTTGTATGTATATTTTTGTTGCCCGGCTGTACGTTGGAAGGTCTGCCGACAACCTGAGGATGGAGGTGGGTTTCCCCGGGGCTCTGCCCCCATCATAATTCTGCCCGCCGTCATATAAGTGAAATATTCTTGTGTGCGGCGTAAAACACAAATGAATGAAATAAATACATGTATATATATTTCGTGCGAAACTCGCGTGAATTCGTGTGAATTTAGATTCCTCACGTGTAGTTATTGTAAATTTTCCACTTGTATATCAGTCCTGTGTGTGTAGAATCTTATATATGTGTGCATGCAGTGTGCTGTCGGCCACTGAGTTCAGATTGCGTGTCCTGGATATCTGTCATCACTAATGGCTTTATGTGTACAGATTCTCATACATGGTATGTATCTACCTTGTATACACAGGCTGTAAGTGGGAAGATTATCGAACGTGGATGCTCTAGTCGGAAACTTTTTAACACGGATATGTCCGTCGCTCAACTCATTTCCCATGATCATTTTCGGCTATTTTATCGTCTACTTGTAAGTCTGTACAAGTATAATCGCGAGGCGGGGTCTTCGATCACACCTACTGAAGGCTTCTCTTGGGTACCGAGCCTTATAATAGGGCGTGGGTATAACCTAATAGATGAACAACAGTAACAGTTTTCTTATTCTACCGACCTTAACGAATGGGCGTAGTTAAGAGTTGGCCAAGCATTAACATTCCAAGATAAGCCGGTGTATAGATTGTCACCTGGACAAAGTCAGTAATGATAGCCTCTAAATGGTTCCCCCACTGAACCTTACACACTGAACAGACGTACACAAGGGCATGGCAACCCACTTCATTCACGCTAAACACTCCAACAGTCTCGTTCACGCCGTATCATTTTACTATTGAGTTTCGGTGGAATTCACAATAGCTACATTCTTTAACAATGGCAGTCGAGACAAAATGTCCGGTAATTTGTCCGATTACGTTGGGGTTTGGTTATTGGCCACTGATCCGGAATGCGGAGGTGGGGTAGAGCACGCGACAATTGACACTGAACAAGGCGATATACATTGCCGCCTGATTTATGTGTAGTATGCAAGCGAAATGCAACAGGCGCAGATATACTGAGCTTCAGTATACGGACATTCCTTATAGACCCTAACTTGTGGGTGAGATCTGGCGAGATTACACGTGAATGCCGTTCAGTGAGCCCCACCACTTTTTCGTACCGAATTGGGTTCTGTAACTGAATGACCGGTATTCCTAATGTCCATCTCAGTATCTACTCAAGTCAACTTCGTTTACCTAATATTTGTCGTAAATCTATGGCTGGTTTTACATGTCAGATAAATCAACAGAGGGGTTGTTTCTACAAAAACGTTAGCAAACAAATAGCCATTTTATCCATATATGATGCAAAATTCTTAAACTTTCAAATATACAGACATAACGGAATTTCAACCCCAAAAGATTGGAAGAGCAACAGTAAAAATACCCGCACAGATGAGTTGCAGCAGAGGAAAACCTAAAGAGAGAGGGGCAACAATGAACAAACACACTCTAAGCACATATAAGATGGCACATTGGCAAACAGCTACCATCCAAACAAGAACCAGTCGCTGGTAAAACTACTAGAACAAATTTAGCAACTCTCCAGGTCACATGGGCGGTCAGTTTCATGGATGGAGGGAAATGGATTGCTCGTGAAAAAACCCCACAAACGTTTGAGAAGTTACCGATGAGCTTTCCGATGCATGCATGTGTGACGTACATATATGCAGACTATTGTTGGTGGAAGACGTGCTCTTAAACGAATGTTACACTGTGTAACGGCTACAACAACTTCGTCGTCCACATGCAATTAGACCGGGATATAATCTATAAGGTCAGTAATCGCAAGGCCAATTCCCAAAACGACGTGTAACACAACCCACCAAAGAACTAAGAAAGTATATAAATTACAAAAATAGGGCGGAATCAAGGAGAGAAGCAGTCACCAGTTCTCACTGATGTTGGTAAGACGCCAGATATGTTCTAGGCGTCTGAGTGAAATCAGTATTCAAATCGTCCATCATGCTAGAATATCATTTGATAACAAAATATGTATCTCATTTGCGCTTTGATTACAACTGTTCATATATCCAACGTGGCGATGTACTTCAACACGATGAATATACAGCCCCTAGCACTGGGTTAAGCGGAATTGGACACAGCCATGAAGCAGTTCTGGACGCTTTGTCCATATGTACTTACAAGAGAATTTTACTCATTGTAGAACTTAAGAAACTTGAAATAAAGACGTTTGATGAAATAACCTTGACACCCTAGTTTTTGCAGTAATAACTTGTGACGTTGATTGAAATTGTCACACAACACGCAGGATCTAACAAATGTAAGACTGGATTTGAATCCGCACCTCGTATGTCACACATATTAATTGTAAGATATGCGCCACGGCCCGCTCCACTTTACTCCCTAATCATGAATCCTATTTTATTATATAGTATGGAATGTTAGCGCTTTGTTACTCATCTGAGAAGGAGTGGGGAGATGGTTTCACAACGGTGGAACTGAGAAAGTCTTGCCAAAATAACTCTAACGCTTTGCCCTGTTGGAGGTGTTAGTTGGCAAAGTATTGAGAACCAACCTTCGGCAAGTGGCATGCATTAGGGTTATCTATGGGACAAACCCAGGTCTTTAAGTCGTATAATTTATTAGTCGTCATACACGTTAGCTGAAATCGAACATGGCAAACTGGCATCCTATCTAAACGACGCGGTAGTCTTCAAAGAGCTGGCGCTCTATTTAACGCGCGGTGTTTATTTAGATACACTCCGGGTAATCCCTGCGAGCACCGTCAGGGCTGGAAGGCACTGGCCGCGGCCGATTGTCTTACAGTGCACATTACCAGGGGTCACGCGACCAGTCCGCGATACCCTTGTTCCCTGAATACTCTGGTTTATTTGTGATTAAGACAAGTCTAGCCCCACAACTCTCAATGATTCTTACTCTACGCTGTAACGTGGCTGTGATATAGTATATATAAATCAGCCTCATTCTGCTGGTTAAAGATGTCTTTTTAAAGAGATCGCTCATCCCAGCAGTCGATCTTTTAACCTGCGATGAGGTTTAGAATTAAGAATCAGATAGAATCGCGGCGCCGCATCTTACATGGAGACAGGGATGTTTTTCTTGGACATAGTTTTTGTGTAACGTATATTTATTTATTTATTTATTTGATTCGTGTTTTACGCCGTACTCAAGAATATTTCACTTATACGACGGCGGCCAGCATTATGGTGGTTGGAAACCGGGCACAGCCCGGGAGAAACCCACGACCATCCGCAGGTTGATGACAGACCTTCCCACGTACGGCCGAAGAGGAAGCCAGTATGAGCTGGACTTGAACTCACAGCGACCGCATTGGTGAGAAACTCCTGGGTCATTACGCTGCCCTAGCGCGCTAAGCAACTGAGCCACGGAGGCATCGCGTAACTTATAGAGACGTATTTACTGTTATAATTAAATGCTACCAAAGATACCTTGCATGATATGGACATAAGCACTGAAGAGCTAGTTGCATATCTGGTGAACTCGCATCACGAATGTGCTTTGGGTTAAATGCAACATATGATCCAGAATATTGAAAAAAAAAAACGATTATTTAACCCAAGAGTCTTCACATATCAAGTCCCCGTAGATATGGGATTTTACCTTGGTTTGAATATTTGTTGTGGAAGCAGACATATAGCGCATCTGATATGTGTACCTCATTAAGTTACCCAGGCTTTCTGTACCAATAAACAGGATTGCCGTCTTATATCTATGATCAAACAAATTTATTGTTATCTTGACCACGTTAAATTGGTGTATATAACGTCTGAATTGGAAAATGGGGTGTATGCTCTGTTTTGTAACCTTGCCCAAACCTGCGTTCAAAATAGGCCCCGTCTTGTTAACAAGAATACATTAAATTTCTTAAATCCTTTGATAATTGCAGTTAATTCTTAGTGAATACAAAGTGATAGGTTCTGCACAAAAGCTTGAAGTGTTTTAAAAAGTTTATAAAAAGTTGTAAAACGGGTCATTTGGAAACTATTTTATTGACTTTGAAAGGTAACACGTGGATAGTCTGATATTTTGTAAAAAGTAATAATTTGAAAAATAACAGAGAAAATTCGATTGAATTGGCGGTGATCGATTGTGTTAAAAATATCGGGTATAGAGCTTCTTTAATTGATTATTAAGCTGTGGCTGTGGAAAGATTCTTATGATGACGCAAACGATTTCCTAAAACTTTAACATGGTCTGCCTTTGAAATGCTGAAATGCGGCAGCGATTGGGACATACTGCCCTTAGCATTAACGGTTAACTAAGACATGTTTTTTTTCTTATTTTTTTTACACACTCAAATTTCTCGCCAAAAAATTACAGATTCAGGTTTTTGTTATCTTTGCGTAGAGGTTTAAAGTGAAACCTTACCCCTGTATTAGGCGCAGTATTGTCTCAACCATGGGTCACGTGATGTAAGTGAGGCCACGTGCTGAACAGAAGCTTTCGCGTGCTGACTGAAAACTCCCAGCGTGCAAAAAAGCTCTCTTTGATATCTCTATAAACAAACAGCGGAAACTGACGGGGGCGGTGATCAAAAACAGGAAAATTCTGCCCCTGTGTCACTGAGTTTACTCTTTAACCATGTCGAATTTATAGGAATGTTAATCCTAGAGAGTTTGTCAGGTACCCACTTTTTAGTTATTTTGGTGTAGATGTTTTAAATAGCCTTATAACCTCTAGCCTTGACCATCGTGTGTACAACGAATAATGCTAGCTGAGACCCATAACAGATACCAATAGCAAAGGAATAAATTTGTTCCATATAAGATGATTCGTCTGGTAATGCAAAACGAGTGAAGAGATTTTTGGACATTATTCCTAAAAAAAGCTATTGTTCTGAGAACAATATTGGCTTGAATTATAATGGTAGAATATTTTCATTCAGTAGCTTTGATCAGCGGACTGGAGATGCTATAATAAATACATTTATACAAGTTATTTTTTAATATATCAAAATAAATCACAAATCAGATAATCAGATTGTAGATTATCATCAGTAATCAACTCTTATTAATTCACGAAACTGTGAAAATTCAAAAATGTGTGCATGTTTTTGTAAGTGTCAAGAGCCACCAGCCAAACATCTAAATTTTAAGTTCACATTTTTGGAATAAGTAGAATGAATGCTTGGGGTTTTAACCTTGGAACAAAATAGAATGATTGAATGTTTGTGCTTTAACGTTGGAAGAAATAGAATGAATGAATGAATGCTTGGGCTTTAACGTTGGAACAAATAGAATGAATGAATGCTTGGGCTTTAACGTTGTAACAGATAGAAGGAATGAATGCTTGGTGTTTACTGTTGGAACAAATAGAATGAATGAATACTTGTGCTTTAACATTGGAACAAATAGAAGGAATGAATCCTTGGTGTTTACCGTTGGAACAAATAGAATGAATGAATGCTTGGGGTTTAAGGTTAGAACAGATAGAATGAATGAATGCTTGGGCTTTAACCTTGTAACAAATAGAAGGAATGAATGCTTGGGGTGTAACGTTGGAACAAATAGAATGAATGAATGCTTGGCGTTTAACCTTGTAACAAATAGCATGAATGAATGCTTGGGGTTTAAAGTTGGAACAAATAGAATGGGAAATGCTTGCATGAGGTTTAATGTTGGAACAAATAGAATGAATGAAAGCTTGTGGCTTAAAGTTGGAACTTTAGAGAGTTAAAGAGTTTAAAGTTGTTAAAGAGAACGCTCTACATTCAGTTTTTGTTGGTAAATATTTTTGGATATAAATTATGTTCTGCACCGATGCTGTGTAGTCGTTGTGCATGACGTTAACTTGAATCTAGTTGGGGTGCATTTCGAAATTACTTTAGAACTCGTTAGACAGTTCCATATACCGAAGTGTACATTTGGCAGATCAGTTCACAACTAAGGAACTTGCCATTGCAACGTTTTCGCCGTCATAGTTTCCCTATTTTTGATAAATGGATTATCTAATTAAAACTATTATAAATTAATGTAGCTGTGGCTCATATGTATAAAGAATATGCCCTACGTTTATCGACTGGAATTCTTCAGTTCATGTCAATTGTGTCAAGTTCAGCGTGGAAAAACTACGTTTCTCGCTCAATGATGCTGGAACGTTGACTTCACGTTACACCGGCTTAACTTATCACAAGCAATAATAAGGATATATGTTGAGTTTCTTTTGATTTTATTTATATTATTATAATTACATTTTTAAAAGTTTGTTATTAATATTTGTATTTTTTTAATAAATTTTGGAAATTAGAATTGGCGGGTTCCTTGGCAATTTTTCCTCACATTATCAGATGGAAACGTCTTCTTAACGTCTTGTTCACGCAGCACTCGTAATGTTGTCATAGCACGCTGTACTTATATACATGGGCGAAATTTTGCCTTCTCTATCTTCATTTCTTTTGAGATTAAGCTGTAGTTTCGTAATAACACTTTATCTGGTTTGTCATTCACTATTTTACTGGGTAGCTTTTGAAACTAGTACATACTCTGTTTTGCCATCTAGAGAAACGAGAAGTACTCACTTGTATAATTCGCTATACTTTCATTACAGGTCCGACCCAGGTCGGGGATGAGGGCCTCCCGTCATATTGTTATCCCAAATGTACTCCAAAGTTTTGCAAGAAAAAACCTAAAGCCATTTGCTCGGCAAAGTGAGTATTTACGCTGATATATACGCTAAAGTGAGTATATACGCTGATATATACGCTAAAGTGAGTATATACGCTGTAAAACCCTAATTCCGATTTGTGGGGAAAGAAGAATTAGATATTTTTAAGTAAAGACTGTGAAATACAGGGTAAAACTGGAATATACAATCAGATATTTAAAAAAACTCCTAAAACTATACATGCAATTTTCATCGCGGAGAGAAAGAATCACCATTTCCATTCTATGACACACAGTAGCTTGAATATCATCAGCCAAAGAAGCGTGAATCAAATTGGACAAATTATTGAACATAGTGTAGTTAAATTGACAATTAAATTACTTTTAATCTACATTTCTGTATTACGTGTATTTTTCTTGCATATTCTTTGTGTTTTGAATGTGGCAGTTTCCGTTTGCTGTAGATTTTGGGTTCCATGCCTTGAATTTAGATATAGTCCTTATATATCTATAGCTGCTTCAGACCTAATTTGCATACATTTCACATTTAGCATAGTCTCTTCGCTGCTTTTTGCCGCTCGCATGTTTAAAAGTTACAATGGATTTATTTCAGTCAAAAACCAACAGGCCATATAATACCACTGGTCAATTTACATATTTGCTCTGAAATGCGATTGTGTTTCAAGCTTTTTTACAGCTTTACCACAATTTGCACAGAAACTGTGTTGAAACTCGCCAATTTTCTTGATGAATTGTTTGAGTAATTTTACGACGCCCATACTTCTGATGGTATCAGTAAAACAACACAAAATATCCATCAGCTACCATATCATATCAGAACGCCAAAACAAGTTAATGCAGGTGTACTGTCAGAACTTAAACTGAGAAGTTTCCTGATGGAGATATCAACTAACTGCCATGACCTGTGACCTTAGTTGGAAGCGAAAAGTCTAAGCGTACCTAATTGATTTATGTTATCGTGTGTCATTGTCCTAAATTTATGTCTATTTAAAACGTTGAATAAGTAAGGGATAACCTTTATGCAATAATAACTGGCTTAGGGCAAAGATCTGCAACAAGGTCATATATAAGGTTCCTCAGGCAGTCTCTGTTATAGAAGGGATGTGTATACATACTTTGTTTACAGTTATTCAAAATTGATGTAAAAAGATGATTCTTTGGAGATAATAATTTGTGGCTAATTTCCTCACCATAAAGGACTATATCATATAGGTTTTCAAAACATGTAGGTCCTGTATAGGTGCACTATACTGTGGTGGTTCATTAACAAATATACGGTAAGTGGGTGACCCATGCATATGCACCATTCGGGATTTCGCATATTGCCTAATAGCTTAAATAGCAGGTTTTATTATTTCTCTCTTACTTTTTGTTTGAATGAATACTTCTTGCGGCAGGGCGAGTCCATGCCGCCAAAGTGCTGCCGCCAGTGAAGTATCATGACACCACACCCACTCATATTATACTGACACCCGCTCACATTACACTGACACCCGCTCACATTACACTGACACCGGGCCAACCAGTCGTGTTTCCTTACACTAAACTCTCAGCGCTGAACGCCAAGCGAGGTAGCAACAAGTACGTCTTTGGTATGACCCGACCCGGGTTTGATCTCAACTTCGAGGCGGAGGTATTAACCATTAGGCTGCCCAAGCGGTTCTCTCTCTCTTTGAATGTTAACATATATCGAATAGAACCAATAGGGCACGGTATGGTAGAGCGTTGACCTGGAAACCAGGTTTTTGTTCCCATTCGTGTCAAGCCATGTAGATGGCTTCAAAGACTATAATGGCACTCAAAATAGCGGAATAGGATATCCCAGGTGCATGTTGTTACAAACATTCTAATATGAATCGTCCACTATAATCAACTTTCCAGGTTAATAATCGCAAGACTAATTTCAAAAACAACGGTCAAGGCAAATCACCAAAGAACTAAAAAAAAGTATATCAAAAGAGAAATTAAGATACAGTCATGAACAACCACTGATCAGAGAAGCATGCAACCTGTTCAGTTTTCAATCATACCGGAAAAGCGCAAGAAATGTTTCAGGCTCGTAAATTTAATCAATGTCCAAATCATGCACCATTTGTTTATAAGAAGTTGTTAATCAGATATATGTATCTCAGTTATGCTTTGATTGCAACTGTTCATACATTGATTGCAATTGTTCATACACCAAACGTGGTGATTTTATTCAACACGACACATATATAGCCCTGGGTTATGCAGAATAAGACTCAGTTATATGAAGCAGCGGAATGAAAACATTTCTCAACACTTCGTCCATATTTATTCCCAAGAGAATTATACTCATTGTAGTGGGCCTCCGTGGCCGCCACGACAGTACGGCGCAGTGACCCAGGAGCCTCTCACCAGTTCGATCGCTACGAGTTTAAGTCCAGATCATGCTGGCTTCCTCTCCGGCCGTACGTGGGAAGGTTTGGCCGGAGGTTGCTGACCTGCGGATCGTCGTGGGTCCCCCCGGGCTATGCCCAGAGACCTCCCACCATAATGCTGCCCGCCGTCGTATAAGTGAAATATTCATGTGTACGGCGTAAAACACCAATCAGATAAATAAATACACATTGTAAAATATACGCCGCTCAGCTTAAAGGCGTTTGATGGACATCCATAACACTCTCGTTTTTGTACTAATACCTGGTGATGTTAATTGGAACCGACCCACAACACACATGATTTAACAAATGCTATGTACTAGGTGGTATATGTACACTCCATGTATTGTTATCTAGTTAAGGCAGAGTAAGGAATAGTTAACTACGTCAACATTTAAACTATTGCTCTTTTTCGTAGGGACAGAAATAATAATGAAAGCCGACGTTAAACCAAAAAGGAAAAGAAAGAAGATATTTTTGGAGGAAATATTCCTTAGAGAAAGATAACGGTGTGGAGCATAACTCCCTAGGCTTATTTACGTATTGACTTATTTAGCGATATACAAGCAATGTTTATGGAGTCTGTACAACACAGTGAACGACTTGATAAATAGTTTTTCTTTGATGCGGGCTGCATACAAATACGAACTCTGGAAACAAAGATGGAACCAAAGGTGTAATTAAGAAGACTTGTCGGGTAATAGATTACTCTTTGAGCTATTTAAAGAACCCTGCCGCATTCTTAGCTTTGTGACCTCAAGATTCCCGGGGTCATTTGGTGCAGTTTAGAACGCCTTTCGTAGTTTGCTGTACGTGACAAGACAAATGGCGAGTAAAGGACTACTGATGAACGAGGCATACATGCACTTGCTGGCGTGATCCATGCTAGAGATTGCGTGTGCTTCCGAAACACACTCTCATCATTCATTGCAAACTAGATAGGCTTCTTTTATAGTGTAATTCAGTTTCAAGAGAGAGTTTACAGATTACCTATATATGCAGCTAAAAAAACAATTGTATGAGCTCCATATCAGACGAAGCTCACTGCGTATAATAACGGATCAACCGTTATTATACGCAGTGAGCTTCGTCTGATATTTCGTAGTGAGATTCGTCTGATATTTCGTACTGAGCTTTGTCTCATATTCCGCGATGAGCTTCGTCTGATATTCCGCATTGAGCTTCGTCTGATATTCCACACTGAATTTCGTCTGATATGAATTAGTCGATGTGTTTCGTAGGATATTCCGCGTTGAGCTTCATAGGATATTTCGAAGTGAGCTTCGTCTCATATTCCACATTGTGATTCGTCTGATGTTTCGCAGTTAGCTTTGTCTCACATTTCGCAACGGACTTCATCTATTCCGCAACGAGCTTCGCCTGATATTCCGCGATGAGCGTCGTCTGATATTCCACACTGAACTCAGTCTGATATGTTGCAGTGAGCTTCGTGTGATATTCGGCCGTGAGATTCATCAATTCTACAACGAGCTTCGTCCGATGTTCCAATGTGAGATTCATCAGATATTCAACAATGGGCTTCGTCCGATATTCTGCAACGAGACTCATCAGATATTCCGCAATAGGATTCATCTGATATTCCGCAGTGGGATTCATCTGATATTCCGCAGTGAGATTCATGTTATTTTCCGCAATGGCATTCATCTGATATTCCGCCATGGGATTCATCTGATATTCAACAATGTGCTTCGTTTGATGTTCCACATATTCATTTGAGTCCCCGCAGTGAGTTTCGTCTGATATTAGACTTTGAGCTTCGTCCGATATTCTATTTTGAGCTTCTATCTGATATTCCAGTTTAAGCTTCGTCTACTATTTCACCTTAAGTTCGTCTGATATTCCACTTTGGGCTTCATCCGATATTCCGCAATGAGTGTCATCTGAAATTCCACATTGTGTTTCGTCTTATATTTCACTTTGTGGTTCGTGTGATATTCCACATTCAGTTTCGGCTGATATTCCCCTTTGAACTTCGTGTGATTTTCCACTTTGAGCTATTCGATATTTTTTATGTATATATCTGCTAAGTGTACGTCAATACAAAATACAACAGCATGGAAAGGAAAACTAGGGCAGGCCTAACAGTGTGATAATTAGCTATGTTGTAATCACAGTTACTAAACATTTACATGAAAACAGCACCTATAGGGAATAGGCCTCGCGAAGCTTAAATGTAGTTCATCAGCAGAATTCGGCAACCTGCAGATGGTCGTGGGTTCCCCCGGGCTCTGCGGGGTTTTCTCCCAGTATAATGCTTTCCTCCGCCGTATAAGTGAAATATTCTTGAGTACATGCGGCGTATTAAAAACACCAATCAAATAAATAAATAAATAAATAAATAAATTTACACACCCGTATAGAACCATGGCTTAAGAAGAATTAAAAGTGTATAGAAGTTAAATGCAATTTATTAGACGTCGCTGGTCTTGAACTACTCAAAATGCGGGTGTTGATATCGTATATAATAAACATTTACTTTTTCTTGACAGCTCATGCATTTGACTGCTTCCAACTGAAATTTGTTAATAACGTTGTACTTTTGTCTGGCACACATTTCATTCTCTTTCTACTCTATAATTAGTTTAACCTTTTTTCCGCGAAAGCTTTGTGGTTTCTTATAACCTGCTATCCGCTGATGTTCGTGTGAATAGTTAACCTTTCATTCCACATAAAACAACTTTGTGAAACATAGAGGTTTCTTTTAATGCTCGGAAGCCCGAGATGGTGGTTCAGTTCCAGCCTTATTTAGGTGACCTTTCCTTTTTTGTCACTCTGAGCTCGTGACGTGGGGAAAATTAGGTAGTTTACTCACGCATCTTTCCTCTGCCCAAGAATGTGACGGACATTCTGTAGTGAATCAGCAGGACGTTAAACCCCAATCAAAAATCAGTGAATTTGGTTTGAGTTTCTTTTACTGTATGCTATGTTTCAGGAATGTAGCGGAGCGTCACCAAAGCTGTCATGGCCAGTGCCAGCACACCTCGTGCAGGGCCTGTCGGTTTTTGCAGGACGAACCCGACTGCGGCCGATGTGCCAAGGACGACCTCCACTGTCTGAAGAGATTCGGCAAGTGTATGCGGAGAGCAGTCTGTAATAGGAATATATTCCCATGTCGGAAATCCAGGGTAAGGGTCATTAATAATGCCTAAAGTCAGAATGACGCTCCTTGTGCTAAAAACAAATCAAGCAAATATAGACGCCGTGGGTAAAGTCCGGAGGGTCGGGACTGTGTGTTTGTATATATTGCCTGTTGTTTGTTAGACAGGTTTTGTATACACACACAGACCGCTGTGTCGTTAGCTTGTCCCATCTTACTCAGTGCAGAAATTCTAAGAATTTCAACACACTGTTTTTATTGCATCCAGTTGTCATAAACGCAGCACACTTTGGCCTCAGCATGACAATATTTAGTGCTTTCTTATAAACAAAACTTTTTTTTATTCCTAAAAATATGGACGCCTATGAACATTTGATTCCTCTAATTGCGTCTTTCATTAATCACAAGCAATAGTAGTATATTTTCTTTAGGAATAAATTGCTGTTTCTTTTCTTTCCCTTCTTTTCAACATGAAATAAAATTACGTATAGTTTTTATTAAATTCTGGAAAGGCCGCCCAAGATTTTTTTCCGGAATTTTTCAACATTTTCCTTTTTTCACTATCAGCGTGTATTATAAACCACGAAAAGAAGGGAAGTTATAAATAGGAGAAACAGGTAGATTTTACCTGGGTGAAATCCCGACGAATGGGTGCAAACATTTTCGCTATGGTGAAGTTTTCACCAGGTTGAAAGCAATTAACGCCCGATGTTAATCCGTGAAATGAAGATTGCGGAGTGCGACATTTTGACAGCATTTAGACATATTAATTACGAACGCTACACAAACAACCGGAACACTTGCATAAGTATGAAAATATATCGTGTCGCAATACTACCTGATATTCGCTCTTTCCCTCCATCTTTAAGCTCTTTCTAACAAAGCCTCTGGTATCACTTGAATATCTGCAATTCTCGCGTGGTTGAAATCGTTTCCTCCTCGATGATAACCAGTGAAACACTTTTGAACCAGGTGAGAACTGTTTCCACCCAGGTGAAAACATTTTTACAAAGGTGATAAGTGATTTCACCCGGTGAAAACCAAAGACAAAGTTGCAAAACTTCAGGTGTATATGAGCCTTAACTTTTCACCGAAAAATACGCTCACGTGTAGGCACAGTTTTTTTTTACCAGTCTGGCCCCACATACCCACAGAGTAAACAAAACACAAAACAGGAATACATCATGAATTTAAAATATATTTCTGATCGATAATTTTGAAATATTGAGTCTAGGCTACCACGGTTATTCAATCTTCTCCGTTGTGTTTTTTTTTTTTTTGACACGCATAATGGTTTTCTTGGCTTCTATTAGTTTAATATACGGGGAGTAAGGCTATAATCGTAATACATAAGTAGTGTCACACCATAAAAACGAAAACTTTTTTGACTCAGTATTTCAGCATTTTATTTTGCAATCATCAGGTGACTCATTATTTCATAATTTTAGTTTGCAATCATCAGGTGGCTCAATATTTCAGCATTTTTTCCATTATCATGTGACTCAAATATATTTTCATTTTATGTTGCAATCATCAAGTGACTCAAATATTTCAGCATATTATTTTGCCATCATCAAGTGATTCAATATTTCAGCATTTTATTTTTCCATCATCAGGTGACTGAATATTGCGGCATTTTAGTTTGCAATCATCAGGTGACTCAGCATGTCAGCAATTTATTTTATCATCATTAAAAGTCAAAATGAAATTTTCGGTTTTCGGAATAACACTATTTGTTTCGTACGTGAAACTTGGCAGTGGATCTACTGATTTTAGGTTTTAATTGCCCTACAGAATCATCTAATCCAGTTAGTATTACAGCAATGTCACGTTTCTTGGGAGTAAACAAAAGTACTACACAAAAGACAAAAGCATTGTAAGGATAGGAGAACTGTTGAGAGTCACATAAAAATGAACAGCATTTTACAGTTTGGGTTCTATTGGGGTTCTTTTTTCACAAACACGCTGTCAGCGTTGTGACATGGCATAGAGAGAGGAACACGGCGAGAGGTTTTGATGCTTCAGACGAGTGTTTATCAGTGTTACAATCACAAGTCAAAGAAAGATGTAGCGGTGGTGAGGTATTACCCAGTAAACAAAACACTGCCAACAGAAACAGTAAAACAGCCAAGGATCGAGTATCAGCGAGTTCTTGGCTGACATCTTGGTAGTTATCGGAGTGACTGATGGGCGGGACTCGGCACGTGAGCCACTAAAATCACTGGGGTAGAAACAGTGATAGAGTGGTGGAGGCAAGACCGAGTTAAAGGTGGGAAGGGTCGGGCAGCCAGCTGTATAGGTTGTGTACCAGAGCTCAGCCTCCCTGTAGGGTTGGCAAAGTTGTCATTCAGTGGCATGATCATGAACTGGTGCACTGAATTGAGAAGATCAGATCAAAGGATCCGATTTGTCGCGTTGCGGTCTGAAAAGACCTTGCATAGGCATAACGACTGTGGCTTATTTGTGCCTAGAGGTGTCTTGTCTTAAAATGTTGGTAAAGAATTGTATGATTTTTTTCTACAAAGGACATTGCTTCTTGTAGAGAGAAAAATGATTTCTGTGTACCGAGAAAATGATTTCTTTACAAAGAAGAAGACTTTTTTGTACAAATACAATAGTTTTTCAATATAGGAAAATTTATTTATAGAAGATGTAGAAGACGGTGTAACAGTGTGAAACGTATTGTAACACACGGTCAAAATGTCGAGCTTGGGTGAGTCAAAACGCTGGTTTGGTCCAAGATAGGTGAGAATCACAGGTAACATTAACTACCTTGTCGGCGTCCATCCTTTGATCACGGCAATAGCAGGTAACAGTTTCCGTATTATTATGTGTAAATTCGCCCGCCCCTGTTACCAAGGTAATAACGGAGGTGGTGCTCAGATCCACGGTGTGACCTCCGGGAAAATCGTAAATCACCGTAAAGAGACGGTGAATTAGTCACAAAGACTGCTTTCTTTGAACGTACTTATATATCGATCATTTAAATACAGGTCACAGGAAATGTTTGCCGACAAAAACAGGATATTTGTTCGCAGTGGCCCCGTGTCTAGGACTCACACGAAGATTATTAACCATCAGTTCTCTCTTCCGCTAATGGTTGGTTGTTAGATCATGATTTTGGTAACATAGATTTAAGCTGTACTTAAACAATAGGCCGTTATTTACTGTGGGAAAATCGAAGACACACAAAGGCTTTGTGTGTTGGAGAAATTTCTCTGACGTTTTTCCCCATATACTTTGAAAGACCTACGATTAACTGATATATCAGTTTGGTTTCAACTAACAAGGGTAACAATTCACCGTGTTTGCATGTACTCCAGTATGGGCACTGCCTTATTACAGTTTTAGACTGAACATTTAAGTAGAGAGCACTATATTTACAACTGAAATCGGCGTACTGATAATAACGGTGTGTTAAGCCAGGAAACTCCATTTTCGAAGCATACATACGGCATATAAATGAAATTATTCGAACATTACGGTGGCATGTTGGTAAAGCCCGCCCGTATAAAAGCGAATGATCCAGAGCTATGTTTGGACATATCAAATACTTTATAAAGTAATTTGTGGATTCTTCGATTAATTTTTTTATTCACTTTTTGTATTCATCAAAATTAATGATTTCACTGATAAGATTCACAAAGTAAAGAACTCTGGGAAGTTCCATCGTTATAGATATACTTAATTATTTATTATTTAGTTCTTGTTCAACACGATACTCAAGAATTTTTCACTTATAAATAATGGCTGTCCTTTTTATGGGTGGAGGAGACCAGAGTGGCTGAGATAACCCACCGACCTTTAGCAAGTTACTGACGAACTTTCCCCGATGTGACGTACAGACATGCAAGTTATATCTATGGAAGACAAGTCGCCTTCAACGAACTTTAGAATGCACAAACGGCCACACGATCGACATCGACGGCTTATTGTGACAAGGTTGACACGAACACAGAGTCCTGTCCTGTGCGGGCGTGTTAGCTTCAGATGCACTTTTGACACACCTTGTTAATTTTACCTGTTAATTTGTGTACCTACTTATACACTGAATGAGACCACGACAAGGACATCTCTACCCAAACCGAACAACGATGTTGTTTAATTTTGATTTCTTGGTTTCAGAACAACGGGCCTGGTAAATTCGTTTGTGTGGTGCCCGGATGTGACTCATTCAGCTGACGGGGACAAAGGAATGAACAGTTGGGGATTCCCAATGGACGTTTGATTGGTCTGTTTGTCGGAATAAACACATCTGATTGGCTCGAACAAACATCTGTGATTTAAGGACCATATGTTAGAAGCACCGAGGACATTGCGTTATAAAATCTTTCACATGCACATTGTACTGGCGTAAATATCCATGTGACGCCAGTGAAAAGAGAGCGGTGAGCGAAACAGTGGATTAAGTCCGTGATACCCAGGTGTCTGAGGATCTCTAGATAATGTGCTGGGCTTTCTGAAACATCGTAAACAGCAAGTACACATGGAAGTCGACGGCATCTGGCATGGTTGTTTGGGACATTGACTGTATGAATGACCAAGACACACGGATACACGGATGTACATGTATAGTGCCTCTGTCTCTTAGATAGTTGCGGTGGCCTCCGGCTCCTGTGTACACAGGATACACCTGAGTGCTTGGATCCTCTAAGTTCATGGATACCTGGGACACTTGAGTATCAGGGTGCTTTGGATTCTTGAGCACATAGGTGGATATACGAGACTGGCTGAGTGGAGAGAGATCTGAAAGGCTGTGTCCGAGAAACTTTGAGACTTTCTGACACTGGCAACAAGCTTACAAAGGATACGTTATTATATTGTCTAATATGTGCTGAAGCATATTATAAGCTTCTGTTAACGTAAATGTTAAATAATATTGCGCTTTGAAGACTTTAGATAATATTAGTTACCAAACACTTTCCGAGAAAATGAATCCTGTACATGCATCAAAGGCAGCATCGATCTGCAAACGCAAAAGAAACATTTACGTTTTTGAATGGTGGTTTAAATATCTTCCTCGTATTTTGAGCAGTTGCTTGCTTAATTTGAGACTGGTAAAATGTGGGATCTTGGTTTGACGTTATGTTGTTAAGAAACACTATTATGCGCAAACTCATGAAATGTGAAAATATCTCACGCGTCACATCGATAATAATTATGCTTAAATTTACTTCATATGTGTACATATATAGAGACACCTCTAACGTAATCTCCATTATAACTCTGGTGTAATATTCTTTCTGTTTTATGTTTTGTTTTTTCATACCAAGCTTATGCTGTATCAACAGAAATGATTCTGTTACGTATTCAAGACGACTTTCACTTACCTTATTCGTTTGTCTTCCTGTGTATTTACCTTCGCCATTGTATCATCACCTATTAAAATAAGTTTAATTTATCTGGTATTTTATACTGTCAATCCAACTTTTCAAACAAAATAGTGGTGATGACTTTTGGATGAAAGACTTCGGATAGGTAAACACCGACACAAGTTCTTCTTGTTTTGTTATTTTGTGTTTATTTATATAAAGAGCCAAAAGCAAGTTTGTTCTTCAGAATTCTTTATTTCCAAGATTGCTCACGCGCCTTTAGAACTATTAAATACGTACGAGTCTGTTTCTGTTCCGTGTGTACATGAATACTATAAACTAAAGGCTACGTATCCACCACTTTACAATGTACAGACCACAAGGTACAAAACCAAACACAACCGCATATCGCTCTAGAAGATATGCCTGGATGTCAAACTTTTCCCAGTATTTTCACCAAGTTCTCTCATTATATTTTGCAAGCTTTAATAAAAGTACAAAGAATGAACTTTTGCATGGAACCCCGCATAGAAAATATACAGCTGCCAGTAATAACAGGCTTATATTTTCTTATATTACTGGGCTTGTCTTCAGTATAGCATTCAACAACAATCAAATAAATAAATAAACTGTTGTCCACGCGTTGTTGTGAGCATCCGCGGAATTAAACCCACCCCAGGCTTACAGAAGAAAATTGTTTGCAACGAATGTAAACTGTTTTGGTTTACTTGAAACAAATATTGAAAATATTTGACTACAACACTGTATAAAAAAAACCGTACTCAATCGTGTCATGTTATTTATTTCAGGTGTTTGTTATGACATGAAGCTATATGGGTTAATTTTAGAATTCATTGACCGACTTCATTTTTCTCACAGGTAAAACGTACTTGATAGCTGGGATGGAGGGGTAATTCGAAGAACATTATTTTATGTTTTAAAATGTTGAATATAGGGCCTACTTCCTTTTTGAAGGTTGAAGCTAATGGAAAGATGTATTCAATATGTTTAACTGTTCAACTATTGAATAAAATTAACGTTTATTGAATTGAAACTTTAACATTTTTTAATCCTCACGTGTATGTTAAATATATTTTATTTATAATGAAAAGATGTCATGGAATAATGCAGTGTTTGACTTGACCTCATCAGTATTATCTTAACACAACTGCTATACCAAAAACCAACCATTATGAGCGGGTTTTAAATTTTGACAAGTGACGAAAATAGCTTTTTCGAATCAACCCCTAAATACAGTAGGGGGAAAGATGCCCAACCCCAATAACCAGCTACATTGGCGAGCGGACAATACAGTTTGTTTTGAGTACCCGACAGATGGATATCTAAAACCTTTTACCTTGGTATACTAGAAGAGACATTCCAAGTCAACACCTCCGCAATAGCCTAACCTTCACATGCTTGAGAACTACAGCGTTTGTGGCATGCGCAATATTCCAGGGAAAAATAAATCACTGGAAATGGTGGCCGAGCAGCATTTCTATGCTCTCCTCTGCTGTGGTAAACATAAATCTATCTGACCCTCATCAGAAAATGTGTTAATGCACATTAGGTTATCCAATCAGCGACTTGCTGACAGATGACTCGTACATTTGGGGGAGGGTTGCTCATCAGCACAAACGGATCGCCTATAGAGGGCAGTTCATGTTTAGACTAACGTAGGCTTAGCAATTGGCATATATGTATGTCCTGGATGTTATTAAATTGAACTGTAGACAATGACAATTGAAGTCTACAGAGATAGAATAAACTATGACTGTGTCAAAGTGGAAATTCCTCTTAAAATCTAATATTGACAAATCATTCCTTTTCTGGGTTGACCTCGGATGTATTTGCATCAGAAAAAATCACTCTAAAGTAATCAATAAAAGCTAAAAGCGCATTATACGTGACAGTTTTTACTTCTAGGTCAGGTGTAAAAATCTGCTTCTGGCGGATCATTATTTATGAAAGAGTCGAAGGAACACTCTGATAGGACAGTCCCTAGAAAAGCTTTAATTTCACATTGCTTCTGAAGGCTTAGTGGGAAAAAATGAAACACTTTTCAGACGTTGACATTCCCCATCAATGCAAGAATTACTACTAAATACAAAGCCCCCTTCAACAATGGAATGGAAATTGGACAAGGCTATTTTACAGGAATTGTATATTATTCGACAAACCCACTAATATAAAGCCATAATGTGATTTGCCGTGTCAGTTTTTTTTTTTATTTTTTATTATGAAAGTCTTATATAAGAGTTATAAAAGTTATAAAAATATTAAGATCGGACACAATGAAAAGATTTTCAATTTCTCCATTTTTGGATTTTTTTTTAGTTTAGGCTGGCTCGTAAAACACAAAATAAAATTTGTGTCGCCTAATGACTCCAAAACTCGTCATAATACAAACTAATTCAACAACTAGGAAAACAACAACTAGTCAATATAACGATCCATTCCTGTTTTTCTTTTGCTTGCACCTTGTTAAAAAGTGCTTTATAGTCAGCAGTTATATAAATAAACGTTACACAAAACAGTTGCTTCACCTGTGCAACATCACATTCAAGCTTTTATCAACAAAATATAATTTATTTTCTTTTCAATATCCATGCAACATACATCACTTCTCTTTCAAACATCAATGATAACAATGAACACAGAGGGAAGCACTTGTGAATATATGACGATATGAATAGAATGGTGTCTACATTGTCATTCGTCACACTGGTTACACTGGAGTTGCATAGAGGACAGCAGTAATTCTTAATCATTCTATATTTTGATGCTTATATACAAACACATACCAACGTAAAAATTCACGGAATACTTTGTCGATATGTGAAAGAAAGAGTGATGATTTATCTTCTGATATCAGTTCTGATAAACTGCTGAAAGGTTTGAAAAAAAAAAAACAAAACCAAACAAAACATAATTTCTGCTTCTATCAACTTGGGTCATACCCATAGTGAGGATGCTGGTGTTTGTCACTCAGAGTTAAACTTACACCAATCACCAGAACACAGCACGGGGTACACTGGCTTCTGGGATCAGTTGTATGCCAATATGCAGTATTAAAGTCCCCTTCATGGTCTCTGCCCCCGAGCATGAACAATGAAGTCTTCCTCACGGTTTCTAGCTGTGCTGAGCATGATGGGTTTTAGCTTCAACCAAGAGCAATCCGATCACCTGCATGGTCTCTCTGCTCACCATGATGGGTTTAGCTTTGTCCACAAGAACAATCAAGCCCTCTTTATGGTCTCTGTGCTGAGCATGATGGGTTTTAGCTTCAACCACAAGAACAATCAAGTCCTCTTCATGGTCTCTGTGCTGGGCATGATGGGTTTTAGCTTCGTCCACAAGAACAATCAAGTCCTCTTTATGGCCTCTGTGCTGAGCGTGATGGGTTTTAGCTTCAAACACAAGAACAATCCAATCCCTTGCATGGTCTCTCTGCTCAGCATGGTGGGTATAGCTTTGTCCACAAGAACAATGAAGCCCTCTTTATGTCTCTGTGCTGAGCATGATGGGTTTTAGCTTCAACCACAAGAACAATCAAGCCCTCTTTATGGTCTCTGTGCTGAGCATGATGGGTTTTAGCTTCAAACAGAAGAGCAATCCAATCCCTTGCATGGTCTCTCTGCTCAGCATGGTGGGTATAGCTTTGTCCACAAGAACAATCAAGCCCTCTTATGGTCTCTGTGCTGAGCATGATGGGTTTTAGCTTCAACCATAAGAGCAATCCAATCCCCTTCCCGCTCACTCCTTGTTGAACTTTTTGCTGGCATCTCTATCCACAAAACAAAAGTGTAGAAGGGATCACTCTGTAAGCCAGCGTTCTTATTTCACAGTTTTCTTCTAGGTGACAAATCAACGTACAAACTTAAGTCTGTACTTCTGCTGATCTGGCCTCTCAGGTAACAGTTTTGATGCACTGAAGTCCTCCCTTAACTGCTGATCTTACAGTGCATGTAACTCAGGGATCCCTATAAACCGTTCCCTCCTGCCACACTTGTTCTTCAGTCGTTGAAAAGTAATTTCTTCACAAAGCCTGCACCTGCTGTAGATAAAATACAATTCTTTTCAATTAAATTATCTCTATCAACAATAAATTTACTTACGAATTTTCACATCCTTGATTGAGGTAAATCTGATGTTACTTTTGACATCAAATACTTGTAATAATGTAACAGTTTGAAATCACAAAACTTGAGTAAGCTTTTTGAATACATGCAGAATACTGTATTTAACCTAAAGTATTACATTTTCAGCGTGACACATTTTTGCTTGACTGATTAATTTATCATCTTAAGAGTTTTTTGTGGAGACTGATTAATTTCTCATTTCTCATCAGAAAAACAGAAAGTGTTGGCATCAAAAGTGTCACTTTATTACACCTTCCAAAAAAAAAAAACCAACCCCAGCTTTCTTAGAATCTCTTTCTAATGCCAGTTCCTCACATTTATATTTAGTGTGTGTTCCTCACACTTATATTTAGTGTGTGTTCCTCACCTTTATATTTAGTGTTCCTCACCTTTATATTTAGTGTGTGTTCCTCACCTTTATATTTAGTGTGTGTTCCTCACACTTATATTTAGTGTGTATTTCTCACATTTATATTTAGTGTGTGTTTCTCACACTTATATTTAGTGTGTGTTCCTCACCTTTATATTTAGTGTGTGTTCCTCACCTTTATATTTAGTGTGTGTTCCTCACCTTTGTATTTAGTGTGTTCCTCACCTTTATATTTAGTGTGTGTTCCTCGCCTTTATATTTAGTGTGTGTTCCTCACCTTTATATTTAGTGTGTGCTCCTCACATTTATATTTAGTGTGTGCTCCTCAAACTTACTTCCATCCTGTTGTAATTTACGTTTTAGAGACGGCCTCTGTAACTCGGCTTGAGCCTGCTTCACCAGTTTGTTGTCGCCCGGAATGGGTAACTCTGGGCCTGGGGTGGGAGCAGGCTTGTTACTGAAGTACGCCAAGTCCAGGGCCTGAAGCAGAGACAAATAGGCAAGTTACAGAATGAGCAGTTGGTAAAAGGTGTTGGCTCTTGTAAACAGTAAGTGTTTACAACACTGTTAATACACCACATTGCTAGCAAACATCTGGTTTGCCAGCAAACATCTGGTTTGCCAGCAAACTGCGGATGGTCGTGGGTTCCCCTGGGCTCTGTTCAGTTTCCTCCCACCATAATGCTGGCCGACAGTGTATAAGTGAAATCTTCTTGAGTACGGCATAAAACACCATTCAAGTCAATAAATAAATAGCAAATATTCTATTAAATGTCAGAGATAACAATCATTGTGGATGTATTGAAAAAGCAGTAAATTTCCTCTACAAGTTCGAGCTTTCATAATAATAGCTATGTTAAACATTCAAGAGAACAGTGACAGGATTTGAGAGAACTGTGACATCATTCTAGAAAACAGTGACATCATTTGAGAGAACTGTGACATCATTTTAGAGAACAGTGACAGGGTTTGAGATGACAGTGACATCATTTTAGAGAACACTGACAAGATTTGAGAGAACTGTGACATCATTTTAGAGAACAGAAACATCATTTGAGAGAACACTGACAGAATTTGAGAGGAGTGTGACATCATTTTAGAGAACAGTGACATCATTTGAGAGAACACTGACAGGATCTGATAGAACAGTGACATCATTTTAGAGAAAACGGTGACAGGATTTGAGAAAACAATGACAGATACGAAATCTAACAGATGGCTTGATTAGTGTTACCTCAGAGGCTGTGCACCTCCTTAGAGGGTTGAGGTGTAACAGCTTAGACAGCACCTCTATCAGGTCTGGACCACAGGCTGTGAATATGTCCTTCAGGGCCGTCCCAGGACACGGCTTGAACTGGATGTAGTCTGGTAAAGACTTCATTTCCTGTAAACAACAGAGGGCACACAGTATAAACTCTGCCTGAACAGTACTGTACATGTACTTAACGTCTATTTTTTTGTGGTATTTCACAATTGTTTTAATAAGTTGTACACCATTCTCAAAAAATACACATATTTCATTTGGATGGCTACAAACTTAACAAAACCTACATGAAACCACACGACTTAACCAGGTACATGATAAACCTTTGGTATTAAGATCTTAGCGGAGTCCTCTTTGGTGTGTAACGAGGACGCATTGTTCTGCTGAGCCAGGGAAGACGGAGTCAGGGATGTTGTTGTTGAGCACAAGCCATACTCAACAATCCTGCACCAATACAATGGAGGCCAATTTTATTTGGGTGGGTTTTGGGTCAGGGTTCGGCGGGCAAATGAGGAGTGCCTGGTATAAACCCATGTACCTTTGAGTTATTTGCATGGATTGAATCAGAGTTCTTGTCCCTCATTCCATTGCAATCATTTCATTTCACCTCCCAGATCCATCCAGAGGATACCAGAATGAACTAAGCACCACACACACTGAACATGTATAATGTATGGATAAACACTGAGAAGGGAGAAAAACAAAAAGTGGTTGATAAAGTACATGTATTTAATACAAATTGGGACTCACCTGACAAATATAAGTATCATTGTTTTATAATCAGCTCTCAGTTTATGCACAAATATTTTCTTAATAAACCAACCAAAGCGCAACAGAATAATTACCGGCCAGATTTCTTCTGTAGGAGTGCCAAGCGCTAGGAAAATTTTGTTGAGTTGATCCAAGTCTGTTTCTCCTGGTAAGAAAGGTACCTGGGAGAAAAAAACAGAAGATGTTAAAGGAAAGAGTTTTCTTTAAACAGAATGCACAACAGAAAGAAATTTCAACATTCAGAACTTCATTTGAGACACAAAATGGCATCACTGCTAACACGAGTGAAGACTTGTTTCTGAATTTCTTTTTATTTTATATTTTTTATTTAAGACAGGCTGAGTTTTCTTACATGACCGGAGGTTTTGTATTTGAAGTTCAATGGTCATACCCCAGATGTGCGACTTTATAATAATGTATTGTGATAAGGTCTGATGTTTAGCGAACTCAATGTTTCCTTGTACCTTGAGAAACAACACCTATCCAATGATCACCAACATTCTTACCCGTAACAACAGTTCTGCCAGGATGCATCCCACTGCCCAGATGTCAATACCAGTTCCATAATTCCTCGCTCCAAACAGCAGCTCCGGAGCACGGTACCACCTGAGATAAGAAAACAGGCTATGTAGCCACGTTTTTATCTCATGTATTTATTTCACTACTGCTTAACACCACAGTCAAGAATTATTCACCTATACCTCAGTATTAGGGGTGTGGGTGGAATTCTGAGTGCTCGGGGTAAACCACAGACCTTTGGCAAGTTACTGACAAACTTTCCTGTATGTGACATACAAATACATAGAGATGTATGTTCGACATACTGGTGGACAGATAGACTGCGCACACGGCCACAGATCAATGACTGCATGGTCATGTAAGTATCTGACGTTCACGTGTACAGTAACCTTTACGCTGATGGTCCAAAGGAATAATATTCTTTCACAGCCAGATGCTGTGAATATAATTTTGACCGAGATGTTAACACATATCTAAATCACAGATGTACACGAAAAATCCTCACAGTGATGATAAAAATATTAACTGCTATGGGACTGAAAAGCAGCCTAACGCACACAATAATGGTCACCACAGACTGAGAAAAGTTTATTTGTTTGTGGTAGAACAATTCAACTGCTATCATATTAATGGCGTTGCATCAATCAAATGCTATGAAGGCACCGACCTAAACATTTATTTATTTGATTATAGTCTTACACAATACAAAAAAATATTCATCTCATAAGACGACAACCAGCATTGTGATGAGAGGAAACCAGGCAGAGTCTGGGGGGAAACCCACTACCTTACACAGGTTGCTGGCACTGACCTATCATTTTGGGTCACAGTGTATTTTCTGCGGTGTATGGAGTCCTGCCAAAATAAATAAAAGATCTCACATTAACCATATCCTGTCTTGGTATTATTCAGAATTAACCTCTATTAATTCTTAACTGTGGTATGACCTATTTGACCTTGTAAGCACCTAATGTGTAAATTTGAGGTTGTTGTCAGTCTCACCTTGTAACCACTTGATGTGTGTAAATCCTATTTGGAGAACCAAAAAACTTTGCCAGGCCAAAATCTCCAAGCTTCAAAATGCCTTGTTTATTGATAAGCAAGTTATTAGGTTTCAAATCCTGAAATGAAGCAAAACAGACAATGTAAAATGATTATGACGGTAAACTTCATCAGGACTTTCACCGAGCTAAAAGTTCAATAATGCCCAATAGGAGTTCACTTGTAGCAGTGACAAATGGACTTTAGAGTTATCCCCCTTGATAGTACTTACACATGAGGTTACACATGCGGTTACACAGTGAGTGAGGCACTGATTGATTGAAGCACAATAAATTTCTGCACTGTTAGTTTGCACCTAATTGAAATATATCAGAATTATGTCTGTTTTGGGTAAAACTGAAAACTTTTTTGCCAGTGTTACTTCCTACCCACTGGAGGTTACCAAGGCAGACCCCTAGCCAGGATTTATGAAAGGCATGGGGGATGAGTGTCCTAGCCATAAAAGCCAGGTGTCCGTGGTTACGCCCCGATCCCCAACCCCCACCACTGCCAACAGCTTGTTGTCGCTGGAGAAGGCTATGTTGCTATTCAAGACCAATTTAGATCTAGTTAAAGTCATAGTTTAAACATATGTCAGCATTAATGCCACGCCACCCATGGAGCCACTCCACTGATAATAAAAAAACGGATATTTTCACATACATGTAAGCCTTGCCTGCAAATCGAATAAAGTGTTTTTTTAGAGGCAGGGCGCACTGCATCGTGGCTTCACAGAGACATGGGGAACCCCTGATAGGCATGATGCTGCGCCATGTGATAAACTGAAAACTAGGGGCTTGAAAGGTAACAAAATACCATGACTTCACTTCCAGCAATCATAGCTCAAAAAATGGTGGTCATGCTAGGTTGATTTTTTGATATGCTGTAGAGAAAAGAGCAAACTGCATGTGGTGATATGGCATTGTACGATATAAAAGTTAGGGGATATATACATGTATTTCTGAAGTTGAAGTTGACAAATTTACTACATAAATATTAAGGAAAATCAATGTGCTTGCGTAACCTTCAGTCACACCTTGAAGCAGTTAACTTATAAATACATGTACATGGAGGGGAACCATAGCTACATGGTAATATGGTCTGTGCCATTAGTCATCTAATCCACGATCTCTCTAGGAAATTCTTACAACTTCAACGATATTCTGTTGCCTCTTTCTGCAGATGCATCCTGAAAAATGTAAATGAAAGGGAAAATTCAACACAATCCCCAACTGGAGTGGATTCACAGTTTGTCCTCAAGTTTTCAAACTGTATTTGCTCTTGTAGTAATGTAATGTATTATTGAGAGAATTAGTTGAAAATGGCGCTGCGGCAGGGGAGGGTTGACTCACCCGGTGAAGAATCCAGCGTTTATGTAGATACTCCAGGCCCTGTAAAGTCTGGATCACATACGATTTGATGTGAGACTGTGTCAATACAATACTCGAGTCCTTTATCACTATCTGAAACACATACCCATGAATTACACGTATCCCTGAACTTTATAAATAAATAGTATCCTAAGAGCCACCAAGTTCACAAAATACAAAGCAACTCATATATTTCACGACAACATTCTAGATGCATACTGCTATAATTGAGACCGTACTTTTTCTAATGTAAATGTTTCTCTTTTTCTCTAGTTCAATGTTAACTTCTTTAAAATCCCTACATGTACCAGTCGGAATATTTTTTTTTTTTTTTTGATTGGTGTTTTACGCTGTACTCAAGAATATTTTACTTATACGACGGCGGCCAGCATTATGGTGGGTGGAAACCGGGCAGAGCCTGGGGGAAACCCACGACCATCCGCAGGTTGCTGGCAGACCTTCCCACGTACGGCCAGAGAGGAAGCCAGCATGAGCTGGACTTGAACTCACAGCGACCGCATTGGTGAGAGACTCCTGGGTCATTACGCTGCGCTAGCGCGCTAACCAACTGAGCCACGGAGGCCCCACCAGTCGGAATAAACAAAAACACAAATCTGATACGGTCAGGTTAAGCCCAACAATTTTTTTTTTTTTTCAAGGATGGTCTGAAATGTGTAAGTTAAACAATAAAGTCAACAATAACAGAATACCACTCACACTGAGCTAATTTCCATTACTTACAGTTTATGGCACTTGTGCCACATGACTTATAGTCATGCTATCATGGGCTGTAATGCTTTACTTACTTGACACTAGTAAGTGTTATACCGCCAGCAGAATCATGATGGCCATTACTCAAGTCAGTGGTATTGTTTATTGTTTATCACAAACCTGAGTAACCCTTGTGACATTTGTGCCCCACTATCTGCTGACTACTATCCTACTTACCTCTAAATCGGTCTCCATGAAATCAAATACCAGGCTAACATTGGACCGCTGGCCAAATACATCCAGCAGCTGAAACACATCCCCAAGTTTATTGTATACACAGCAGAGTTTTCGGCTTAGATTCACAATCTGTTACATTTGTGAGGTTTGTGGATTAGACGTAGAATTTGTTCTGCTTCTGGTATAAAATCTATCTAAGACGTTAATTTAAAAAAAGAAAAGAATGATTAATCACTTAAGAAAAATTGACCAAAATTCTCCAGTATATATTCTCTTTAAGCCCTTCATATCTTAATTCCTCAGCCTTTATGCATACTAAAGAGTAACTTTCAGTGTGAATCCTGCACCTTTTTAATTGGATTTTGAAGAGAAAATTACACTGGTTCGGTAGATAAGTTTCAAGAATTCACAAGAAAATACAATTTTACCAGTCTACACAGATTAATACCCTAATCTTTTGCTTGAATAAACATCTTGGAAACATACACAAAGGTTGAAGAATTAAAGTACTTGTAATGGGAATTCATTTGACGTCACAATTTAGACCATCATCTCACTGAATGTTTAGCTATCTTACCCCTATGATGTTTGGATGGTTCAGCTCCTGTAACAGTTTTATCTCCCTAAGAGCAGTTCTGTTAATTCCATCCGCAGCCTCCACACGGTTACCAAGTTTAATCTGAAGGATGATAAAACGTGTAACAAAACTGTTAAAACCTCATAACAAAGATAAACGTGGTGATAGCAATAAAATGCGGAGACACAACTGTAAACCATCATATTTATTGAAGTATACAGATCTCCTCTAAGCACAGACACAATTGAATCAACCATACTAAAGAATTTAAAACCTATACAATGTAAGTAAGTTTTACGGGTGTCCGAATCTGACATGTCCTTGGCAAACCACCAGCCTTTGGCAAATTACTGATGGACTTCCTCATGCTGAGGACAAACAAAAGCAAGGCTGAACAAAAGTCATCCAAGACTAGAGCCACATAAATAATTTGTTACCATAAGATCAGGGGGCTCCAGAAATTTCCTGTCCAAGGCCAGGATTGAGTGTCAGTAGTTGGTAGTCACGGCCCTTACCAACGAGTTCAAGTCCAAACTATTGTTTCATGCCTTTATGGCAGCAGCAGTTAAATATAGGTCTTGGTATTGATTTAAGTTAGCAATATCATAACTGGGGGGACTGAGGATTTGCTTGCTTGCTTGCTTACAATGTCATAATAAATACCTTACTTTCGACATTTTGTCAGTAATACCATGATAGTTTTCCTCTGACACTATTGTACATTTGTAAATAAATATTAAATCCATAATAGTCTGAAGAAAATAATTCAATCTTTTAACTCCTTCTTTTAAATCCAATAGATGTCTTACCTTTTTAACAGCTACAATGTCACCAGTTCTTTCATCCTTTGCCTTGTAAACTGTGGCAAACTACAACATAGAATAAAAGTTTAACATTATGGACAAGTCTTTTGGTCAACCTGGGCTGCAAAATGCTGTTTTAAAATTCTGGCATTTAATTCAATTGCTGAAATGTAACGTAAAATGTCAGAATTTTAAAACAGCATTTTATCTAGTGAAGTCATATGCCTTATAGTCAACTACTACACTAGGGTACAATATATTGTCGTATTTGATTTTGCTCTATTGGTCGGTTCCAAGCTCCAGCGGTACAATTCTCGATTGTCTCATTATCTACTGTTACTTTATTTCACACATTTACAGTTTTGGATCTATCTAAATTACTTGCAGAAATCACTTGGTGTCCAGTTTTCGTTCATGTCGTATAAGGATCAATGTTTTTTTTATTCCTGGTAAATTAAAACAGGTCAGGCGAACACGTTCATGTAACAGGAACGCACATGAAGAAAATAAGAAGTTAATGATAAGAGATCAAAGAAATGATAACCTGTCCTTCGCCAAGAAATTCTATCTTTTCATATCTCCGTGCTTTATCCTCTGCCATGCTGGTTGTCACTGCACACTCTCCGTACATTCGGGATCACGCGCCTCTCCAAGTAATCTCAACGTAAACCTCTACATTTCTATTTTAGAATTGCACTATGATGTACTTGCATTCCGAGATAGAAGAACAAACCACCCACGAGATCAAACGGTAATAATACCCATGGGCAGCAGAAGCCTATTGAAGTCATTGCAAAGAAACCTGTGAGGAATGGAGGGCGGGGAGTCTAAATTTCGACTCTTTTTCTCTTTGGACTCTTTTAAATGAGGTCTAGGATTGTGTTGAAATTTCGATGTGTGTTTTTTGTCCTTTTTTGTGTTTGGAACGTGCCCATAATTGGACGAGGAAATCTAGTTGATCCAATGAACAGATTAGCATAATAAATAAGTAAAGTAGCCTAAATCCGAAGAAATTTATTTCGACGATTAATTAGTAGGCCTATTTCGACTTAAAATTGTCAAGTCTTCCTCAGGAGATTTGTGCCAAGTGAGGTACATTTTGGCTATATATATGCCTACATGCATGTGTAATCTAGTAACAGTGGCTTCAAAGAAAAGCATAATCAATTAACAAACAAATTTATTTATTTGATTGATGTTTTACGCCGTATTCAAGAACATTTCACTTATATGACGGCGGCCAACTTTATGGTGGGGGGAAACCGGATAGAGCCTAACAGTAGGCCCTATATAGACATTCCGGAAAGGTCAATAATAAGTTAGGGGCAGATTATGTTACAATAAGATAATGTAGGCTACATATATATACATATATCTTTATAAATCCATAGGGGACCTCCGTGGCCGAGGTGGTTAGCGTGCCAGCGCGGCGCAATGACACAGCAGCTTCTCACCAATGCGGTCGCTGTGGGTGGCTACCTCCGCGGCCGTACGTGGGAAGATCTGTCAGTAACCTGTGGATGGTCGTGGGTTTTCCACCAGAATGCTGCATGGCCGTCGTATAAGTGAAATGTTCTTGAGTAGGCCTACGGTCTGAAACATCAATCAATCAAATAAATAAATAAATGAATTATTAAATTTAATTATTTGATTGATGATTTACGTTGTATGACTAGGCCTACTCAACAATTTGTTCACATAAGTGACCGCGGTCAAGACTATGTATGGGGAAACCAGACGGACGTGAAATAACCATTGACCTTCGGATACATATTTCAGTAACTCATGTACGTCATAGCTTAGAGCTAGGGGAAACAGGGACAAGTTGCAACCAGGGTACAGGTAAGTTGCAGCAGTGGCACTATTTCTGCCACCGCGGAGAGAATCGCTTAATTTTAGTTTCTCCACCTCATGGGACTGTTTTATACGTTGAAATTGCTTCCTCTGTTTCCGAGTAGTTATATATACATAGCGTGCTACCGCAGAGCAGTAACACAAAATCCTCTCGCTAATCCGGCCACTAGTTCAAGCTCATGCTGGTTTTCTCTCCGCTCGTACATAAAGGTCAAACTGCTGATGATAAGGGGTTTCCCTGGACTCCAAGCTTGGTTTCCTCCAACCTTAATGCTGGCCTACGTCGTACAAGGGAAATATTCTTGATTAAGGCGTAAAAGCACCTGTCAAATATTAGATAAATAAATGTAAAAGGAAGTTACATTTCTAAGTTTTTTCCCTTAAATTTTAAGGTAATTAATGCATATATTCTGAGTATGCAGAAATATGCCAAAACTGATGCAATTGTCACGTTTCCTTAACGTTGATAGACACACATGAATCAAAAACAAAGAAGATATAGATATTTTGCTATTGATGTTCTTTTGAAGCTATATTGTGAGAGTGAGCACATACAAAGCTAAATGAAAAGAAGAAAACTATAACAATTGTACTGCAACTGTCACACAGATATTAGGTCTTTTACATGTACCGGTCTGTAGAATTCTTAAGTTTTGTTGATAACCACTGTATGATGGACATTTAAAGCATGTATTCTTGGGATAAGTTGCAACATTTCTGATGGGGTAAGTTCAATCAAACTTCTTCGAATTGATTTTTTTGGGGTATTTTATGTTTAAGCACATTTTCTGACCCAAGGCTTATAATTTGCCTTAAAAGTTCTACATTTTGATCGGTTTTAGTCGCACATCAGAAAAAAATCACATTCTCGGCTTTAATTTCAAAGTGTTCCGGAATTCAGGGGTGTAACTTCATCCAAAATTTTATGGGAGATAACTGTCCCTTTAACATCATGGCCGTCAAGCGTGTGGCTAGTTCATCGGATAGATTCGATGTTATCTTGGTGTTGAAGCCAACCGAAAACATTTTAAGTGATGTACGCCTATGAAATGCATACTTCTTGTCTGTTATCTAGAGAATAAGAGGTGCGAGAAAACGTGATCCCATGAAGGCTGACGTCCAGCGAATTAATTACTGTAGACCTATAGTATGGTCAAACAACACGATTGGTTACTTAGTGTTCGACCGTTTTAGGCCAGCTGCCGGTAGTTCGATTGTGGCGATATTTGACCACCTGATAGTTGACGGCCACATCGATGGTTTAATAACTTCTTAACCCAGTTAGACTTTTCTAGGCCAATAGAGCCTGTAAAAAAATGACTCCATATCGCATTTCCACATGTCACATTAGTCAGGCCTATATGTACTGTACAGCTCGTTGTCTCAAATAATCGAACTTGTTTTTCATCTTGGTATGTACTCGGCCTCCCTGTCTGTTTCAGATGAAGACTAACGTGCTTGTCCTCGTTCTCACCACCTCTTTCCAACCTCGCGCGGGTGAGGGTGATTGGACGCATTGCCCTGCAGAGTGCGATACAGACGATTTTGCATGAAGAGAGATGAGGTAACAGGCCTACTATTAAAGCGGAAAAGCAATCTTTTTTTGTGTGTATTTCCTGTATACATGAACTAAAACGACGCGTTAACAGACCACATCGGCAGTGTCGAAAACAGACATTTTTAACACCCGCAAGGGGTGCACAAATTACAATTAAATTCTGCAAATTAAGAGGAGTTCAAATTGATTGGATTAAGTTCCACAGTTTCTCACTTTTAACTCAACTTATGATGTTATCGATACTTGTAAATGAAACAAAGCTAAACACGTAGAAAAATAGAACACGGAAAAGATGCGAAAAACTTTAAATAAGGACACAAACATCTTTTTGAGGTATTTGGCGAAAAAACACCAGTCAGGTAAATAAAATGATTTAAAGGAAGTATGAGTCAGGTGCCAGAAATATTTGAGGACGTAAAATATTCTGTCACAGATCAATTCCAATGTATTTGAAAGTGTTTTTCAGGAAGGGTTGACATTTTAGTATTATTCGTGACCATGTAGAGTCTGTACGAAGCCCCGGCTCTGACGCAAGAGAGATAAGAGGACACTCCCGTGTTCTTAGATGAGCTCTGATTAAGCAAGAACAATTAGAGTTGCGGCAAAGGTAAATGGCTATATGCATGTACCTTCATAGGTAGATCTAATAGGCCTATCTGTATTTCTCGCACAAAAACATGTAAAAAACAGTGCGATTTGTCGTGTCGACTTGGGAAATTCGTGGAATCAAAAACTCTCATTCGTTACCCACGTTTGCCGAATTTTACAAGACCCTCGAAATACATGTAGGCCTTTACATGCAGAGTTTGTTCTATTTTCATTTGGTTGGTCGAATTCGACGAAGATTATTCGCTTTCAGTTATCTCCCTTGTACATGTATGCCTGCACACATTCTTGAAAGTTCGGCATGCCCTTGATTAATTCTGCCCACGTTATGGATATTTCGACAAACCATTTGGCGGTGTAAGACTCACTGGACACCATGAAATACAAGTTTCAAGGTTGGCAAAACTTTGTTTCCAGCATTGTCGTTTGAACATACCGGGCCTGTTGAATAAATATGAAGGCCAGTGGAAGCATTGGGACCAATGCTATTTTTGATGACCAATTTGTCTCCTTGTGATATGCAAAGAAATGGGAAACTTTCGAGGAACCGAACCAGAATGTAGGAGCATTTGGCTCCTAATTGCCTTTTTAGATGACCTTATTGTTCGTGTTGGATTATGAATGAAAAACCTTGTAGTCAAACCAAATATTGAACTGATCGTTACAGACATATACCATACATTTATTGTCATATTCACAGTAAGACAGTAACCTTTTGGTTCTTCAGATGTGCAGGATGGTTCAAGAAAGAGGATGAAAAGATGGCCCTCAACACACCTATACCAAAACAAACCGTAGTACATCAGTCTGTAAATAGGCAGTTTTTTCAATAAATATAAAGTAGTCAAAATATTTCTTTGTCATGGGTTGGTCCGATTCATCTTCTCTTTGGTTAGAAATATATAGGCATATACTATACATCGCTCATGTTTCATAATTGAAGACTTATTCTCCTTAAAAGATTGTGAATTTTCAATAAATGTTATCTCCGATTTATGCAGGTGTTGGCCATGAAGGATGGTGGTATAAATAACATTATTGTAACAATATTTAGGATATTTAGGGAAAGGTTCCTCACTGCTCCTGTAATTATTACAGTCGACTTGATTGTGTTCATTAGAATTATTCATGTAAATAAACTCGAAAAAAAAAACCCAAACGTGTTCATGGAAACGTTCGGGAGAGGTCTAATCCAATGCAATGTATATCAGACTTGTTTGCACTCTGTTTTCCCCGAAAGAGCGCCTCGTCACAATACAGATGTTCACAGGTCTCTGGTATAGAGAGAATGTCATCCGATTTATTGCTTGTGTTTCGTGGACAATAGCTAAATCTTAAAGGTACCCAAGATAACAAAAAACACATATCGTGTAAAATGTTTTGAACGTTGAATGAACATTTTGCTTTTGGCATTTTGTGAGTTGCCAAACATTCATGGAATGTGTCACCTTCGAGACATGTTAACGTGTTACATATACGAATCAGGATAGCGTTCAGATTTGTCACTTTTCTCTGAAAAATCCTGTTTAACCTCGATGATTATAAAATGAAATTTGTCTTTTAGTGCCGAGAATAAGATAACTGATAGCTTTGCCATCAGAACCAAGTCTTCTGTTTGGATGTTCCAAGCTAATTTAACAGTGATGGTGACAAACTACAGTGTAGTCAATGTAATCATGAAGAGGCCTTGTAACCACACAATAACGTGAGAATCAAAAGAATCAACCTTATTCACAGAAATCTCAGTTTCAATACTTATGGCTTCATTTTGCTGAAATTGGTTTAACTGACCCTTGAGCAAAACAATTATGATCAATAAAGACAACCTCATAAAATTAATATCCCTCAAACTCATTTATTTATAAATAGCCAAATTTCAAAAGTATAATTATAATTTATCAATGATCTGAAAACACTATAAATGTAGTGTAGAACAAATTTGTATCCAAATTTAAAAGAAAATAGTAAAATGACAACAAAATGGAAGTCTTATAATAGCCTCTCTTGCGCTGCATGCTCCTTACTTTCTCTTGCGTTTCTGAAAAAACAAAAACAAAACAAAACTATATAGCAATTGCAACAAACACAGGGAATGCTTTGCGGATTGATTTCTCAAGATATCTGAATAAGCTACATTGCTAGGCTAATGTTTCTATAAGGTATGGAATTTATATATACAAGTTCTTCCTCTACGAACAGCCTATTAGGCCTACGTGCTGGTGAAGTTTTTCCCTAACATCAGTTGACGGTATATATTCATTCTTGTATCACACAGGCAGCAGGTTCAATACACTGATGATGTTCTTGTACAAACGCTCATTCATACTTCATCTTCCACATGAAAAGCAAGATGCATGAAGACTTCATCTTTGGCCCAATAGGCCACATGCTATTTTCATTCGTGTGTCATCGTCCACATAAACATCAGTCTACATGCTACGTTCATTCATTCTTCTTCTTCCACATAAACGTCAGTCTACATTCTACGTTCATTCATATTTCATTTTTCACATAAACATCAAGCTACATGCGGCAGTCATTCATACTTCATACTAATTCAATTTCCACATAAAAAGCAAGATGCATGCACAACAGGCTACATTCTATTTCCATTCACGCCGTTGTATAAGTGAAATATTCTTGGGTACGGCTTAAAACACGAATCAAATAAATAAATAAATAAATAAATAAATAAATTTTCATTCATACGTCATATTTCACATAAACGTCAGTCTATATGCTACGTTCATTCATACTTTTTCTTTCACATAAACGTCAGTCTACATGTTACGTTCATTCATACGTCATCTTTCACATAAACATCAGTCTACACGCTACGTTCATTCATACTTTTTCTTTCACATAAACGTCAGTCTAGATGCTACGTGCATTCATACTTCATCTTCCACATAAACGTCAGTCTACATGCTACTTGCATTCATACTCCATCGTCCACATAAACGTCAGTCTATATGCTACGTTCATTCATACTTTTCCTTTCACATAAACGTCAGTCTACATGTTACGTTCATTCATAGGTCATCTTTGACATAAACATCAATCTACACGCTACGTTCATTCATACTTTTTCTTCCACATAAACGTCAATCTAGATGCTACGTGCATTCATACTTCATCTTCCACATAAACGTCAGTCTACATGTTACGTTCATTCATACGTCATCTTTCACATAAACACCAGTCTACACGCTACGTTCATTCATACTTTTTCTTCCACATAAACGTCAGTCTACATGTTACGTTCATTCATACGTCATCTTTCACATAAACACCAGTCTACACGCTACGTTCATTCATACTTTTTCTTCCACATAAACGTCAGTCTAGATGCTACATGCATTCATACTTCATTTTCCACATAAGCGTCAGTCTACATGCTACTTGCATTCATACTCCATCGTCCACATAAACGTCAGTCTATATGCTACGTTCATTCATACTTTTTCTTTCACATAAACGTCAGTCTACATGTTACGTTCATTCATACGTCATCTTTGACATAAACATCAGTCTACACGCTACGTTCATTCATACTATTTCTTCCACATAAACGTCAGTCTAGATGCTACGTGCATTCATACTTCATCTTCCATATAAACGTCAGTCTATATGCTACGTGCATTCATACTTCATTTTCCACATAAGCGTCAGTCTACATGCTACTTGCATTCATACTCCATCGTCCACATAAACGTCAGTCTATATGCTACGTTCATTCATACTTTTTCTTTCACATAAACGTCAGTCTACATGTTACGTTCATTCATACGTCATCTTTGACATAAACATCAGTCTACACGCTACGTTCATTCATACTATTTCTTCCACATAAACGTCAGTCTAGATGCTACGTGCATTCATACTTCATCTTCCATATAAACGTCAGTCTATATGCTACGTGCATTCATACTTAATCTTCCACATAAACGTCAGTCTAGATGCTACTTGCATTCATACTCCATCGTCCACATAAACGTCAGTCTATATGCTACGTGCATTCATACTTTTTCTTTCACATAAACGTCAGTCTACATGTTACGTTCATTCATACGTCATCTTTGACATAAACATCAGTCTACACGCTACGTTCATTCATACTTTTTCTTCCACATAAACGTCAGTCTACATGCTACTTGCATTCATACTCCATCGTCCACATAAACGTCAGTCTATATGCTACGTTCATTCATACTTCTTCCATATGAACGTCAGTCTACATGCTACGTGCATTCATAGGTCATCTTTCACATAAACGTCTGTCTACATGCTGCAGTCATTCATGCTTCATCTTCCACATGAACAACAGGCTACATTATATATTAATTCATTTCTCTGTTCTCACACAAACGGCATTATGCTACATTTAGTTAATCAATCTTCCAGACAAACATCAGGCTACATCCTACATTCATTCAGATTTCATTTTCCAGATAAACAACAGGCTACTCGTTACACCCATTCATTATTCATATTCCATACGAACATTTCTTATCCTCCACACAAACTACAGACAACATGCTGTATTCATTACTTATCCTCCACACAAACTACAGGCAGCATGCTGTATTCATCCCTTATCCTCCACACAAACATCAGGCAACATGCTGTATTCATTTCTTATCTTCCACACAAACTACAGGCAACATGCTGTATTCAGTCCTTATCCTCCACACAAACACAGGCTACATGCTACATTCATTCATTTCCCGCCCCTCACAGAAACTACAGGCAACATGCTACATTCATTCATTCATTCTGTATTTATTACACATGCGTTAGGCTACATACTACATTCATTCATTCATTCTTCATAAAAACGACAGGATACATGCTGAACGAAGTCATATTGCATACAAACGACAGTCTACCTACTACTTTCGTTCCTTATCCTCTACAGAAATGACATGCTGTATGCTACATTCATTCATACCTCATACTTCACACAAGTTACATGTATATGATACATCTATTCATTCCTCATCCTTCACACAAAACCACAGGCTACATGCTTCATTCATTCCTCATCCTTCACACAAAACCACAGGCTACATTTATTCATTCATTCCTCATCCTTCACACAAAGCCATAGGCTACATGCTACATTTTTCCTCATCCTTTTCCCGCAATTATCAGTTACTTACCGGGCAGTTGGCCGAGCAGCCTGCAGAGTCGTTAGCACAAACGGTAGAATCACAGAAATCTCCATTGAGAGATGTTAGGGTGTAAAACGCTAGGGCAGAATCATCTAAAGAAAAGAGAAAATAAATTTGTGCAAATTCCAAGCAAACAGCAGAGGACATTTACACCTGACAAAAATTAGCTGACAAAATTATCACGTGTATAGTAATGTTTTTTTTATTTAGCTGTCGAAGCGGCACGAGTGCAGACATCAGTAGACATCCCTATCTTGTTTTCATAGATTTAACTGGAGTCCTTAGCATCCTTTCGTGAATATTTACATGACTAGTCACTTTTATGAATGGAGGAAATCCACAGTGCGTGTTCGAATCCATCTTTCGCTGTTTTGGCTGTGGCGTTAGGTCAAGAAGTATGTGAGGTGCCTGGCCAATGTCGGTGGTTCGCTCCCTGCACAGTTTCCTTCCCCTGAACCTAACTTTCCTAAAGCTCTACTGGCGTCGGACAGATGAAATATGGTAGAGCTCCACATTAAACAACAGTCAAATAAAAATATAAACAAATCCGTAGCCTATCACGTGGAAGCTGGAATCTCACACCCCGCCTCATTGTCAAGGACAAATCTTCCTCACACAGCAGAGAGCTCTTTCAAAAAGGCCCCTATTTCGTTTTAAGCACGATCGTGGCCAGGGGCAAAAATAAAATAAAAGTAAAACTAACCTGGGTTGTAATAGTCGAACACCCTGACAGGATTGGGCTTGGGTTTGTTAACGTTCCCACTTCCGGTTGCCGTAAAGCTTGTACAAACGCCTCTGCTTGTTATCTAACGAGGACAAAAATATCAGATTTTATGGCGTTCTAAACAGGACAAGAGGAAAGTTGTCGCTTACTACATTTACATACTAACTTCACTCGAGCTCGCACATACGGAACAAGTCAGTCTGTTAAAGAGCCTACCAGGGATAAGACGTTGGAAAGTTTAACGCTGTAGGTAGTGCATGTAAATTTATGTATCATTCAAACGATGTCAGATACTTCAACAGCAACACATTTCGCTTACCTCATCCAGATACATCAAGACTTTGCCGTCCAGCACATCCACCCTCTTGGCCACAGACAGCAGTTGATCTTTCCCCTCCTGAGTCAGGCTAAAATCTGACGGCAACCGGATTTCAATGTTCGCCATACTGCTGGCCTCACCACGAAGATATCTGACAACAGTAGTACTTCGTTAATGGCGCGCTTTAAGACAAATACATCAGTATATATGGAGTTCAAACCCGTCAAACTCTCTTTGATTCATTAAATTATTAAATTTGCATTTCAGGCCGCATTCCGAAATTGTCACGTGTACCACAGCGGTTAGGTTTATGGGTGAAGAAAACAGGGTTGTCTGTAGAAAACCACTGCCCGTCGTCAAGTATCTAACAAATCTAACCATAATGACCTATTCAACATAATTAATATTTGCATTTAGTTCAAAATTTAGATCCAATTTGTGAGTGATATTGCCTTGGCATGATGTTTCAGAGCTCAAGGCAATGTAAAATAGATGACGTCATGGCTATATGCACAACAGAACACTGAGGTGCCATCATCAAAAGTCAAACAAAAATAACCCACAGTAACCCATCCAAGGTAGAATTTTGTCTTCAGAAATTGTGATTGGCTACCCATCCGAAAGAAAGACAGCGTGTGTTGGGAAGCACATGCTTTGAAGAGCCGGCATCCTGGTGTATAGTACTCACTTGGCACAAACGCTTAGCTCAATGACCGTGGGTGTGTCTCTGATAAGGGTCGTGGTGAGCGTGAACGAGGGCTCCAGTACTGGGGTCTGGATGTGGTACCTAACTGAAATCTGAAAACATACAACGAAAACACAAGTCAAACGATGTATATCATTTAGTGTATGTATCTGATATCAAAATATCACTAGAACCACATCTTAATGCAAACCGGAGCCTAAAGTAACAATCCTATGTCCCTACCTGGCTTTGATTGGTATGATGGTAGACTACATGCAGGTAGTGAGGGAAGTTTGGAAGAAACTCTCGTACACTATAAGACACACTACCAGGATAAGTAATATTCTCAAACAAGTGTACATGGACTTAAAATAATTTTTGTTTGGGTCAGAGCGAGTAAAACGTGTATTCTACGTGCTAGTGGCGTTGAAGTGTATAGATGTACTTACGGAGACCAAGAACACGCCCATCCCAGATGCCCGCACGGTAACACTGCTGGCGTTAACCGGTAGCTGAGGAAGATAAAACATGACAATGAAAACAAAATCTTTAGATCATCGGTGAGCCTATGGGCTAACTGTTCTGGACACACACTACCGAACTAGTATACTTGTGTAAAATTGTGGTGTGCAAACATTCTATATATTCTAGCAATAAGAGGATGCTTCTTTGAACCATTACCATGATTCAAAGATATTGAATGTCACTTATCTTTGTACTTAGATAAGCCGAACGAAAAGCCTCATTAGTTATTTGATTATTATTAAATGGAGAAAACATGGACACATTACCGTAGCCTGTTGTAACTCCAGCCTGTTGGCGTCGTTCACAGTGAAGGATGCAGAAGTCCCGGCGGCCTCAACAGTAATATAACCCTTCTGGGTTTTCGTGTAGAAGAAAGGTCCCATAGCACTGAGAGCCTGGACAGCAACCACTGTATCCTTAAGGACAACAAAAACAAAATGATAGAAACATAACGACATATTCATCATTATGTGACGAAGAAAAATCAAAGATTTCATTGATATTTGTAAAACAAATACCCAGTTTACCAAAAAGACAATTGAACATATCACTGAATCCGGATTCATTTCTGTACTTATCATTATAGACGAAAGAATAAATGTCAACAAAGCATTTGCATGATATATACTTGCTGAATTTTTCGCAACTCTCGAAGAAGACACAAAGACGTACACGACCTCAGATATGATACGAAGCTTCTCTTACCTGAGTGGAGACAAATCCCCCATAATCATTCTGCTGACTGACGAGCCAAGCCAGACACTGGGAGCTCTTGCTGATGTCTTTCTTCAGGGCATACACAAGACACACGTAACTGGTAGCTTCAATGCTGGCTGCCTTTGACTGGTGTCTCGGCGGTTCCCATCTGTACACGGGATCAGCCTCCACCTCCCAATACGTGTAGCCGTCTGTCAGTAGATAATAAATTATATCATATCTAAAGCATCATTGGTTCCCACTAGCAGCAAAAGGCACATCTGCAACTACGTGACATTCCCACCGCTGGCAACACGTCGGAAAAATGTACTGCTTATAGTTTTTGTGAGACACATGAATCTCTCACATCGCCAGAACAAGAGAATATGTGTGTATGGTGAAGTAAATAAAGTTACACAACTTGGATATTGCTGTTGTTGCTGCACGTGGCCCAAGCATATGTACAGGACAAACATTAAGAATGATCCGTTTCCAGCAAAGCTTTTTAGCCAGATGCTATGTAAACATAAATCTATTTTAAAGACCAAGACACAGGCCTTTATAGAGGTTACTGTGCACAAACCACAATGCATAATAGGTGAATTCTGAATGGATATCATTATTTGGAATCAAGTTTAGAACAAACCTCTATTTGTGGCCCTGGCCTCAAGAGTTTCCAGCACGCTGTCCACCCGCCGGCTGCCAGACAGGGCCAAAGCGTACGCTCCGATAGCCAAGTCATACAGGTCCGCACTGGTATTGACGTAGTTCTCCACAAACCGTTGAGCCTTGGCGATAGTACGGCTGAAGTCTGTATCCTGTTGAGGAAAATATAATAGCAAGCGTATATCAATAGTGAGAAATACTGTACTGGGTCTTATGGTTGTCCGCGCACTTGTACTTCATCCGGTATGATCGACCACTGGAGCAATGTTACTAAAAATAGACACCGCCATTCTCAGGAATCATGGGAATTAACATTTGGAGGTCATGTTGAATGAGACGCTTGAACCTCAACTCACTCCACATTCTTACGCACAGGAGCAGAGTTGCTGTTGTCAAGCTGAATCGGGCGACTCATTAGGTATAAATAGATATAATTTTATCATGAAACGCCTTACCACAGCATTTTTTTTGTATTTTCTTATTTTCGTGTTCGTCTCTAGTCTGAACATAAGATCGGCTGTTTCCGTAGCTGAATGCGCTAGTAATCACAATTGTGCGTTGGATTGCATTAATTCTGATGATACATACTAATAGTAGACAAAACAAAGTCAAAAAGGAACATCTCGTAGTTAAAGAAAAGTTAAGGTCATTCATCGCACACCTTAATGAATGAACACAGATCTATCGGTGAGTGTTTCCCGTGATCTCTGACTTGAGGGTTTCTCTTACCGTTGATGGGTTTTCCAACAAGGCAGTGAGTACGTACGCTGTCAACGCGTCACCACCTCCAGATTGTCCCTGTAACACAACGATCCAAATGAGGACAATTACAAGTTTTGCATTATTTACATTAACACTAATAACGAGGATAATTTACATGATTATACAGCTAATTTACCTTGGATTTATTGTCATAACAGATGATTAGAGCAAAACTCAGGACAGTTTCATTCATAAGAAGCCTATCTGTTTGATGTTTGATACGAATTCCTCACGTTCTTATTTTACTTACACATCAAGCTTAATATGTGTGCATTAATGGTGGAAGGCGGTAACTTTATTAGACAACATAAAATGCCTAATACGTAGCCTGCACATATGTTGCATGGGTATGTTGAGGGTTGTCAAACAAATGACAGATATACAAGACAAAAATTTCAATAGCCAGGGTTTAGTAAGAGCAAAGAAATAGTTAAACCAGTCACTGTGGGCCGTATTTGTATATACTGGAAGATTTATACACATGAACAACCCCATTTTCCTCAAACTTTGATTATACCCAGACGCTCTGGCTGTCTCGGGCGAACAACCTCACTAAAACTCTACATATTCCCACAGAATATTTCTACTGGTTTACCGGTAAAAAAATGAATGAATGTTTCTGCTGTTAAACCAGTTAGGAGTCGTTCTTACCTGCAGTCGTTTGTTGTGGAGTTTTCCCTTTGACCGGAAGGATCCGTCGACGTTCTGCTGTGCAGCTATATACGCATAGGATGCTCTCAGAGCCACTGGGTCCAGGTTCAGAAAGTCGTTACTGGCCGCCGTTACAAAGGATTTGGCAACAAAGGCTGTTAACCTGGAAAGGAAAGATGGCATATTGTCGAATAACATAGCGGATAACATAGGTTTGACAACTGATAATTAAAAACAGTGTAATGTAGCTTGTTTATAACGGACGAAATGTGTCAATTTACCTGACCTTCAAAAGGTTTTTTTAAATGTTCATGTAAATCCTTGGATAATATGTTTTGTGATTTATGATTTATGTCTGTAAGTCCCTGGTTCACTCACCAAAGATTGCCTTCTTTGTCGCGATTTCCGAATGCGCTGTAAGACCCGTCGTTCCTCCTGTAGTTCATTTGGCGTTGGTATCCTTCAAAACCAAACAAATATCTGAGAATAAGATTGAATTTACAAATTCTTTAATTCACTGGCCTTTGATAACTCCTCAGCCAAAGCACAGGGTACATTCTATGTCTGAACCTTTCGGTACATGACTCAAGCAAATTTTGGAGATGATTTGTCTTTCTTAAATTTCAACGTTTTATATTTCAGAGCGAAGTTGGAGTGTTACTCCAACTTCGCTCTGAAATAAACAACGGTATTTCTATTTAATCTTTCTTGAAAGCCTATGTCCGTTTAAGATAAAATTTTATAAAAGATTCGGCTTTGAAACGTCTTGTGTTTTTCTCTATGTTCTTTAGAGCTAAATCGACTGTACCTTGAGAGATGAAGTCAATCGCTTGTCTCCTCCGTTCTCCTGTCAACTGACCCACGGACTGCAGGTATGTAGACACAAACACGGTGGGGGCAAAGTTCACCATATTCTGCTCTCCGCATCCATAAGACATGCGCACTAGACCTGCCAGGTTCGACACCGTGCCCCCCAGTACGTCACCTACGGAAATGACATATGGTTGTCTTGTATCACTTAACAAATAATAGTGTCGGCTTGCTATTGTCATTGTTCGCTTCGCCACCTTGGGATCAACCCCTTGGCTTTGCATTGGTCAGAGAGCGTGGTAATGGTTGCGATGACTCAGTATTTGTAACGTTCTATATAAAATATGTTATTGTATCTTTGAACTTACCCACAAGTTTCACTTTAAGTTTCTCTGAACCCTGCACCACTCCTGGTGGATACGAAACTGGGCTGGTCGCTTGATGGTGGCTTGAGCTGGTTAGGTTAACCAGCTGGATAAAGTTGTATTCGTCCGCCACGCCCTCTGGCTGTACATATGAAGAGTTTTGTTAGATAAAGTACTTACAAGACCATCAACAACCCTAATTTCATCTTCCAACCAAGCAATTTCTAGAGCCATTGGTATATTCATCTTACTTGTTAGACTTTACTACAATTTTAAGGAGTGGCGGCATATTCACTTCAATGGACATGGATAAACTGTGCTAAAATGATAAGATGTTAATGAAATAGTGAAGCGGTTTATAGTTTGTGACTACAAGAGAAATACTAACGACCTTTTTACACGACGGCACAAAACTGATGACAAGCACATGACAACTGGCAAAGTTTTGTATATCTGAAGGTTAATCCTGAAGGTCACTTACCTCCACGAGCAGAGTCTTAGTGAGACCATCAAAGGCGGCTCCTGACCGGGCTGTCACAGTAATGGGAATATTCCCCAGCTTAACAGCTTTGATAGGAAACACAACAGATTTGGGAATACCACTGGGTACCTGAAAAAGATTGTATACAGACGTTGTATGCAAAATGGTAAAACCAAGGAAATCAAACGAACAGATCCTAAAGTACATGTAATAGTGTTAAAGGAGAAGAAAACATAAACATGATGTCAAAATCAGATAAAAGAGCGTCAAAACTTATTTGAAAATATGATGTTTAATATTTTTTTGGATTTTTTTTTCAAGAGAAAAGGGTATTTGAAAATATTTTTGTATGATGGGTATTTGGGTAACTTTTGCTATTTATAGTTGTTGCATAATAATGTTCTAAATAAGGATGTGATGCTTGTCCAATAAATTTATTTGAACGTAAATTTGTTGTTGATATCAAAACATATGTATTTAACCTAAATTATGATAATGTTTATGAACATATTAAAATATAATATGATCCAAATGGAAGTTTAATATATTTGTTAGCTGAAACGAACAAATTCTAGTGCAAAAATAGTTATTAGACCTGTGTTACATCCTCATTTGTGACATTATTAAACAACGACATTTGGTCCCAAATACCCACCATACAAAAATTAGGAAAAATCTTTAGGAAAAATGGGGAAACGATATTGAAGATCACATTAAGGAATAACTTTTCGCACTCTTTTATCTGAACTTTATGTCATTTATATGTTCTCTCCATCTTTGGCAATACGTAGTCCTAGTAGGGGAGTATTCTTGAAATCTGCGTTTACATTAATCTAATAATGAAGTTCTTTGAGAGACGCTTTGCGTCTGTATATCTAAGACTGACTTTCTGCTGCGATATTCGCCATGATTTGGGTAAAATATTGCCAATTTAACGTTACACTTCAACGATTCATTCTCCTGCATGCCTTGTTAACAATATTAATTCATATCAATCACCAAAATCCTGTCACCATGATATGGTTGGAGTAGTGCTGATGTTAAGGCCTAATCACACACACACACAAGTACTGCCTTGTTGATGAGGTGAACTAGAGGTTCGATCTGGAGCCAACTTGAAGACATCTTCGTGACGTTGTAATATAATGTTGCAAGCGACACTAAGCACCGTTAAATTCAACAAAATGGCCGGTTTCACTGCACCGATTATAGACAGGTTTAGGAAACGGATTCCTCAAACTTACTGTTAAAGTCCGGCTGCGGGATCCAGGAAGTAGAACTTCCTCTCCAGCGTCATTGATGTCAAGAGTTTGGAAGCCATCAGATTCTTGCAGTTCAACATCAACCTGAAATCAAAAGTCATACATAAGACAGTGTATATTCCTTGATCTGTACACCAATTCTTTTTCTTTTGTCACCTAGGTGGGGTGACATCTTTTCTTCATTTTTCTCGGTAGTAGTTTTTATTTCTTTTCTTTTCATGTTTAGTTTCATTTTTCATTGGGTGTACATCATCTGGAAACGGTCACTGCAGACAAGGTTTTACAACGCGCCTTCATCAAATGAATACTTGAACAAGCACTCATTTGCAATAGATGCGTCATCTCGCTGAGCGATTCGTGTCGCCTTGCACGCTGACAAATGGTTAAATGAATGTCTGGTATTAAAAGATAGCATGTCCATGTTGAAAGTTGGGATGTTAAAACTGACTGACCGACAGAGATATGGAGCTATTCAGTTTCGTAATATCTTCAGGTTGCGGTAAAAGGTCGCATTTAATTTGTTTAATTATTTGACTGGTGTTTTACGCCGTAAGAATATTTCACTTATCCGACAGCTGTCGGGGGAAACCCACAACCATCTGCATGTTGCTGAGAGACCTTCCTACGTACGGCCTTAGAGGAAGCTAGCATATGTGACCTGTATTAACACCCAGTCTACTTACCGTCAGATTTATTTTGAGGTTGTTGAAAACGTTGACTTGAAGGAAGAGCTCTTCTCCTCGGATTACGGAGTATGGCAGGTATATGTTAGCAAAGAACGGTTTGACCACTGTCAGCTGTGGGATATACAGTATATTTAAATTCAGAGCAATGCTATGTTTTCCTCAGGATGGTTTTCCACACATAGTTATATACTGACACCTAGTTACACCAGATGATCGAGTCATTTCCCAACATTGCCCAGTCTAATAATTATGGCTTGTTGAAATCAAACCAACGTTAAAAACAGTGGCAATTTTACCGAGTTCAATTTAACCAACCAGGACAAATCTGTTCACAACTGAAGCGTACGGTCTTCGCCTTAATATCTTGGCAATACATGTGTATCGTGCCTTTTTTGAACAGCAAATAGGAAATCAGCTTAATAAACTAATATCTGTTAAATGTGGTATATGTGGGTCTGGTTGTAAAGTTTGAATGTCAATAAACGTACTAAACTTCATTAGACGTAGCATACATCAAGTTGAATTATTGGCTTGACTAATACCTTGGCTGGCTCCGTAGAAAGTCCGAATCCTGACTGGTCATTGATGGCGAAGGCTGTGGCCTGCCAGGAGGTGATGCTGTCCGGGGCTGTCGTCTGGATATTCACTTCTCCACGGGAACTGTGAGATCAAATGTTTGCGTTTAGCAAGCAACACTAACACGGTATTCTGTCCCGATATTGTGTAACTTCATAGTGCATACAAATCTGGCTTTATTCTTAGTCGTCTGCATATCAAAGAACAACAAATTACTTATCTAGAAAGCTGTTTGGTCGGCTTAATAGTTACTATGATTTATGGTTTAGGAGACTCGATACAACGACTGATGGCATTCGTGTGAGTCATTTCAACTGAACTGTGATTGAAGTTGTCGTTGCTGTCGATGTACAGGTGGTCTGTGTTTTTGTGGTTTAGTGGAACAAATGGATTGGATTACGGTAGTGGTAGTAAGTGTGGCATTGGTTTGTCCCTCTTAGGAGACATTCACACTTTTTGGCGTAACTCACTTTGCGACTTCCACATCAAACATCCATGTCTCTGGGAAGAGGGTTCTTAGTTCTTCAACTTGGGAACCTCCAGAACCCCCAGCGGCGAAGTCTTCTTGAGGTGCCAGGGCCGGGAGAGGCAAAGCAGATCCTGCAGTTGCTTTATTACCTTAAAATACAAAACAAAAAAGACAGGCGACCCTGCCATAACCAAATACAACGTAACAAGCCAAGGCTTTACCAACATAGTGACCTGCTCGTGTCTTTCTTGAAATCATGAAATGCACGCAGGACACGTACCTTAAGTTCCACATACAAGTATACATCCATGAAAACACCACGTATCCACACGAAATCTGGGTTTGAAAAATGCTGGTTGATTCAGGTTATCGGTGATCATTGAATCGTGTTATAGACACGTTTCTCCCAGATCAAACCTTGGGAGGAGGGGCAAAAAAACATCCCTGTTCCTCCGGGTACAGACCTGAGGAGGGTGGGGTGTAGTGCAGCTTCTGACACCCGCACCCTTCCCCTCCCTCACCTATATTTCCCTTTCGGAGCGAGTGAGTGCTTGGGGTTTCACATCGCACTTAACAATTTTTCAGTCATAAGACGAAGGAATCCTGAGTCCTGAGTTATGTGGCTCCTTGTTCCACCGCTCTTTTATCTAGTGCTGCTTCACTAAGGCGACTTACCCTAGGCAAGTAAGCCGTCCCGCCCGAGCCATTATACTGATACGGGCCAACCAGTCGTTGCACTATACTCTTTATGCTGAACGCCAAGCGAGAAAGTTACAACTTCTGCTTTTAAGGTCTATGATGTGCCCCGACCCAGGAATAACCTCTCCCGCAGCGGAGGTTCTAACAACTGTCCTATCGGGGTATGTCACTTCAATTTCGGACGGACCTTTATAACTATCTATAAACTTATATTTGATTAACACTGAAAACGGTTTACAGTGTAAATGTTAGCAACCGGCCCACAAACTCAACGTCTGGAATTTTAAATTGTGTCAGCTAAAAACACCTCAACAAACCTGACGTTAAGAGTGTTATGATAACTAAATAAAATTTATAAAGGACCGCTGGCAACTGAACAGGAAATCATTCCACTTTGGTGCAGCAGTGAGGTGTAATTTTTTCAGGCAGAAAAACAAGTAAAATTTACTTGAATACGGAGTACAATTACTGAGGAATCTGTGTGCTAAAAACTAGAGAGATGCGATTTATACTTTTTTGTTTTATCAAAAGGCAAAAGTAGGGTCAGAAGCAGAGTTTGCTATTTTAAGGCGTTTTCCTGAGGGAATTCTCCTTCATAATAACAATATGAACCAAAACCAAAACGTGAACCAAACTCATTTCCACATATTTGGTGTCTAGGCAGGGAGTAGAAATCTAGTAAGGGACGAAGTAACATGCTGGTTCCCGGAATCATATATTTATAAATAAAAAAAAAACAAAAAAACAAAAACAAAATGAAATAATTTGGAAGTTCAGAGGGAGCTCTACATTCACCACAATATTTCTTGACGCCTAAAGCATTGTCCGCGTTGGTCCCGTCGTAACATGCATGCCCGGAAACCAATGTATCGATTAGGGCCAGGAGTTCGATTCCTATAGTTGCATGCTCTTTTTTTTAGTGCTTAACAAAGTGAGATAATAGGTGGGAGAGATGAATTTAAACCATAGAAAAAATTATTTTGTATATTTCTTCATATATTGTCAAACTATATGTTAGATAAGTTTAAATATATTATTATATATCTATACAGATTATATATGATTTTCTTCTAATGAAAGCTCAACGCTATTTACTTCAGCTAACAGCATATCGTACAATTACATTGAAAAAACGGGGCAACTGTTTATCATTTTAGCTTATCCTATGCATTTCGCGATATACAGTAGGCTGACGGTTACCAACGAATATTTTAGCTTGGCCCATTCCATTGCCTACACTCATTGCATAACAACTTCAACTGTATACCGAGGAGGCCCTTCTGTCTTTTCGTAGACAATACGTCACTGTGAGCAGATTGGCAAACAACCTGAGCGACAGGGTAACGATTTCCCACATCGTTGCAAGTGACAAAATGGCCAATGACCAACAAGTATACCTTTCTATGTGTTTGTATTTATCTGTAACTTATTCTTCAGATGGAGGTAATCGCAAATAGCTACAACAAAATATACTCACGTGATCCCCGACGTCTTGACGGCTGTATTGGGCTGTACGCTAGTACACTGTCAGTAAGTACAATAAAGCCGGATGCCTGTAAACCCAAGTACTTGTTTATTTGATTGTTGGCTGCACGAGCGATAAACATCCTAAGAAGGTTGTTTTCTCAACACATAACGCCTTTTAATTTTACCATTAAAATATTTAAACAGCTATGTCAAAGTTCATTGCAGGACAAAAACGGCCCCAACTTTATTAAATTTAGACTAAACGGCCCAAAACTCGAACACGGTCTGTAACATGTACTTGTCTCGGTGTAGCCACTTACAGAGTTTCAATTCAAGATTAACCAATCCGCTTGAAAATATCAAAGCATCTCGACGATTTAATAGAAAATGTTGCAATCAACAAGTCATTTACGGGTAGGATGCTGATTTAATTGTAACTGACGAACCCCTATTATTGCAAGCTATGTATTGCCATAAGCATTAACCATTAGACACAATGTTCACTTACCTTAAACGCCTGCACAGCATCCATCACGCTGCTAAGGTATCCACAGTCTAATCCAGATATGGAACGTGTAACCTGAAGAGAGTCGAACAAAAAAGAAGATTAGATGTTTCGGTGGTATTTCTGGCTAACAACAGTAGCAAATGTCCGTGGTAAGATTTATATGTCATGCAAGTGAAAGAAACAGTGTAAACCATATGGATTACGCTTTGGGACTATTTAGAAGGTTTACTAACAATGTGACACAAGTCAAACATCCGTTGTCTGAAACCATTTACGGAACTAGGACGCTTTTCTACAAATAAGAAATTAAATGATCATAATATGTTTAGAAGTGGTTGTACCTGGCTTTCAGTGATGTCATTTCCGGACTTGAGCAGGAGAACCTTTTTGTCCACGACCAGCGTGGCAACCAATGAGTTGGGAGCTGTCAGCACCGTCATTGTGACGTTATCTCCAGGCTTCACTTCCTCGTCGCTGAATCCTACAGCCACCTGTCCAACACACAAAGGTTGGTACATGCAACTTTGACAACTCAGGCTGGCAGTAACTAGGAAATACTGAGTATCAAAGCTTAAGATTGTGGTTGAAACATTATCTAAGCTACAAGAACCCGTCGGCCGTTAGCCAGGTTTAGGCCTACCTCAAGGTGACCACTTTCTTTAACACACAAGTGAATATCTGCACTATTACTATAAAACACCTGTCTCTAAGATGTTTACAATACGACGAGGACATCATAGAGAGTAAAACCAGAGCCAACACAGAAGTGTGATAACTGGCAGACACAGAACATTTATATAAGCTTATTTTATGTCCCTGATGTTTTCAAAGCATATAAGTCCAACTCGGCATTTTGAATAATCCTATGCCTGCCCGGTGACGTCTAATAAACAGCAATAAATATCATTGTGTTTTACATAATTCTGTATAAGGGGACGAGTGAGTTACTACTTTGTATGCATTTACATGTACGGTTAGAATAAATTCCTAACTGAGATAAACTGACGAGAGGACGGATTTCACAAGTTTACTGCATTCATTTGGATACCAACACACTGTCTTCGCTGTTCTTCTCTAAATACTGTATGTATTTTGCATTGAAAACATTTCGACACAGCTCAGTATGCGTCTGATTTGCCGAGTATACCTTTGTTTCAAAGGGATCTTGGACAAAAAACTCTAAAGCATCAGCCACGATTTCTCCGCTCTGTGTCCTGAAAAACGCTACAACCTTCGCTCGTGGCGCCATTGCTGACGTAACGTCAAAAGAGAACGTGAATCTTTTGGAGCTGACCCGTCTTCTTTCTTCATACACTCTTACAACTCGTCCCCGGGAGGATACCTGAGGTAAAATGAACAGGGGTTGTGAGATATGACTAAACAATATACCGGTTTATTTGGGTTGTATTGAATATAACCACACATATTTTACGTGAACGATGAAGATAATCCATTTAAGAAAAGTCATACATATCTAGATAAGAGTCGTCCTAAAACACATTGTTTAAAGAGAATATCTAGCATCCCACAAAAGGCTGCCAAACAGAAATCTAACGAGGCACAATAAATCGCATAATGGCGCCTTAAAGTGTTAATAATATAAGGTTCTACTGATTCGACCCGCTCCGTAAAGGCCGAGCACTAGTATTAGCAGTGTTAGCCTCTAGAAATCCAATAGCTCCACTATGAACTGGTTCACGATGTCCATCAAACAAGCATCAGTTTAAATATTTATTGTGAAATAACTGTTTAGAGGAATCATCGAGTTGGTAAATTTCATAAAGTTTCGTTGTGTTCTCACCTTGTTAGACAGAATCATCATTTCTTAAAAATTTTTAAAACTATCACGTACCAGAATGCTAAATGAATCTGTTTCAACAGTAGACCGGAATTGTATACTCTGGGTATCTCCTGCCTGAGGAAAACAAGCAGACAATAAATGAACAGAACAAAAAGACGACAGTTCTCCGATCAGTTAGCGGGAATGAAACTGTTATTCAGATTAAAATTTATCCTTTAACACATATTAATTATAATGAAGATCTCACTTAAATTATCAAAGGTTTCACAGACAGCAACAAGCAATATAACTGTATAGTTCGTTGACGGAACAGAAAAAAAATGAGTGTTAACCTTCGGTTGGGTGTTGGATACCGCCATCTGCAGGAAACTGTTGCTTGGAGAGTAAGCTCGATTTGCATACCAGTAGTAAGCCCGTTTCTGGTATGTTGTCTGTAAACAGAGTAAAGAATGACGTCAATAAGCGAATTTACTCCAACAATATTTGCCCTATAATTTCCTATAGCATATTTTCTTCAGAATTTCTCTGGAGAAACGTTTAACTTTCTTAAACGTTTAATGTATTTATGTCATTATAGCGATCCTATTCTCGTAACATTCAGTAGAAGAAGCGACACTAAAACAACCTAATATTGTCCATCTACATCATTCTTAGATCCTTTGTGTACTTGCATGCATATATGCCATGCGGAACTTACAATAATGCTTAGCCTTTCTGCGTATTCGGGTACAGTGGGTATATTAATCTTCAAAAGACCTCCCCCAAGATCAGACAGCGTCACAAAGATCCGGGTAATATCTTCCTGGGAAGCTTTGGGTTTCCTCACAAAGGACACCTCTGCCAGGGAACTGTTGGGTGGGTTTGTCTGCGTGAGGGAAACTGTCGCCTCGGCGGTGTGAGTGACTTGGTGAGTAAACTCGGCCAGTACTTTCAGATTACCCAGAGGTCCATTAAACGCTGTTCCATCTTGCTGGCTGACCTTCAACTGTCATGTAAAAAATTACTTCAGACATCGTTTGTAATCTTGTCAACAAGCATGAACTACCTGTGGCTTTTGAGCAATTCTAGACCACTGACGTCTAATAAATAGCAACTAACACCAAAGCATTCTTTTACTTAATTCTGCTTAAGTCATAATGCTAGGGAGTGTGTACTTTGCTACATTTTACTCTTATACATGACGTAAATTGACTAGAGGTAGGATTTCACCGGTACAAGGTGTGACCTGTCATGCATATTGTGATAACTGCTGAGGTTCTATTCTCTGTACTGTAATCTAAGCTGGCAAATGACCAAGAGTACATGTAACAGCCACAAGAATTTACCACGAAGTGTAACCTAACATTAGAATTTTAAACCATGCACAGCCATTGTGGTCACTAAACTCCAAGGAAGATTCAATGTTGTTCTCACTAAAAGACTAGCCGACAAACACACTCCATTCCTTTAAACTTGTACTGATGTGACGTTAAGGCGTAATCAGTCATTCATTCATTTTATACTTGTAGCATATTTCTGGAATTTCTCACCATGGAATGGTCGTCGATGTTTTAAAAATCCCCAAAAAGAAACAGCAGAATAAAATCCAGGACTAAGAGAACATCAATCATGGCGTCCAGAAGGACTAAGTATATACTCACGATCACGCTATAATCAAGCCCCGGTTTGAACGTCCTGGAATTGCCTGGAGCATACTCGGCTTTCGTGGAAGTCTGATATACTGTGACATGCTTAGAATCGGTGGCGGTTATTCCCGTGAGAGTCTCCTGTAGCGTGGCTTCCACCTCAAAGCTATAAAGGCGCTGGTTACTCGTCAAGTTGCGAAGATCGTCTACGCTAAATGTCAAGGTGGATCTTCCAACAAACTGTGAAGAATATAAACGGTTTACAGATAAAGTGATGCAATGAAGTTAAATGCTGCTTTTAAGCATTTACATGAACAATTAGTAAGACCTAACTGAGGTAAATTGACAAAGAGAGCGGATTTCACTGGTTACGTATTAACACATTCTCGCCACTGCTGTATTTTTACTCTCCATGCTGATATCTTTTGCTTTCTGGTGTATTTATTTAATTTTTGTTTAGCGCTATATCCAAGTATTTCTGATTATTGAAGCTTGCTTCATAACACGCTCAGATTATTTCGATTTATTGCAAACACACATTTCCTTTTTCCATTGGTGTGGTTTATCTTTAAATACAGATATACGTTTTTGTCCAGTTGTTGGGTGGATTTTTAAAAATATGTTTTAGAGATTGTATGGGTTTTATTTCACGAACTGATATTTCCGAAGTTCGGCAAATGAACTAGAGACAGATTAGATTAACCCACAGTTGGATTTGAGACATAGGTATTAATATCAATATAAATTTGTCACTGGTGGGCAAAACAAAGCAAACTTGACTTTATTGGATCAATCTGCTAGCAATATTGGAAGAAAAACAACCCACATCAACTAAAATAGCTTGGTACAAAAATGAACAAAAAAAAATCCGTTGGCATATCATTTTAGTGGAATAAAGTAAGGGATACACTCTCTCCCTTCAAGAGTATAGCGGTATTAACATTCAGAGGGTTGTTGAGGTACATTCCTATAGCTATATTACAAATACTCCTGTCAGGAAAGATATTAGAAATTGAACTGATTTAAACAATAGTTATTTCGAACCAACTAAAATGGATTGGTGAGCAGGCGCAGGCACACCTCTCCATTCATATGGAACTGGACTGAGGTGCTTAAGACTACTTACTATAATTGATGTAAAAAATGATGAATAGGGACATTCTTCATACAATACTCACGTCGGGAACTGTTTGATGAAGGATAGGCTGGAGATCTTCTTTGTTGGACTTCCACCAAGGAAATCCCTTGACGCTGACAGACAACGTACCTCTGACGTCATCACCGAACGTGTAGCTGGAAGTAGACGGTAAACTGGCTGTTAGATTTTCGTTTGAAAGAAAGTAGATATAAAACTTACAGACACTGTGGGGTCGGTCGAACAGGTGAAAAGAGTGTGTTCTAATGTGGAAACCCCATTAGACTGCAGTGAAAAGCAGTAGCACTTTATATTACGTTACTTGCACAGAAGGCGTGATGGCTCCAAACATATTCCTGCCAAAAGTATAGAAGAATATATTAGAAAAAAAACAAAACTTGGAAGCCTATTAAACTTAAGCACCACTGAGGCTGATCTACGCATTCGACTGTCGTTGAACTTCGTGCTTCAGTTTTGTGGTGGTGACTTCTAAGATGAGAGCAATGTTGACCTAGCTATAAAACACTAATAATAATAATACGTAACTGATACACCTCGGCTTGAACACGGCGTTTCAATAATTTTACTGTAATTTATAAAAGAAAACAATCATCCCTTGTATGCGAGAAAGACAAAGGTGCATAATTTAAATTCTTCTATTCCAACAAATTTTGAGAAAAAAAATTAATTGATAAAAATTACTTCATTTTAAGCATTTTTTGGTGAGATGCCGCCTTCTCATTCCCATAAATCTGCGGCATCCCTAATAAATTTTTCACTGATTCTGATATTTGTTATTTAGAAGCTGATAACTAAACGCTAAAATGAACTACAAAAAATGTATTTGTATAATTTCAACAGCATAGGCCTAGCATGCCTAGGGTATCGGGGAAGATGAATGCGGTTTGGGTCGAGACGGTATGCTACTGTCTCATATAATTTGTGATACCGTCGTTAAATATTACACGGCTTGTAAATCAACTCATTTCACAAACATTGACAAGACCGTCCATTTAAATAACAAGGGAGCTTCGTGCAAGGAAGCCGTATAACCAAAGATGGTGGTCCATAAATAATACACACCTATCCCACAACATTTTGTGAAATGACCCTTCGGCTACACGTAAATAAATCGTTGTAAACGATCTCAAAATGATGTCTTATGCAGTAGTTCTGTCTTATCATATGTCACTTCATGGAGTGAATGGGTAAAGGCTTCTTCACAGCTTAGGCCGCGCAATCTGACAGCAACGTGTTTGATTGGATAAAAATTCTCCAGATGTCTGCCTTGATTCACACCAGGAATTTGTGCAGTATTGTCATTTTGAACTTTACCAGTTATTCGAAGAAATGTCATTAAAATAATAAAACATGATGCTTTTTAGAAAGCTTTCGATCGAAATATGTTTTAGCCAGGTGCTGTCTTGTCCTTTAAGGTGTGAAATTAACAAGCAGTAGAGGAGGTCGATGAAAAGTGTACTCGCGAGAAATAGTGGATCATTGTTTTACTTGGCTGTGGTGTGTTGTCGTACTCTATATCATTTCACTAATACCATACGGATCATGTTTATAGGTAAAAGAATCAGCACAGAGCCTTGAGAAAAACATCGCGACCAAACAACTGGTTCAACTAGTCAACAAATTGAGGAAATCGCTAAGGGCCTGGAGACAAACATCTCGATCCAATGACGGGTTCATGTTGACACATTGAGGTAATTGTCCAGAGCGTGGGGAGAAACATCCCGATCAAATGATGGCGTCCAGAAACAGCACACAGCCTGGGAAGAAACATCTGGATCGAACATGATCATGACAAAACTTCTTGCTTCAAAGTCGAATCCGAACAGACATCAGCTGGATATGAACGTGCGATCCCAATGGTCACGAGAAGAAAAAAAGGACTGTCAGAACTAGATTAAGTCCATACTTACAGGCCAGTGATCGTTACGTCAACGGTTTCATGTTCTTGAGAAACAAATGATGGCGGAATGACTGTCACCTCGAACCTTGGCAAAACTGAAAGCACACACAGCAAGACCTATATGTGAGGGGCGGCGTTTTAGATGATGTGGGTGATGCGAGTGTCCAGAGGGCGAGTTGTGAGGGTGCGGTGCCATGATTTACCATTTCATTTATTTCATGCTAGAATTTCCGTATTAAAGAATATAAGTCTGAGCAACAAATAATTTATTTACATAAGCTTCGGTTGCATCTTTAATCAGGCAGTTTGTCAGTGATTTGCCGAATGTCGGTGGTTTACTCCGGGCACACCGGTTTCCTTCACCCGTAAAGCAGACCACCATGGTATAAGTGAAAAATTTTTGACAATGGCGCTAAACAACTGTCAAATAAATAAAAATACTCATTTAGGAATTTTGTTCTTTCATGCATTGGCGTACTCATCATACTCCTTACAGCGCAAGCCCCTCACTACGCTCGGTTGTTTAGGCTTAGCCTTATTACTCATGTGTATGCACCGAACTATAATCATCGTTTTCAATAAAATTGCTTCAGGCGTCAGTTGGAATCAAGCCGTGCACTCTTTATATGAAGATCGAAAACGGATATGTATCAAATACCATAATAATATAACTAATGTTGGGGCAACATGTTCGTTTTAGCCATCACTTCCTGCCTCATCCACCTGACACCAGAGGTCTTGGCGTTCTTCATGATTTCTGTATAAATTTTGCGTAAAGACGAGAGTAGAGGGCGGAGCATCCGCCCTATGGAGTATGTTTTGCGATGTGTTACTGTGTTGACGTGTTACAGAAATCAGAGCAGCCCAGGGTTGATTATTGCAGCACTTACCTGTTTCTTTCACCTCAAATGATTTGTGAAATGTGATAGACCCGGCACCCTGCAAAAGACCACAAATTAGTTATAGTCATTCAGTCAAAACTTATACATGTTCAAAGACTTGATGCTAGACATAAGAACTGATTGTGTTTTAGTATATTGAGGTGTTTTTTTTGGGCCAAGAGGAAATGCCATATAATGGTAAACCTTTCTGGCCCGAAATAACTCGGGTCCAAGCTTGTCTATTGTTTATTCTAGGTTCGTAATCCAGGTCTCACAACTTTGCATACAGCTCCTAGTCAGGATGATTGAAAGAAACCTGGCAAAGTGCGGCGGTTTCCCCCGGGCATTCCCGTTTCCTCTCCACATGTGACCCGTCATAGTATAAGTGAAAGATTCTGGAGTAAAGCCTTAAACAACAATCAATTTTTTTAAATGCAAAAGATTTAATGGCGGGTATCAAAGGTTAATGACTTGAACAACTGTATGTAAGAAATGCGATAGTCGTGACTCCTCTGATACAGTTAAATACTGTTTACAAAGAGATTGAAATAATTACGATATATAGGCATCTAATCTATGATGTTAATACACTGTTAAATAATTAAATAAAAATAATTATAAATAAATTATTATATTTATTTATTTGATTGGTGGTTTACGCCATTCTTCAAGAATATTTCACTTATACGACGGCGGCGAGCATTATGGTGGGAAGAAACCCACGACCATCCGCACGTTGCTGGAAGACCTTCCCACGTATGGAAAAAAATATACAGGGATCTAATATTATCAATGAATATATAAGACAATTGGCCACAGCTATGTAAATTTCGAATCGGTAAGCATTTACGCAAGGTCACTAGGACTGACTTACAGTTTCAACGACGCGTATTTGCCAGTAACCTAACACAGGTTCGTCAGACAGTTTTAAACTGTCTCGCACCAGTCCGCTGGGGTCATACACGTTCTTCACATTCAGAATCTTATTTCCCTTGGGGTCCTGGAACAGTTGACATAAAATCGTTACATTGTTACACAGTTATCTCCCTTAACATGAATGAGCAGCCTGCGACAAAATGTCACAGAGGCTATACCGACTCGAACTAATCCAGCGTTATTAAGACTCTTTCAGCCCAAGTGAAAAATACTTTGCGAAATTGTAAGTTTGAACATGTTCTCGCCAATAAATGGCTTTAGTATTACCAAAGTAGCATCAATGATTCATTTATTCTTTATTCGATTTGTTAACCGTGAGACACCGGCTTCCTTCACACAGAAAAGAAAATAACATATCCAATGTAGGCTTAAAGTCTTGGGCAAACTGTGACGCAAATTTGTACAGAGTAACTTAAACGGATTTAACTTACTTTGATTTCAATGTCGTAGTTAGCTTTGTGAACTTTCAGATCAGGAAACAGTGAAAATATTCTGTAGTTCACTGAAAAAATAAACAAACAATGAATAGTTAAATGATTACTACTAAAGAGGTACCGGTATGGATTTTTGTATTTTTTTTATCCTCAGTGTTCTACCAGCAGTATGTAGGCCTCCACAAGCTCTGGGTACAACAGTACGGGGTGCGCATGTGCCAACATTACTGACTGGTCAATCTTATCAGCCAAAAGGTTTCACTCTTTCTACGGAGTTACAGTTTCGGTAAACTGTAATATACGCGCGACACCAAAGCCAGTTCACTGTCCAGTCTGTCCTAAAGAAATATATATGAAATCTATGAGATGTACCCATCTGCCACGGGAAAAAAATGTGGTCCGGACAACAACTTGCCTTTTAAGTTTAGATCAGTGACGTCTAATCCATTTATTTATTTGTTACATTGGGGTTATACGCCGAACTCAAGAACATGTCATACGACGACGTCTCGTCTAAAAAATAACTTGACATCCTTACATAATGTTTAACCTCAATACGCTTTAGCTAAGAAGTGTGGTACTATTAAAGCATTTACATGAACAATTAAAATCAAACACTAATTAGGGTAAATTGAAGATAGGCCGGATTTCTCCGGTTACGTGTGACCATTTGCCAATTATCGCACTCTCGTCGCGGCTGTACATTTAATCTCCATGCTGCACGTCTTTAATTATACTGTCCGCTTCGGGACCGGTAGATCCAGGATCAATCCTTGATCGAGTCACACCTAAGACTTTAAAAGAGGAAGTTGTAACTTCCTCGCTTGGCGTTCAGCATGAAGGGGATAGTGCAACTACTGGTTGACCCGTATCAGTATAATGGCTCAGGCGGGGCGGCTTACTTGCCTTCGGTAAGTCGTCTCAGTGAAGCAGCACTAAATAAAAGAGCGGTGGAAATCCGTCCTGCTACAAGGAGGCACATTACACGTACATGCACCCTAATGATTCCTTCGTCGTCATATGATTGAAAAATTGTTGAGTACGACGTTAAACCCCAAGCACTCACTCACTCTTTAATTATACTGTATTAGAGCATAAACCAGGATTTTTCTAGTGGACTAAGCATCCTCGAGGTCTGATCCCTTTTCGTTTATTGTAATGCGTAGGTGCTGGGGGTGGGGGAGTAATTTGCAACTATTTAAGCATTTACTTGAGCAGTTAGAATAAAAACCCTAAATGAGATAAATTGACAGGAAGCCGTATTTCACCTGTTTCGTGCCACCATTTGTCAGATATATCACTCTGTTCCCGCTGCTCTTGTACTATCTATGTTACACGTCTTCAATTATATTGTATTCTCCCATGTTCTGCTGGTGGACTAAGCACCCCCAAGGCCTGGTCCCTTTGCATTGTTTTAATGTTATTGCATGTAAAATGCGATGATAATACACCATTTTGAGTATTTTTACACCAGTGACGTCAAATAAACTGCATTCTTTTTTTGGACAATTCTGCTTAAGCCATGGTGCTAAAAAGTGTGTAATTTGCAATTATTTAAATATTTACATGAACGGTTAGAATAAAACCCTAACTGAGGTAAACCGATATGAGGCCGTATTTTACCCGTTACGTGTGTCCATTTGCCAGATATCACTGTACGTATGCTGTACATCTATCACACAGTCATTGCTGTTTTGGTTCTACTCTCTATGGTGTAAGTCTATCACACAATCGTCGCTGCTCTGGTTTTACACTCTATGCTGTATGTCTACCACACAGTCGTCGCTGCTCTGGTTTAACTCTTTGCTGTACGTCTATCCCACAGTCGTCGCTGCTCTGGTTTAACTCTCTATGCTGTACGTTTATTACATAGTCATCGCTGCTCTGGTTTTACTCTCTATGATGTACATCTATTACACAATCATCCCTGCTCTCGTTTCACTCTCTATGCTGTACGTCTATCACCCAGCCATCGCTGCTCTGGTTTTACTCTCTATGCCGTACGTCTGCCCTACTTTCGTTGCTCTGGTTACACTCTCTATGCTGTACGTCTTTAATTATATCATCACATTTAATGAGTATTTACAGGAAAACAAACAAATTAACAAAATCTCCGGGACTATGATACCTACGTGTCAGTGGAGAAAGGGTTTTGTTTATAGCTGCATCCTGATATGCTGTCACCTTGGACTGTGTACCTAACAATACTAACCAGTTGGTTTTATTCTTGACATTTGTACTAACCTGTATCCCCGGGTTTGTATATGGCCTTGTCTGTCTGCACAAAACCCGTCACATTTCGACGGTTCACTCTGACCTGGGTTTCGTTCCGAAAGTTCACACCTCTGCCTGTTCCCGTGACGCGCATAAACAAATAGCGAAAATGTGGCTGAGCGATGTCAGAGGGAACCTGGAACAAGGAAGTGGTGGATATAAATATGCTGGTTAAATTGTCGAGGATACAAATTTGTGTGAGCGATGTCAGTGGGAATCTGGAACAAGGAAGTGGAGGATACAAAGCTGTGCTGGATAAAATGTTGAGGATACATATTTGGCTGAGCGATGTCAGAAGGAATCTGGTAGGCGGAAATCGATGATACAAATTTAGATAAAATGTACAGGACAAAACTTTACAAAACTTGTGTTGTGTAATGAGGAACAGCCATGGGCAGGTGATATAATATATCCATTCTATCAAGTGTATCAGATGTTAAGTTAGATTTAAAGCTTTATGTCAGTCTCATCGTTACAGTTAAAACCGACTTTAATGCGGGATAATACACCCTGGAATACCTGGACCGCACCATTTATGATGGGCAATAATTCTCCACGTATAACACGCCAAAATTTTATTTCCCCTCACCTGCGAATTTAACGAAGAAACACAGGGCTAAGCTTTATGAAATTAGCCCTCCGTACTTTTAATGGTGATGTACTAGCTCGTCTTAAAGAGGCTTGCAAAATTTGAAGATGTGTTTAGAAGAGGGCATTTTATAATATTCCGATACAAATGAATTACAGTACTTAATGTGATATGATAATGGGGATAATATCTTTATTTCCTAGTCAAGGTCCTTGGATGTTTCACAGAATAGTTGTAATAAAGCATCTGGTTCCAGTCTTTCGTTAATCTTAAAACCAATGCTCAGCAACATGTCGGGCTGCTAGGAGGTGGTTGTTGAAAGCACAGAATCTGAAGCTTTATACAACCTTCCTTAAACATTCCGAAAGAAATGGAACTAGCAAGACCAAGCAACCATCCAGACATGGTGTTTACGCGGACAGGTTTGCATATAGATACACCATAGGACAAGGCAAGGGAGAGGCAGTGTATTTGATATAAACTGGTTTTAATGGAAGAGAAACAAGCGGACCAATAGGTATACTTGAACTAACATACAAGTACAATGTACTTATACCGCCTTGATATTAATGTTGATAATACTTTAACGATTTTTTTTACGATTTTTTTGGTCACTTTTACGATGGGTAGTCGGTTTTGTGGTTGAAGGAAACAGGAGCGCCCGGCGAAAACCACCGGCCTTTGGCAAGTTAATGACGAACTTACCCACGTGGATCAAACAGATATGCACACCTTGTTGGTCTCTAACGAACACTGAATTGCGCAAACGGCTATACCTGTGTCTCAGACGTCTACTGACATTAATGAACAGTAAGAGCGGGGTAGTCTACAAATTCGTAGTCCATGGCCCGGATTAAACACTCACCTTGTAAGTCGTAGCGATTGAAAGGCAAATACCTGAATCCCTCGGCTACGGCCCATAACGATGTTGACAAATTTCCCTAACACGTACAACCTAACTAACATGTACCACCTACTTGGTTTGTAATAGGATGCATGTGCTACTGTGTGGAATTGTTGTATGAAGTTTATATGAGATGATAATAACATGTAAGAAGCACGCGTGGTACTCTGTTACTGATGTAGTGTTTATAAACACGAGGTACTGAACTAGTGTTCAATATCACTCATGCACTACGGTACTGAATGAGTGTGTGAAAAATAATATGTGCAATATAAAATACAGCATATTAAATAACATGCATATATTTATTTATTTATTTGATTGGTGATTTAAGCCGTACTCAAGAATATTTCACTTATACGACCGAAGCCAGCATTGTGGTTGGAGGATTTCTCTTAAACGATGGAGGCCAGCATTGTGGTTGGAGGATTTCTTTTATACAACTGAAGCCAGCATTGTGGTGGGAGGATTTCTTTTATACACCGGAAGCCAGCATTGTGGTGGGAGGATTTCTCTTATACAACAGAAGCCAGCATTGTGGTGGGAGGATTTCTCTTATACAACGGAAGCCAGCATTGTGGTGGGAGGGGAAACCCACGGCCATGCATGTAGTGCACAGTTATAGTGTATAATAATGCGTGAGTACTGTGGATCAGTGTCTAAAACTTGAATGAACTGCTGGATTAGGTTTACAGATTTAGATGTATTACTCAGTTGGTATGTAATAACTTTGCTTCCGTCCTGTTTTCGTACTTTGTATACTTTCTTAGTTCCTTGGTGGTTTGTGTTATACGTCGTTTTGGGAACTGGCCTTACGATTATTGACCTGAAACGTCCCTATTGGTACACAAATGTTTCTTTGAAACTCTCAGGAACTTGTCAAACAAGTCCGAGTGTTCGAATCTAGCTCTCGCTGTCGTTTTGTTTTTGTCATGGAATTTATGCATACACCAAGGGTCAAGGGTATATGCCAAAGCTTTACTCTGAGTAGTCCACTTTCTCGTACGTGCGCTATTAACTTAAATCAAATCACTGTGTAAAAGAATGTTCGTAATAAACTAGCTTGCAGTAATAAATTTTGCTATACCAGCTTGGGTGAAATCCACAATTTGTCTTTTATGACATTCATGTGCAAGTGAAGAAAAAACGGCCGTATACTACTGCATTTAGGTTTGATACCATTTATTTATTTGATCAGTGTTAACGCCTGACTCAAGAATGTTTTACTTATCCGACGTCGATCATCATTATCGTGGGAGGAAACCGGGCAGATCCTGTGGGAAACCCACGAACATCCACAGGTTGCTGGTGTACCTTCCCACGTACGACCGGAGAGGAAGTCAGTATGACTTGGATTAATACAATGTGTTTACCGCCAGAATTCTACTGAATTAGTATATATTTTATGACCTCATGCATTATCTTAGCTGATTTGACTCAAAATTGTTTAAATTATACGAAAATGATATTATGGGTGGTGGAGTGCCCGTGGTAAACCATCCCTCTGTGGCAAATTATTCTGGTGAACCTGTCAACGTGTGACGTTTGTCATATACTGGAGGAAGGTAAATGGTCTCCAGTTAACTTCATGTAAAACCACACAAGTGAGCACCGCCACAAACGAGAGCATACTTAATAATTAAGATATTGATATTTATTTATCTGACTGGCCTTTATGCAACAATGATGGGTAATACTGTGTGTGGTGGAATGCCCGGAGTAAACCATCCAGCTTTGGAAAATTATACTTGAGGACATGTCCACGTATGGCATCATTCCGGAATGCAAAGTTTGATGTGTGACGTGTAACATACTTGTGGAATTCCATGTAAGGCCACACGAGTGAGCACCGTAACAAATGAGAACATAATGAATAACTTAGATAGTAATATAGATGAGAGATTTCATACATGTGCTACTGAATAAATGGGTAACATCATGGGTAAAATAAGGCGTTATATATGAGCTAAGTACAGTTTTTAGTTGATTTGATATAGATGTAGTCTACAAAATGGTTTAAGAAGTGCGAAAAGGAGCAAGTGCGTTTAATGTGTTGCATCATGTATGCATAATAATGAGATGCAAGACATCCTTACCGCGAATTAAATTGGGCATGGCCTTACAAAGATATAAATATAATGAACTCACCTGAATTGATAGTATCTTGGGAATTCCTGCAAAAGATTTAAAATGAATGAACGAATGCTTGGGGTTTTACGTCGTACTTAACAATTTTTCAGTCATATGAAGATTGGGAGCCATAAGCTATGTGTGTATATACACTGTATTCTTGTGGAAAAAATTGATACATATTCTGACCAATCATTTCCAGCTACGATCGATATACACAATAATCACTATATATAGCACTTTTAATTTATTGTTAGAATATAGAATTCAGCACTTTAGTTTAGAGCTGACGAATGTTAGGTTTTTTCTTACCGACATAGACAATTGATCGATTGGTTGCAAGTGTCCTTTCTGTGTCGGATAACAGCTCAACAATAACATTGGCGGGACTGTAGCCTTTTAACACAGACACGTACACATCTGCAGAAAGGCCAGGCTTAATACAGCTGGGGACGCCGACAAGGTACGAGTCGAAAGTAGGAGTTTCTAGATTTGGCTCCCTGGAAGTGACAACAGTAAACATACAGTAATACTGGAAAGCTAACTGATAAGAATTTTATTCTTAATTACTGCCATAATAACATGACATTTTCACATACTTTTGTTCAGTGAAATTAGCACCGGTCTGATTAGTTGAAAAGGTTGGACTGTACACAACCATGTAGAGGAAGTATTAGAGTTTCGTCAAGTCCGAATTACTTTCGTTACAGGTGATATCACGTTCGGGGTTTCTCATTCGCCAATCTCCCCTCGAAGGGGTTGTAGATCATTTTGAATCTCGTGACCCAATTAAAATAGCTTGCAACTGACCACACAGGTGAGTGAAAATGTTCGTTACAGAATAATTGTGGTAATCCTAATAATATTATACTATATTATAATATAATATTTAAATCATTTGCCGGGTTTATTAAAAAAGTTTGTGTTCCAGAATGATGGAATATTATAACCAGTCAGAGACGCGCTGCTATTTACAATATATGGTATTTTTTCCTAACCCTTTCGTTATGGAATAGTCCTATACGAGTCCCACCACCCTTCTCGTGATACAGCAATTTCTTTACCCTGGCGACGCCAAAATGTCACACAAAGGCTGAACATAGCGTACGTAGCTGATGTAACATTTATCCACCGCTACGCTGAGGTACACAGTAAGCAGAATACGTGTACTCACGCTGCTCATAAAATTGTGCTCTGAAGCAAGGATATAAGTCTACTTACTGAATGTTTGGGATAGGCGGTTCAATCGGCAATATATTTTGACCGTTAACAACGGTTAACAATAAAGCACCTAGTAAATACCACATCTTGTCTGGAAAGAAAGAATCGTAAATATAACATGCCAGGGGTATTATACTCACACTTTCAGTTAGTAAGACAAAAGAAACAATGACGTCATTGGTTGTAATGATACTGTTCCAAGATATTTAAAAAGCAGTAAGGAGAAGTTAAATGAAGCACAGGTAAAACATACAGAAGAAACAACGAGGCATTTAACATTGATAAACCTGTGGCATTTTGGAGAACAAGAGGATTTCCATATGAAGCCAGGACGTCAAACAAATTATTTTACATAGACTAGAGTACAGGAAAGAAGACTAAGATACCCAGTGAAGAGCACTTACCTAGTAAAAGTGATCTGTAGAGTGTATTACGAAGCCGTTTATATAGGGCACATGGGAAGGATGTTTGTGAAGGTGCAGTAGTTACCTGTATGACAAAACCAGGGCATCCTGTCACATAACCAGTCTCGTCTCCACCAATCACAAATCACCGCACACAGATCAAATAATAACGACATGTTTTTTTTTTATGAATGATAATTACTTCGTATTAGATTAGTCTATAACAGGATGTATGTACATTTGCATACATCCGTAAAACCTGCCTGTGGCTGTCTGATGTTCAGAATATATATTTATATATACAAATATCTATTAATTCGATAAATTTACTTCCGACGGGCTTATTTACTTAAATAGTTATCACATACGGCTCCATAAAACGGGTATAGTTTTCTTGATTTCTCGTAGCACACTGTTGTATTACTAATTTGCAGAGCAAATCACCGCGCAAAGATTCACACAGTTACTTATTTTCCCGGACAATCCAGCTGTAGTGAAATTAATGAAGATCGCTTTTTAAACTTATTTTTGTATCTCAAGGACCTCCGTGATCGAGGTGGTTAGCATGCGAGCACGGCACAATGACCCATGAGCCTCTCACCAGCGCGGTCGCTGTGAGTTCAAGTGCAGCTCAGGTTTAATTCCTCATGTCCAGCTCATGCTGGATTCCTCTAATCATAATGCTAATCTTGAGTCCGGCTTAAAACATGAATCAAATAAATAAATAAATATCGTCCATGTTGACTTGTATTGGCGAACTTTTATAAGTGTACTGTGTACCCTATGGAGAGACCCATGAAAGTAGTCGAGCTAGTCTTCTTCATTTTGTAGGGATACGACTTTAAACCCCAAGCATTCATTCATTAATTCACTTTGTTGGCAGTGTCATCTTGCGCTGTCGAACCAGCTATCTTGCGATGTGGCCACTGCACATGTTTACTATCGAACACATTGTGCAGTCCCTTTGTTTATTAGCGTCGATTTCATCGTCAACGTTGATGTTGTCTCCTTTGTTTCTGCTTCTGAGTGCTTGGTTAATTAGAGCGAAATACAGAAGTATACATTTGATTATCTGGTCGCATGATTGAAGGGCCCCCCACATCCGGGCCATCGCTTGACTGAGCCTTTATCTCGTGTCACCAATCTTATTGTTCGCCATGTAACGCCATGAACAAATACACATGAACGTGAATTATAATGCTACATCCGTAAACAGCGGTGAAGTACAAAGCTCCATACGTGCTCATACAGCTGGCTGTGAACTAAACTTGAAACTGAAACGACTCAGTCTCCAACGCCAGGCGTACGAACGGAGCATGTCAATACCGCGTTGTATACTATAACAGAATATAATATTATAAGAGACATAAGAGAGCACGGGGTGGTACAGCATTGTGTGTGCATGCAACTCTTTATGTTAATTGAAGTAGGATTATTGTGAAGGACACAAATAACGAAGAAACATAAATATTATGACAGTTAAGGTTTATTATTTCGATAATGGACACAGTTTTCTTGCACAAGGGGTATATAAGGATAATTTGATTGCTGCGTATTTCAAAATAAAACAAATACACACAAAAACATAAATAACACGGCTGGACTTTAAGGGACAGAATAAGGTGTATTATTCCGAATATATATCTAGTTTTCTACATTATCTACATGTCAGGCCCATTACATGTTTTGTAACGGGCTGTTTATTTATGTCTGGATCTGTGATTTTTACTTCTTATTGACCAGAATTTAATCAGATCTGATTGGTTGACAGGTAGAGGACTGACTGAAACTACACATGACCTTCAACATGTGCATTCAGTATAAATATCCTTCATACCTATATAGCCCTAAAATGACATAGAGAGATTGCGAACTGAAATAACATCCACGTACATTAAAAATTAATAAAAAAATCAGCGCCTGGTACAGCCTGTTCCTTTATCCGTGTCACAAAGCGAAATAGCAGTGCGTCGTGATGCCAGTTAACAGAAGTGTAAATCTGTGTTAAGGGGACCAATAAAAAGGTACGTCTGCCAGTGAGGTACGTGCGGAAAGCTGACTGGGAGAACAATGATTTTATTTGCCAGTCTTTGTTTTCAATAGAAGCTTGAGATTGGGGCGTCTTTTTACACCAAGATTCCGGACCATATCCAAGTGCAGGTTTTTTTCGTTTTATATAGCCCACATGTATCATTTACTGTCTGCTGAAATGTAGAGAGAAGAGAGATGGCTAGACATCTTGCTTCAAGTAACCAATCAAAGCAGAGCTTTGAAAGTGGCGGGGTAATATTCTGACCTGGATTATGCTCTCAATTCCACAAAGATTGGTTATTGGTCAACGTCATAAAGTATTACCCAAGGAAAATGACTTTTAGAACTTGGGATTATTTTTATGCGAAATAGCAGGCCTTGACCTTTCAACTCACTGTTGCGACCTCGGCGATTCGTTTTAAGGTAAATAGTTTCAGGCGCTGTATTCTTTTTTTGGCAACGAGTCCAACGTCGTCGCATAAATGTGTGTTTTCCCTACTGATTTCGAGGACTGAAAATACAGCTTTATCCGAAATTATGGATTTTAAAAGGAAAGCTAAGCAGTTCCAGAAGATAATAAGTGGTCATAGCGAATGAATTAAATCTGTTTTTTACTTTAGGTATACCGGCCAAGGAGAATCAAATGTTGCAAGTTCCATCAGCCTGTGTGAAGTGAAATCATAGCAAATTTATAGAAGTATTTCATCTCTGAATTTGGTTATTATTAAATTTAATGGCATGAGTCAGAACAACATTACTTTGCAAAAGAAATTTACAAACATTATATACATGTAGATAAAAGCAACTCAAAGGTTACTGAGATTATCGTTAGTGAATGTCTAAACAAATCAGTAGACCTAATATCAATGAAAAAATGTTATACATTCATTCAAAAAAGCAGATTTCATGAGAAAAACAACTGAACCTCACTCGGTAGGAAAGAAAAAAATCTAAGCTTATATAAATTACTCCAAATAATATTGTTACAACTGACTACATACCGTAAGTCTTGTATTTTGTTACCATGACGATATAGGCCTGCTTGTGTTTGACAAAAAACGGGTCAGACACAGTGTAGAAATTATAAATTACTTATTAATAACTTATATATGATGATTTATTTGTTTGATTGACGTTTTACGCCGTACTCAAGAATATTTCACTTATACGACGGCGGCCAGCATTATGGTGGGTGGAAACCGGGCAGAGCCCGGTGGAAACCCACGACCATCCACAGGTTGCTGACAGACCTTTCCACGTACGGCGGGAGAGGAAGCCAGCATGAGCTGGACTTGAACTCACAGCGACCGCATTGGTGAGAGACTCCTGGGTCATTACGCTGCGCTAGCGCGCCAACCAACTGAACCACGGAGGCCCCTCATATATGGTGATATCCTAATTTTAATTTACAAATGTTTATATCTACTATACTATATTTTAATTAAAATATTTATCTGCAACATGGACCTTCGTGCGTGTACATGTATGAACGGAGGAGCAAGATTATCTGGATGTAGTACAATTTAATTTTTTCTAAATAAAAAAATTTTGTTCCATACATTCATGAAAGATGATATCCTGATGGTCATTTATATGTGTGTATTTAGTATCAAGCGTTAAATTGTGAATAAACTTACGTCATGTTGATGAGACTAACATTTTTTAAAATAAAATATCTTAAAAATAGCATGTATCTACTGCATGAACATGCATTTCAGCATGTGCATGTATGCATAGGGGAACAAAATAAAAATTTAATTAATGTAGTAACTTTAAAATTAAATTAGATTTAAAGGAGTTTTCGGTCTCTCAGCTTTTTAAAGTTTTCGCTCTAAAAATCTCACATACAGGTAGCCTACTAAGTTAAAATGTATGTGTACAGGTTATTGTAGTTTCTATTCTTGTCATTTTTGAAGTCTGAATAAATGAAGCAAAAACCACAGTAGAAATTTAAACAGAGATTATAAGAGGTATGCTACAGATCCATTGCCATACATGTATCTTATGTTAGATGTTTACTCAGCAAGTAAAACATGTGGCGCAGAAACTGAATTAAAACGCGAGCCACTGCTATGACAAGAGCGCCACCTAGCGAGCAAAATTGGACGGCGCGCCTCATTTGTCTGACAATAGATGGACTGAGTAAATCATGCACAGACTACAGCAATACGTAACCAGTGGTATGTTTGAGAGCGTTGCTCATCAGTAGACTGCTTTTCAATGATGTTTATGTATTGGTAAGTTTTCACGCCCTAATTTGTCAGATAATGATAGTAATCAATCAAGTTGTCATCAATGTATATAGCCAAGGACCCACTGTTACTCAGTGTTACTGTTGGTCCAGAAAAAATTCAGCCAGTTATAGCCTAGGGTTCATTAATGAGCTAATTACATAGTCTTAAACTCAACTTTTTTTTTATAAACCATAACTTGTTAGTTATTAGTATTCGGCGATTTGATGTTTCTAGTCTTCAATTCAGTAATATTTCTGTAAAGAAATCTACAAATTTTACATTCACACATAGCTTAGGTAAATAAAGCGTTGTTGCTGTTACTCGAAGTTTTCACCGCGCATCTTTTCGACAAGTCTCAAGCTATTTTTATCAGCGATAAACTTTCCTCGTGTAAATGTTTTAGGACGTGGTTTCTTCCTTTGCTTGTTTTTACGACTGCTCACCTTTGTTGCCATTGTGTTTGTAAAATTGATAATATGCACTCGACAAAAACTTGCCTTTTCTGGCTCCGGCTACCAGTGCAAGCTGGGTCAGCGAGTGCACATGAACACAACTACCAGAATGAAGAAAAGGTGTAAAGGTGTAAATAATATGCTTTCGAATAAAACGGCACATTTCTATTACTTGTCAGCTATAACTATTCGTCATCGATGGGCTTGTTTTGTGTGGCCTATGTTGTGTTTCATAATGTTTATGTTTTTTTTCCAAACAGTAAATAGGCCTCTTGAAAATATTCATGGCAATGAGAAAACCAGCGAAACTCGTTTCTTAATGATCTGGAGGCGTTTTTAAAGCGACTTAAAAAGTAAAAATTTTGTGTAGTGTGAGAGGCTCGTGATTCTAAAAAAGTTAATAGCTTCGAATGGTATCCATCGTAACACAGTCTCTCGTTGCATAACCTCTATATGTCTTACATGCACGTCGGCGTGGCTCATGACTTGATCCCGGGTAATTGCCATGTACGTACACGACGTCAGTCGGGCTCATTACGTTATCATTTGTGGTTAAGATGTACGTAAACGACGTCATTATGGCTCATGATTTTATCACGGATAATTAGCATGTCAGCGTGGCTTATGACTTTTTTACGAGTGGCTTATGACTTTTTTACGAGTGGCTCATTACTTTATCACGGCGAGAGACATAAACGAAATCAGTGTAGCTCATGACATCATTATGGGTGGAACCTAAAAATATTTACACCATGCCCTTACACGGAATATTTTGTAAAACAGATAAAGTCATCGCTGCGTGAAACATGCATTTCCCAGACACTCCATAGACGTAAATTCAATGTCAAAAGGAGTATACAGTCAATCTTCACCCTACATAAGTATTTAGCAAAAAAACACGAGGGGGCGAGGACGGTACCGTGTTTGTCAACGGATTGCCCTCAAGATTAATACTCTTGATCTATAATAGCCCGTAAGTCTACATCATTCGCGCGCCATTTGCACCGCCCTCGTGTCGCGTCCCGTGACCCGCGAGATGTCCTCAGCCGGCTTCCATAGAAAGAGGTTGATTTATGTTAAAAAATATTCAAATTTTTAAAAAAATTTATTTTTAAAATATTTCAAGTGTTCAACTAAATGACACAATGCGAAAATTTAACGTAGAATATTAGATTAAAAGTTCTTGTGTCATAAAAATAAAATACGGTCAGAAGAATGTCGAATCAGAGGTTACAAGACATTAAACAGAAAACCCAGATTTAATGACTGGTAAAATGTCTAGCACCAAAACTCCTTATAGCGCACCGGCTCGGATAGCACAGTTGGGAGAGCGGTAGATCAAGATCAACCCTGGTTCGAGCCACACCCAAGACTTTAAAAGAGGAAGTTGCATTCTTTTTATCTGAAGTATGCACAACATGATTCTACCCAGCACCTGAAACAATTTTATTGATGAGGTGAGGCTTATCTATTAGTGGCAGTGATGTAAAGCCAACATAGAGAGTAGGTGTATGGTCTTCTACACGACGTATACTGTCCGTGACATGTACCTCTAACTAGGGAGTTTGGAATTGAACGCAAGGCGCGTGCAACGCTGAGTAACCATGGCTGATCAGTGATGTGTGATTTCTGCATTAAAACCTGCCATGAACTGGCAAACGACTGATCTCGGCCCCGAAGTGCACCGTTTTCGACAGACTGTGAATTCACTTTCAATTAGCCAGAGAAAATGTAAGTTTGTTGGCGATAATGTATGCATGTATATGTACGTTTTACATCAAAGGCCTACTTAACATTTTTTTCCGATGCCACTGAGGCATCATGCCGAGATAAACAAATAATCTTCCTAGACTACCGCACAACTCCTGTTTTGCGGTTTGTTACCTATCTAGCTGTCAATGTTAACATCATCACGAACAAGCTCCCAGTTTTGAGATCTTCTCCCAGAATGTTACAACATGACAGAGGTAAAGTGGTGCCTAAAGGACAAGGCCGGATAGCGACTTTATATATCTTGTCCAAGAATTCTGCCATCAGGGGACCCTTTTAAAATCTCACCCCCTATGTACCACATACTCTTCCTTTGCACCGAAACCAGCAAGTGTTTTAACACCTTCAGGCCAAATTACTAAGCATCCAACACTTCCGGATCTGTGTGATTGCGAATGACACTCAGTCTTACAGTTAAACGTTTATAACTTTCATGGATGGTCTTTCGTTTAAGATTAAATATTAAAACGTATTCATACAACACGTTTAGTTTCCATTTCAGCTGAAAAATTATATGGACAGCCATATGCAAACAGTCATGAAGAGCTGTCATATACATGTTTTATGTAATTGTTTAAGTGTGTCTTGTCACACTTGTTAAGAAAGAAGGATGTTATGGTATCCGATGCTGGTGATTACCACATGCCATTTATGTAAGTACAGTTTACGGTAGTAAAGTGCTCAGCCCCTTCCGTTTCAACCAGCGTGTTTTTGTCATTGTTCAGTTGTCAAGCATGTAAGAAAATTTTCGTGTTTGCATTCAGAGTAAGCTCCCCTTACACATTAGAAATGTACATGGACATTCTTGACGTTTGTTTGATTGCTGACGACTAATTTTATTGGTTGTTGACCACAACAACTCACAACGAATACTATCTAAATCAACATTTTCTTAATTATGCATTTGCTTTGTTATTTGTTTATTTAACACCATGGGGGTCTCCATGGCTCAGTCGGTTAGCGCGCTAGTGCAGCGTAATGACCCAGGAGCCTCTCGCCAATGCGGTCGCTGTGAGTTCAAGTCCAGCTCATACTGGCTTCCTCTCCGGTCGTAAGTGGGAAGGTCTGCAGCTGTGCCCGGTTTCCTCCCACCATAATGCTGGCCGCCGTCGTATAGTGAAATATTCTTGAGTACGGCGTAAAACACCAATCAAATAAATAAATAAATAAATTTAACGCCATACTCATGAATTTTTCACTGACATCATGGAGGTCAGTTTTATAGAGCTACGATCCCGGTATACCAGTTATAAACTACTGTCCTCTGGCAAGTTACTAACTCTTTCCACGCGTGACATACAGATATACACACCATATTGGTGAAAAGTGGTCTTCAACGAACAGTGGGCGACCTCACGAGCGTCCTCGACCGTTTTTTGTGATCAGTGCCCTACGGGAGCGGGGAGGTGTAGACATTTCCAGTCCAAGACAGGCTTTGAATCTGTTCCTCTTGTGTCCCAGATCGAACAAGTGGCATCTGTCACTGAGGATATTCAAGAATTATTCACTTATACGATGTCAGTCAGTATTATTGGTGGAAAAGTGCCCAGGGTCAACCACCGACCTTTGGTAAGTTATTAATGGTCTTTCCCACGTGTGACGTGTGCACAACACAGTGATGGACGACAAGTGGTCGTCAACGAACGTTCGACTGCCCAAACGACAACATATGTGTCATCGACCGCTTAGTGAGAGTGGCAGACTGTTGCATTTACCCGGCACGCACTCCGGAAGCAATTTGAAAGTAGTACGACCCTCGGTCGACTCTCCCAGAACAAGGCCGCCTTTGCCCCGGAGGGATGCTAGACGACCGAAGATGCCCTGAAATCGTTTAACGGGTTTTTTTATTCTTCACACAGATCCATTGTAGTTTTATGTGCTTAACATTTTTTTTTCCTTTTTTTTGGTCGCCATTTCATTGGCTCTTTACCTTTAGGGTTTTTTTTAATGAAAACTGGTATGACATGGCCATACCCGGCTGCACAGCTTTCGACACGACTCCCCGGTAAACAGATTTTTTGTTATTTCATGCTGCTCGAGAACGCCATGAAAAAGTCCTAACACAAAAAGCCCCCCCCCCCAAAAAAATGTTTTTTTTTAGTCTGGTTTATCAATAAGATTTGGAATTTTCGCGACCCTCCCGAGCGTATGTCAGTTGACGAATGCTAGCGGCCTGGCCCGAGCTAACAAGTGATCCTTAAAAGACAAGAAAAGGAGGATCAGTTCGAAGACTGTGTCACTGTGTAGTGATAAGATGACCCAACGAATGTTGTAAAGAAGAATTGAACTCCATATCTAAGAAATATTTTAGTGTTGTCAACATTTATGGAACTTGCTTAAAAAGGAATCTCACTGTATCAATCCATGGTTCATTATCAATAATATATTATTCATTTTCATTTTCTGTTTGAGGAGATGAAATCAATGTCTTAAATCATTTACAAATTCTATATAAATCTAGTTACCCAATGAGAGGTTCAGACTCTACTACTTTAGAAAGCAGGTGGTGCCCAGGCACCTGTTTCTCTAAGCGTGTGGAGCACTTTGTGAAACAGGGCCCAAATTGTTTTCGTTAATTACCTGATCGTCCCACGACAGCCTGAAAATTAAGGTAGTTTCAGGCTATAACAGGAATTTTACGCTTGATAAAATGGAGAGGGAAAAAACAAGAAGTGGAATGTATTAACTTTTGTATTTGAAAGTACCACATGTATATCGTACATTTTTTTCTAATTATTTACAATCCGAACTCTTTTAGCAAAACACAAATACGTGACTGATATAAGTATGCCCTTTATAAGTTACCTAGTTCCTGGTACGTGGACGGAGGTGACTGCAAAGCTGCGTACAGAATGGCCTGGGTTTAGCCTGCTCACATCTTAGATTGCAGAGTCTACAGCGGAGTCTCGACGCTCCATTGGATGACGAACCAAGCGATCACGAGCATAAGGAGAAGTGCCTTCATCTGAAACAATAACAGAAAGCCGTTTATGAAGCTGCAATGAAATCTTCATTGCCGTGTGCATTCTAATCCGACTGTTTATTGAGTAATATTTTGATACGCCATATCCATGGCTGCTCAACCTACAGTCTGAGGCTAGTGCCGTTGTCTAATTGGCGAAGAACAGATGGCGGCTCAGATAAGCACTCCTCTTACCTCCAACTGGTCAAATCTACGTCGAAGCATCTCACCTTCCCATCGCCTGTAAAATCTAGTAAAATACCATTTTCAACGATTCTAGTATGTAGTCACCTTCCTACACACGTTTTGTAATTCATGATTTTAGGGACAACCAACCATTAGCGACACTACAAAAACTCGCGAGTCCGGCATTTGGACATTTCTACCTCAGTCGGTGTTTTGCCGAAATTGTCAACGAGAAACGATGATTTGCACGATGGCATTTCATTTTTAAAATGTTTCGTAGAGATTAAGTGACTATCGTGTACATGTATACGGCAGAGCGAAGGAGATATACGAGGAAAGAAATCACAGTATCTCGATTTGCAAATTACATGACATCCACCAAGGATGGAAAGACGCACTCACAATGGTCACGTGTCAGTTGTCTGCCCAGGAAAGTAATTAGCACTCTTCGACCGGATATGGTCCCGGTCTGCTAGAAACCGATAGTGTCCTGTTTGGATTATTACTGACCAAGCTGGCGTTGTGCCAGTTTTGCCTATATGTATGTTTTTGAAAGTTAGCACAAATAAAAACACACCTTCAAATGATTCTCTGTCGACTGAGAAGCTGGTAATTTTTAGCCGTAACAAGAAATAAAGAATATTCAAGTAAGCGATGCTTATATAAACAACAATTCATGACTTTCCTTTTAAGACGCTTTTCTGACGAAAACAAAACAATGTCAAAACAATTTACACTCCAAACTTCCACGCACCTTTTATGTTAGTTCGATTTTTTTTAACACTGTTGCGATGACGTATGATTGTGTCCGGATTAAAGCGTTAAGGAATCAGGAAGTGATCGAGAATACATTTGGTTTATGTTTAAAAAAGAGAGAAATTTGTTGTGCTGTGCATAATCGCCAGAAAATATATTATATTAGCACGTAACACGTGAAATGGATGACTTTTCGAGGTTTATCAGCTTCAGAATTATTGGCTTTTGCTGAACGCACTGATCTGAAAGATTCCAAATGATCACCTTGTTGTTTTGTACCATATTTTGCAACTGTATTTTTGGAGGTTTTGTCATGTACCAACACATTCAGTATTTTATGTTCTTAGTATAAATTTTTGTGAGGAAAATATAATTAACATATTGAAAAGATTATTGTTGTTTCTGTTCGCCTTAGATAAAAAATGCTGCTGACTAGTTTCCGTAGTAAAAAAAAATTCTGAAGAATGAGATTTGTTTCTTGAGCCACTAAGAGTAAAGAAATTCTGAGTATTTTGATTTATTTTCTTGAGCTATCGACGGTAAAGAAAAAATCTGAGTAATGTTTCCGTGAGTGAGCCATCATGGGTGAAGAAATCAAGGTGTTATCAAGAAATCTTGACTCAGAGTTTAATCTATGATTCTGTGCGTCCAAACAAACATTTGTATATTACCCGTCAACCGAATTTTTTGACCACAGTCTAAGAGTTGGCAGAAGGCCAGTAAACACTTTTGGACAAGAACTATAACAGTGGGCATCACGTGATGATTAGTTTTACTCTCTTCAACCAAGTAACAATGTTAACATATAAAATGATCGTCCTTCCGTGACAAGTTTCTCCACAGTCGCGAAATATGACTTTTAAGAGGACAGATATTTGAGTTATAACATGTAAATTCAAGACAAAGTTTAATTAGTTTTGAAAAAAATTACCCAGCTAAAATTGACACATCACTTTTATTTAAGCCATGACAGATAAAACATGTTTGTTATTCTAGTGTTCTTTCTTAAGTACTTATACTATTTTTAAGTCCAGCCATGATCAAATAGTTTCACCATCGCCATATAAACATTTAACAATTATACAATGTTTTTAGCGCGTGAAAAACGTGACCAGTAAAATACTCACTCCAGTTGTCCATAAATGGATGAGCGTTTCACATTTATTCCTCAAGAGTGCGTCTTTGGAAAATGAACAAGATGTTGTCGTTCTGCTTACATTGTTGTGGTAAGTTAAGATCTCACCAAAAGTTGTAAATAAGAAACGGGATATGGCCGTCTGTGTACATGTATGTGAAGCCTTTCTTTCTACACAGGCACTCTGTAGGGTACTGTTTATATCTTATATTCATAAAACTGCCAAAAGGCTAAGCTAGATATTCCAAACACATATGCAGTTGTCAAAGCAAAAACAAAAGAGACACAAAGCCTAAATAACAGTTTTCTCTGATTTGGAATATTATAGATTTACCATACCGGTACTATTAAATGCTTCTGTAATTAATTATGCCTTTGTACGTCACATAATGTAATGTTCATCAGCAAACGTCTGTCGTTGTTACCACAATTAGTCATGGTTCCTCTACTGATCAAATTGATAACCATCACAGTGAAATATTCTTGAGTGTCAAAACTTTAAATCAATCTATGATGTCAACATTAATAAAACTGTTTTTACAGGACGTGAAAACAACCATAGCCATATTTCTGAATGTCTGGATCACAGTTTTAGATATCAATGCCATGATCATAGCCTTAGTTGTAAATGTCAGAATCACACTTGTCAATGATCTCAGGATCACAGCTTCAGTTGTCAGTCTCTGGGGCACCACAAAGCTGTTGAACTGATCTCTTATTCACACGGAAATCTGCGTTGCTGAATGCTGCTTGTATACGGTATGAGAAAAGACTAATGCGGGCAACATAATATATGCTCTTGTGACACCGGTTTATTGGGACGAATTGGTGTTTTGACGTGGCTTTCGAACACGATCCGCGTAGTCTCGTAAACTGGCGGAGGTCAACGATCTGGTCCGAATCAACCAGTGATCATCAAAAAACAAGAAAGCGAGGATTAGATACAGATCTGCGTCACTATCTATTGATCAGTTGACCCTCAGATTGCTATGACAAAGCATTCAACTCCATATCTATCAGATAGTGTTTTTTATCAGATACATAGAATTTTTGACGAATATATATACATATATCTTGCCACGTTTCACAAAATATCATATGTCCTTAGTTTTCATTTAGGCCTTCTTATTGGCTAGACGAAAGCGTTATTTTAATTCGTGTACAAAGCGTACACCCTATATCAGCCTATTTACCCAATCAGAGGCCCGGACTTTCTCGAAAGAAAGTCGTTTCCAGCTCATCTTCGTGAAGCATCTGATCTTGTGCAAGCCTGATAACATGTGACTGGCTACAACAGGAAATTCAGGTTTGCTAAAATGGAGAGGAAAAAGCAACTGTATTACGTATTAACTTTTGACTTAACTTTTGGATGATATGTCATATCTTGTTTTAATTATATAAAATCATTTCGCAAATAATTCATTTATGTTTTCACAAAACAAAATAAGAGAATGGCTTACCTGTCTCTTGTTAATATGGCAGAATGGTCTGATACGGATTACACAGATTTGGATGAGTCTAATCCGCATTGTAAACATTGTAGTATGCAGTTTGCACAGTTTCACCGCCTCACTGTCCTGAATGACGAACACAGCAACCAAGAGAATCAGAGGAAGGGCCTTAGTCTTCATCTGACACAGTATCAAAAAACTGCTCATGTAGCGACAATAAAATGGTCATTGTCGGGTACGAGCAAAGCCTACAGTATATCTCGGTAACTCTTTTCTGTGCACATTTATTTCAGATAAATCATACAGCATCTCGATACAGCAATGTACAAATATTTAGGAAAAGATTACAGCTCAGTTTTATATCTGAAATCTGTATTAATGAGCTCCCATTATAGCTTTTGGTTGAATTTTCTAATTAGTTGGCCAATTCAGCGTTATTAGTTTTACGACGATCAGTGTCGTGGGTGGACGAAAAGTGGGAGTTTGGAGTAAACAACTGACCTTTGGCAAATTACTGACAAACTTTTCCACATGCATTTGGTTTGCTAATTGATGTAGTTATCTTTCACGAATTTCAAATAGGTCATCGTAAAAGACCTCAGTATAACGCCTTCGTCACAAACACCCTGATGACAGAGCAGGGAAATGAGACTGTATTTATTATGTTCAGACACCCATGCAAACATCACAATTTTTAATATTATTGGCATTTAATGACAACATGATCTAAACATAACATGTGTGTAGAAAGCTGACAGCATACTGCTGCTTAGCAACTAACATTTTAGACTAAAAGAACAACCAGCTAACAGAAGTGCAAGGATGGGCAAAACACAGAAACAACGGTATCTCGATCTGGAACCCAGATGTCGTCCACCAAAAATGGTAAGACGCACTCTCACTGGTCAAGAATCAGTCATGTACTCAGAAGAATATTTAAAACCATTCGACCGGAGATGGCCCCGGTTTTCTACAACCGATAGTTCCATGTTTGGATCGTTACTAACCACGCTGGGGTGATGCCAGTTTTACCTACACATGCAAATATCTTAAATTAATACAAATCAAAACATTGTTTCCAATGATTCTATGTCGACTGAGAAGTTGGTGATTCTTCAGCTGTAACAAGAGACAAAGAAACTTGGAATAAACGATGCTTATATACAGTCCTTTTATTGGTTTTTATTGTTTTTTAAAGATCTAGGTTCAACATGTCTTTGTTTCGAGAACATAAAAATCTCAAATTTACACACATAGCCTTCATGCAGCTTTTATGTTAGTACGAAATTTGATGACGTCGTGGATAATTCTGTCCGTAGTAAGGCGTTAGAGAATCATGGAGTCATCGAGGAAACATTTGCTTTGTCTTGATAAAAAAGCGATAAATTTGTTGTGCCCTGCTACAGTACCAGTTAAAATATTGCACATGAGCCTAACACATTGAAATGAATGACTTTACCTTGAAAAAATACTATATTTTGTGGCTGTATTTTTGACAACATTTTTGTATGCCACTCACTTGACGGTTGATATATGGATGGCTGTTTCGACGCATAGGCGCCATCATTCGGTAATCTATATTTTTAGTATAAATTTGGTAAAGAAATGATAATTTTATATTTTGAAAACGTTATTGTTTCTGTTCGCCTTTAATAAGCAATTCTGAATAATAATGAGATTTGTTTTCTTTAGCCACCACGAGTTACGAAATTCTGAATAATGGCAGTTATCGACAGAACTTGACTCAATGGGAAAACTATGAAAGCTTTTCACAACAATCCCAGAGCGCTAGACACACTTTCGTAACGGAGTAATATTATTGGTCATCTCGTGATCATTACATAAGGATTATAGATGTATAATGTGTAAAGGGAGCTTACTGGGAATGTAAACACTGCATAATTTCGTACGGACTTGCCAACTGATAAACACGACAAACACGCAGGGGCCTTACATGTTGTAATCGACAGCCTTCTTCTGTAATGTCGCATCCTCTTTCGCTGTTTTACCCTTTATCCATGACACATAGCACTCGTTCGATCTCTAGGACACAAGAGGAAAAAGTTCAAAACCTGCCTTGGACTGGGAATTTGTACATTCTCCTGCTGTCATGGGACGTTTGTGAGAAACGCAACCGAGGAAGCTCGCGTGGACGTCTGTCGTACATGGAAGATAATTTCTCTTTCATCAATATGGATATGCATATCTGTATGCCGAGGAAAAGGCCGTGAGATCAAAGGCTAGTCCTCTCCTTGGGAATAAAACAATACCCTTTCAATTTCCCTGCATTCTCTAAGAACGGTTTTCTTTCTAAATTTATATTGATAGATATACAATTTAGCCAAGATTATCTGTGCCATTCATTCCGAAAAGAACTATACGTTTCGTTAAACTGACTGGGTCTTGAGTCAATTTTTAACCACACACTTACATCATCTCAGAATTCTTTACTTTTGTTTCATTCAAAAATTAAATGTTCGAGCGTTTCTGTCTTCCTTTGGCACAGATCGCCAAAAACTGGTCCTTCCGCATGTATCTTATAAAGGAAACTAGTTGTACTCGAAATGCGGTTCGTTAGTCATCGTAAATTTGAGCCATCTAAGTTTACTGTGAAGTTCGTGTTTAATTTAGTGGTTTACCACTGGTAAACCGGGTTAATCATTCCATAAAACTGACCGTCACTGTATAAGTGAAAAATTCTTTAGTATGACGTTAAACAACAAACAAATAATAAGCAACTGAATAATTAAGAAAATGTTTATTAGATATGGTTAACTGTGAGCACTTGTGGGGAATAATCATGGAAATTAGTCGTCAGTTATTCCTCAAACAAATGTCCCCGTTTTCGCCCAACATGATGCTGGCTACCGTCGTATAAGTGAAATATTTTGGTGAAAACGCCAATGAAATCAATAAATAAATAATACATTACGTATAAGGGGAGATTACTCGGAACGTAAACACGGTAACGATTCGTACTGAGTTGACAACTGATAAGCAAACACGCTGGTCGATGGAAGTGGAAGATGCGGCACACTTTACTACGATAAACTGAACTTACATAAATGACATGTCGTAATCGCCAGCATCGGATAACATCACATCCTTCTTTCTTCACAAGGGTGATACATATTTAAACAATTAAATTAAACATGTATATGGTAGTTCTTCAAGAGTGCGTATATGTGGCTGTTTATATAATTACATGTATGTAAGATCTTAGCTGAAATGGAATGAAGATGTCTTGTACGACAATTAACTCAATAACATGGATTACGTATTATTATCTAAACTTAAACGTATAAGAACCAAGTAGGTTATGAATGTTTAACTGTAAGACTGAATGTTATTCACAAACATAGAGGTCCAGGTGTGGTGGCGGATTTCTAACAGGCCGGAACGCCTTACAAGATTCACTGGTTTCAGGCCAGTAGAAGAGAACGGGTATGTCTGAATCACTGAATCGCTACGTTCCTGGTAGAGATGAGCATTTGGAACTGGTTGGAACTGACTGTACTGTAGATAGGGAAGGGTGAAAGGTACAGATATAAGTCGCTCTCGATCGGGGAGTACTTTTTCGGGGAGGGGCAGCAGAGGGACAGTAGAGTGGCAGTAGAGCAAAGTTCGTTAAATCTGTCAGAACTGTCCTACTGCTGTTTATTCCAGAAGAATTCTTCATCTTTTCTTATAGCATCTACCTCATTAAGGTGGGGAATAAACTTGATTACAGTAAGTATTGGATAATGAGTAAGAAACGAAAGGAGTTCAATAGTATCCTGTGCTGTCGACATTTCACTGACAGCTCTGACCTTGTCTAGATGTACTTGACCATCCTTTGTCTTCACCTGACCCATATACATTATTCTGTCATGTTCGGCATCATCAGCACTACCACTCAAAACACCAATCAACCATTGCTCTGCAACCATCGATGCCATTTAGCACGTAGTCCATAATACGCTGAGAGATCTGGTGGAGCAGAATTTATTCACCTCAGAGTCAAATTTCTGTAAGAACGCTGATTTCGCATCCAGGATGGAGAACGCCATGGCATTAGGGAAAAAATGTTCTTACTGAAGTAGGTATGGGGTAGTGTTCCCGCTTAATGGCATTATTTAAATCATTATGATCTATCCAGATCCAAACTTTTTCACGCTATTGTTCTCAACCGTCACCGTTGAACCGATCCAATCATCTTGTCCTGCAGATTCCACCTCATACAGTTTTGCAACAATTTTATCAGCCAAAGCTTTATTCTGACCCATAGAACCATGAACAATTGGGGGTAGCGTGGGGTCTTTTTTTCAGTGTGTACAACCCAGATTACGTCCCTGTTGTATTTCTACGTTCTAAGTATTTATACAAGCCATCAGGCACTTTGTGTGCACATTATAATACTGTACATCTGCCCGTTCGACTTTCTGCTGTGTATTCAAGGCTTTTTTTTTAGCAGAGCATCTCTTATGTGACTTATAATGCCAACACATCCCACACTACAGTGACTGGTACTGGTTTGTTGTGTTTGGTCTGGATTTTGATTCCCCAGTTCATTTTCCATTCTTCTCTCTACTGGATACGGTTCTTCTCTCTACCGGATACTGTACTAACACTTGGATATTCGTCCATGGGTGTCTATGCAGATTTCAACTATCTTGGGCGTCTTTTTCGTTTTGCACAGCACTTATTGTCAAATCTAATATCAATTTTATCTACTTTTGAATAAAATTAAGACGTACAGCACAGAGAAAAACCAGAGGAGCGACAACAGTGCGACAGCAGGCAAATGGTCACACGTAACGGGTGAAATATGGCCTCTTGTCAGTTTACTTCAGTTTGTTTTATTCTCACTATTCTTATAAATACATAATTGGTTGCAAATTTATGCGCCTCCTAGGACCATGGTTTGAGAAGAAAATGCTAAAAAAAAATGCAGAGATGTTAACTGCACTTTATTAGACGTCACAGGCCTAGAATTATTCAAAATGCTGTGTTGTCATCACACTTAAAACACAATAACATTAAAGCAATGCAAAGAGACACGGCCTCGGGGATGCTTCTATCTAATGCTGTACGTCGTAATTATATTCATGCAGATTCCTGGTTCATGCAGGAATACAATATGATTTAGACGTACAGCACAGAGAGAAAAACCAGAGCCGCGACGGCTGTGTGTTATCTGGTAAATGATCACACGTAACCGGTGAAAGAGGGGCTTTTGTCAATTTACCTCTCCCAAAATAACTCTCAAGGGCAGCATTATGATAAATACCGAAGAATATAACATCTCTCAGCACTTTGTTAGATTCTTCCTAACCACATCGAGTATGTACCTCGCAGCGATAAAGTCACAAGCCACACTGAAATCGTGTATGTACCTTATCGTGATAAAGTCACAAGCCACACTGAAATCGTGTATGTACCTTATCGTGGTAAAAGTCACTAGCTACACTGAAATCGTGTATGTACCTCATCGTGATAAAGTCACAAGCCACACTAAAATCGTGTATGTACCTTATCGTGGTAAAGTCACAAGCCACACTAAAATCGTGTATATACCTTATCGTGGTAAAGTCACAAGCCACACTGAAATCATGTATGTACCTTATCGTGGTAAAGTCACGAGCCACACTGAATCATGTATTACCTTATCGTGGTAAAAGTCACAAGCCACACTGAAATAGTGTATGTACCTTATCGTGGTAAAAGTCACTAGCTACACTGAAATCGTGTATGTACCTTATCGTGGTAAAAGTCACTAGCTACACTGAAATCGTGTATGTACCCTATCGTGATAAAGTCACAAGCCACACTAAAATCGTGTATGTACCTTATCGTGATAAAGTCACAAGCCACATTAAAATCGTGTATGTACCTTATCATGATAAAGTCACAAGCCACACTGAAATCATGTCTGTACCTCATCGTGATAAAATCACAAGCCACACTGAAATCATGTCTGTACCTCATCGTGATAAAGTCACGAACCACACTGAAATCGTGTATGTACCTTATGGCGATAAAGTGACAAGCCACACTGAAATCGTGTATGTACCTTATCGTGGTAAAAGTCACTAGCCACACTAAAATCGTGTATGTCCCTTATCGTGATAAAGTCACGAACCACACTGAAATCGTGTATGTACCTTATCGTGATAAAGTCACAAGCCACACTAAAATCGTGTATGTACCTTATCGTGGTAAAGTCACGAGCCACACTGAAATCATATTTGTACCTTATCGTGGTAAAGTCACAAGCCACACTGAAATCATGTCTGTACCTTATCGTGGTAAAGTGACAAGCCACACTGAAATCGTGTATGTACCTTATCGTGATAAAGTCACAAGCCACACTGAAATCGTGTATGTACCTCATCGTGATAAGGTCATGAACCACACTGACGTCGTGTAGTAATTCAGCGTGGTAACGTCATAAGCCACACTGATAAAGTATCGAACCACATTTACTGCGATAGAGTCGTGGTGCATACTGAAGCCATGTAAGTCATCGTGACTAAGTCATCGGCCACAATGACGTGTGTATGTAACCCAGCGTGATAAAGAAACGAGTCACGGTGACGTAGCGTGTGTTGCTCACCATGAACCGCCAAAGCCATGAGCCATATTGACGTCAGTTATGTAACTCACCACGACAAAGCCCTGAGCCACACTGACGTCGCCTCTGTAACTCATCGTGATAGAGATATGAGTCATCCTGAAGCCGTGTATGTAACTCGCTGTGACAAAGTCATGATCCACTCTGACGTGGCGAAATTATTTATTTATTTATTTATTTGACTAATGCTTAACGTTAGTTTTTTGCGTGGAGGGAACTGCAGTGTCCGAGGTGAACTACCAATCTTTGGCAAGTTACTGAAGAACTTTTCCAAATTTGACAGATACGCAAGACTTAGTTGGTTTTCAACTAAGACTAGACTTTTAGGCTATATAAACTTCCCATCCACAACCCACAACCGACAACTCGTGTATCCTAATCAATGAAAGACATGTGTCTTTACAGCTATGTACATGTAAGTCACGAGCCACCATGACATCAACTCACAATAATGACAACACGAAAAAAACCAGCTTCACTGTAATACTGAATAACTTATAGGTCTTTGTAAAGATTATCAAGAAAAGGATAATTAAACATTTTATCATTCTGCCTGAATATATAATGATATCTGATTACATACATTTCAGAGCACCGGGTCGAGTCATCGCGAAGACTATGATCCTGATGTGATTAGGAGGGGTGTCATGTCTGGTGTCTTCGGCATGGTACTTCAGTAGCGGCAGCTCTTCGCAAATGGCGGCATGGACTCGCCATGCCACAAAAAGACACAATATATGTACACACACCTAATGACTCCTCGTCGTATTAGGAGAGAAAAATTGTTAAGCACGAAGTTAAATACACACATACATAAATACAAACATACACACATACATACATAAATATATTTTAGGGCAAACGACATCCACAGAAAAATAAGGGAAATCAAATTCTGATTTATTTCTTCGCAACGTTTAAAAATACAATCTAACATGGTTGTCAGCCATGTTAAGATGTAAAGACAATCTTTACTTCAATCACGTTCATGCAGTGTAGTAAATGTATAGAAAACAATGAAATGGCTAGATATCAAATCAGCGAAAAGTTTAAGCAATATTGTGAAATATAATACATACTATTTTGTACGATATGTGCTATTCAGTATAGCTTAAATTTTTACGCTGGTCAAGATTAGATGTATGGTTAAGATTAGATGTTTAGCATATCTTTCTTGTCTCTACATGTACTACATTGCACTAAAAGTTAAGCTTTTGCATGAATAATAACATACCTGATACCCTGGACTACGTTGATAGATTGTACTAGTATACTGTAAAGAAATAGCTTCCTCTCCGGCCGTACGTGGGAAGGTCTGTCAGCATCCTGCGGGTTTCCCCCAAGCTCTGTCCGGTTTCCTCCCACCATAATGTGGCCACCGTCGTGTAAGTGAAATATTCTTGAGGTACGGCGTAAAACACCATTCAAATAAATAAATCAAAGAAGTAAATCAGAAGCTGTTATTCATATAGCCCCTTCGTAGAAACTTCGTTGGATTTTTTGTCATTATCTGCGTGTACTGGGCATCAGACTGTAAAGCGTTATTTTTAACAGTAATATGGCATTCAATGATTTCAAATAATTGCACGGGTTGGGGTTTTACGTCCTAGTTTACAATTTTTCAATTATATGACGACAAGGAGGACATTCAGTGTTTTGTATATTTACTGCGTCTTCCAGTGACAGAGCGATTTCAATAACGCCAAAGTTGCTACCTCCACTGAAGTATCATGTTGAAGACATTAGACATGACATCCACCCTCTCACATTATACTGACAACAGGTCAACCAGCCCTGTTTACTATCTCCAACCTCTCAGTGGTGAGCGCCAAGCGAGGCAGCACCAAGTACCAAGTCTTTGGTATGATCCGTCCCGAGATTCCAAATCGTTTAAATACGTTATGATGCTAGACATTCTCAAGCACACGTTTCACGTTTCATTCCTGTAACTGTTTTATCGTGCTCGTGTTTCGAGTTCCTTTTAGTAAACTCAAAACTAAATCAGTTTGCAGATAAATCATCAAAACAATGTAAATCACTACATTCAAGCCCGATCTGTAACAAGAAGCCATTATTATATAACCGAAACAACAGTGGAAGAAAAGTTCAGCTGAAGGCAAATGAAAAAATGTACATACAAAGAAACAAAACCTGAACTTGGATGTGGTCCGGAGATCCTGGTGTAAAAAGACGTTCCATTGCCAAGCCACTAATGAAAAGGACAAAAGGCAAACAAATTCATTCTTTTTCCTGTCAGTTTACCCCCGAGTACACATTGGCGGACGTGCATTTTATGTCGTCCTCATGTGACACAGGTTTACACTAATCTTTTGGCGTTAATTACATGCACTTAGCTGTCATACCCGTAGGCTACTTCTGTCGGATAACTGGCATCACGACGCACTGTTACTTTGCTTTGTCACATGGATAAACAGACAGGCTGTACCAGACGCTACTGTTTTTTATTACAATCTCTCTGCCATTTTTTGAGCTAATTAGATATGCAGGATATCCATATCGATTGCACATGTTGAAGGTCATGTTTTCTCTCTGTAAGTTGTATACCTGCTGATATCAGCCAATCAAATCTTCGTAAATTCTGGTCAAAGGGATGTAAGAATGACAGCTTCAGTTGTACATAATCTGGTTCATTACTTAACCATGAAAAGTATTCAGATTTTCAAATTCTGTTCCTGAAAACCCACTCATATTACTCATGGCTTTACGGGTATGCGTTTTCTTTGAAATAACAATAATAATTTAAAATGGCGTCGTCTAAAGAGTTGTACTCCATGTGCAAGAAAACAATACTCATTACGGAAATTAATAAATCTCTGTCTCTAGTAAAATCCAGTCAATTTTTGCTATTTGTTTCGCTTACAGCACTCAGAATTGAAATTACGGTATGGTCTGCATACTGAGCTGCATACTGTGTGTGCTACTTTATTACGGTATGGTCTAAAGAGCTGCACACTGTGCGCTACTTCATTACGGTATGGTCTAAAGAGCTGCATACTCTGTGCGCTACTTCATTACGGTACCGTCAAAAGAGCTGCACACTCTGTGCGCTACTTCATTACGGTATCGTCAAAAGAGCTGCACACTCTGTGTGATACTTTGCGCTCTTTGCATTAATCCGCAATGAGGTTATTTTATAGGCACAATAAGCGTTATGGGGGAAAGCGTAATTTTAGAAAACACCGTAAATTAACTTTTCTCGTAAATCAAGTTAGTGGTATAGGTCTCAAGCAGAATTTAAAAATAGGCAGAAAGACACAACTAACCTAATTCTTCTAAAATATGGGACAGACATTAGCAGTATTGAAAGTAGAATATTACATTTCTTAAACAACCATTTGGAACAGTAAAGATATGAGTATGTTGTTCATTAGATGATAAAACCATGTGAGAAAAAAGAAACTCAATATTCCTGCTAGAATCACACACACACACACACACACACACACACACACACACACACACACACACACACACACACACACACACACACACATGTGTATTGTCTAAAATGAGTAGACCAGGTGTCCCAAAGTTTAGAAGAAATAGGGTACACGCACTTCACGCGCGATAAACCTGGTTCCTGTGATATAGCTTTGACGCGGCAGTATATTATAAAATTTCATACACATAAAGGGTCGGTCACTTCACCTGATTATGCATAGTTCTCTATAAATGAGAGGAGTGTAGTATTACTACCAGTATTTAACGACAGATCAAGGTCACAGGGCCGAATATCACTGTTGTTTCTTGTGAGTTCACTGCACATGCGTGATATTATTGGAGTTGTTTTATACATTGGGGTATTCACATGCTTCGTTCCTGTGTCTGACGTGGGGACTTTGTACCGCTTCATTTTCAGGGGTAGTTCACAGCCAGCTGTGTGAGCGTGTATAAGGCTTTGTGTTTCACAGCTGTTTACGGATGTAGCATTATAGTTCACGTTCAAGTGCATTTGCTAATGGCTCTAGAATTCAGAACGATAAGATAGGTAAGGCGAGGTAAAGGCACAGCGACCTGAATGAGCGGAACCGTTTAATCACGTGACCAGATTATCAAGTATATAATTCTGTACTTCGCTCTAATTAACTCGTATTGTTTAATTAAGTATTAAACAACAAAAACAAACCAGACAACATGAAAAACTCAACGATGACGATGAAATTGACGTTAATAAAACAAAGGGGCTATTCAATGTATTTGGTAGTGAATGTGTGTACTGACGACAATGCGTTGATGTTGCGTGACATGGCGTGGGAGCTCCTCAGTAAAAAAGGCTATGTGCAAGTACGAGTCTTCTGACCTGTAATACTCTAATGCGTCTCTAAATAACGTGGACAATTTAGGTGCACTTACTAAACATCAGAAAATTAGGTCATCATGCATAATATAAGTACACCCTCTTATTATGCAAGATGAAGCTTGATAAACACATATAAGACAGAAGAAAACATTGCCCACCAGAAAGCAATTCGCCATGCAGGAATGTAAATGAAGGAAGCAAGGAACAGTCATGACCTTGATAACGCTACTTCGGCAATATGTCTACCACATCCCGTCAACTAATGGAGGAGAGATGGATGATGGAAATAAAGGGCAAGGTTATGGTGACATTGTCGAACATTATAAATTGCGCACTGTCTTACCAATCTGAAGTACAGATGGTTTACAGTTGCACCTGAACCAAACAATAATACCTAGGGCTAACCAGTGGTAAATATAGACGCTACCCATAAATACAGAATTTGAACCTGACGCGGATGAAGATAGGCCTACCAGCTATCAGATAACAATGTCGGAACACCGAAGTAACCTTGAATAGATATGTCTGCAGAATGAAGTAACTGACGAAATTAATCGAAATATAAGGCAATAATATGAAACAACTCTCGACTTAGTAATACTGCGAGAAATATATTATATCATTAATATATATTTATTTATTTTTCAAACATTGTTTGCTCTGCCACGTTTCATAATGTAGTGTGCATACATAACGGTTCAATTTTTATTATAATAACAGGACTTTAATAGCATTACTGTATCATTAGACGTTCACCACAAGTGTGTGTGTAACGTGTCGATCGTCGTAAGGGCTGTTCAGTGCGCCTATACAGTTAACATTCAAAAACGTGTTAGTGATGCTAGAATGTATTCCCTTAGTATAGTATAATATTATGTCATATTCAACATTATATCCTGTTAGTATAATAGAATCTTTAAGTTCAGTGTTCCGGCTGCAGTTTAGAACGCCTTCTGATTTCATCCCCAAAAGCTGAAATCACGGGAGACTTCCGGCCCCAAAACTCTGGAATAAACCAACTAATATTTCTGTTGTTTAACGATCTATGCTAGTGAATGATTTGAACGGTGAGGTTCATAAACAAACTTAACAAAGCGATCTTAATTTATTTCGATACAGCGTGATTGTCCTCGAAAGGCTAATTCGCTGTAACTCAGTTTGTGAATATTTGCACAATGATTTGCTGTACAAAGTAGTGCGGTACGAACACAATCAGTAGGGCTATCAACTCCGTAGTGCCGCAAGGGTTAGGTTCAACGTTTATTAGTAAAGATGCTCGTCGGAGGTAACTTTACCATGTCAACGGATATCCGTATTTATAAATCTTTATTTTGAACACAAAACAGCCACAGGCTTTTTGTACCGATATATGCAAATATATAACGAGTTTATTGAGTTAATTAACATTCTTAAAAATATACCGTTGTTTGAACCGTGCGGTGATTTGTGATTGGTGGAGATACGACCGGTTATGTGCGAAGATGGCCTGGTTTCGTCACACCGTTAACTCCTGAACCTTCACAAACATCCTCCACACGTGCCCTATATAAACAGCTTCGTAATACACTCTACAGATCACTTTTAATAGGTAAGTGCTCTTCACTGGGCTTCTTTGTTTTTCTTCCTGTACTCTAGTCTATGTAAAATAATTTGTTTGACGTTCTCGCTTCATGATGAATTCCGCTTATTTTCTATATTATCACAGGTTTAGTAATGTTAAATGCCTGTTTCTTTCTCGTTTATGTTTTAACCTATGCTATATTTAACTTCTCTTTATATATCTCCAACAAGTCCAGCTCACGCTGGCTTCATCTCCGGCCGTACGTGGGAAGGTCTGCAGCAACCTGCGGATGGTCGTGGGTTTTCCCCGGGCTTTGCTCGGTTTCCTTCCACCATAATGCTGGCCATCGTCGTAAAATGAAAAAGTGAAAAGTGAATTATTCCTCAGTACCGCGCAAAACACCAATCAAATAAATGAATAAAATAAATATCTCGAAACAACGATATTATTACATCAAAATGACGTCATTGTATCTTTTGTCTTACTACCTGAATGTGTCAGTATAATTTCCCTGATATGTTGTATTTGCGATTTTATCTTTCCAGACAAGATGAGGTATTTGCTAGCTGCTTTATTGGTAACCGTTGTTAACGGTCAAAATGTATTGCTGATTGAACCGCCTATCCCAAACACACAGTAAGTAGACTTGTGTCTTTGCTATAGTGCACGCGGCAAACGTGCTAGTTTTAGGTCGCTTAACCACTTTAAATGTGAAGACACTAAATGCGAATGTAAAAGTCATTAGACGTACGACTAGGAGGGTTGCATTGTTTGCGAGCATTGACGGTCATGCAAGTTCAGTATACGACCAATACACTGTATGGTGTGCTTATACACAATGACCGGTGCTAGAACATCCAATTGAATGAAGGCATAAGAAAATAAATTCCAATGCACGCGCGCAAAAACCATCAATCTCCCCTTTTAGAGATAACAGCACCTCAAAAAATATTTACATACAGTCTTGTTCATGCAGTAGCAGTAGTAATGCATTTCTTTTCCATCTGATCCTCGGGTTGATTGCAATTTTTCTTTCGCCATACATACAAACAAAATCCAGTTGTTTTTCTTTCCTCTACATAGCAAGACTTTTACAACACGGTACTGTACAGAAACCGCATGGTCCTGAGCAGGACGGTCGCCGCATAGTACTACACGGATCTGGGCCGTCTTGTACCTCCCAACAGCCGAACGTTATCGCGCGGAAACAGTAAAGTACCACGCGGCTGCTGCAAGGTAGTTTATGGTTCAGAACCGCACAGTGGCCAGTGCGCCAACCACAGAATACTGAACGCTGCTGGTGTGCAATACTGCGAAGTTTAGGACAGCACCGCGCTGTATGGCCCACTAACTGCACGGTAATCAGTAGGAAATTATCTTATAGCACTAAGCAATGGCCACAGATGCCGCATATAGTTACGCGTGCGATTACGGCTTTGCCGAAGACGTATTCGGCATGAGTATTCACGGTCATACAAAGAACACAAGCGACACCTCACTATACTGTCACATTCTGCAGCACTTTAAATCTTCAAACTTTTCAACCAGTAAAACACCTTTTAAGTGGAATTTATACACACAATTATTCTGAAAATAACGCTAATTTGATTTGTTTGTGCCATTTAAGATAAAAGCTTCATAAAACTATGCAAATTATTTCTCTTCACGCCACAGTTCTCTCAGAATATTTCATATAGTTGTCCTAGAGGCGGTTGATAAGGTCGAAGAAATAGGATATCTCTAAATGTCAGTCACCAGCGACTGCTTAAAATTCCAGTTCGTATTCTTTGTAACATTGTTTTAGTGATGCGTGATTTACACAAAACGGTCCTCTGTCTAATGTTTTCGTGTTAGTAGGGATTTTATGTCTTTCTCTGGCCCTACTTTGCTTTTTCATGGCCAGCATTACAATAATAGCCCTGAGGCATAATGACATCAACAAGAGATGCACTGTGTGCTCATATACGTATATATCAGTTACATGCATCATATAGGAATAAGTGTATCACACACATAACGCCGATACAGTAAATGCATTCGGATAAACTCTATACGATTGTCTGAAACAAGAGTAATTAGGGGATGCCCCTATAATAATATTTAACATTCGTATGGACTGTATACAATAATCATTTTATGGTGCGTTGGGAGCGCGAAGCAATGAACCAGGAGTCACTCATAAATGCGGTCGCGCAGAGTTTAAGTTCAGCTCATGCTAGCTTCTTCTTCGCACGTGTGACCGGCCCGGATAGCACAGTTGGTAGAGCGTCCGCTTCGGGACCGGTAGATCCAGGATCAATCCTTGATCGAGTCACACCTAAGACTTTAACAGAGGAAGTTGTAACTTCCTCGCTTGGCGTTCAGCATGAAGGGGATAGTGCAACGACTGGTTGACCCGTATCAGTATAATGGCTCGGGCGGGGCGGCTTACTTGCCTTCGGTAAGTCGTCTCAGTGAAGCAGCACTAAATAAAAGAGCGGTGGAAATCCGTCCTGCTACAAGGAGGCACATTACACGTACATGCACCCTAATGATTCCTTCGTCGTCATATGACTGAAAAATTGTTGAGTACGACGTTAAACCCCAAGCACTCACTCACTCACTCTTCGCACGTACCTGGTGGGTTTCCCCCGGGCTCTGCCCGGTTTCCACCCACCACAATGTTGACTGCCGTCGTATAAGTGAAAAAGTACGGCGTAAAACACCAATCAAATAAATGAAATAAATAAATACGCACGTGCCTGAAAAGGTCTGATGTCTATTTAATTCTCTCCTGTGACCAGCTTAGCTTTCAAAGCTAACCTTGAAAGCATAGCTAGGAAAATGATCAGCCTGTCGGAGGGCTATCTGTGAGTTACGCGACGCTGGTCCACGAATATACGCCACAGAAAAACATGGTTGACACACGGCAGATATCTACTAGTATACCCTTGAAAAGATGTTGTATAACGAATTCGAATTTGTCATAAGAAAAAGCTCTAAGGAAAAGAACTCTTACTCATGTCCTGTGTTACAACGCGCTCGCAAAATGTTGGCGAAGTTTTTATATAATTTGGGCAGTAAACATCTTGAGACAAGTATGTTATTTGTGAGTGTAAGAGGATATTCTTTTTGTGGTTTTTAAACTGATAAACCGGTTTTCAAAGTGTTCCATACAGTATGTTTAATTTCATGAACGCATATTATCTTGATTTTGCTTCAATTTTGTTACAGTGTAACGAGAAGGGGTGGTGTTAACGGAATGGGTTGGAAAAATTCGTGGTATTTTAGGCTGAATAATAGAGCGTCTGTGATAAGTCATAATATTCAATCATTCTGGAGCACAAACTTTGTTAATGCACACGGAAAATACTTTAAATATTATATTATAATACATTATAATATTATAAGTATTATCACATTTATTTTGTAACGAACATTTTCACAACTTGTGTGGTCATTTTGAAGCTATGCTAATTGTATGGTGTGATTCAAAATGAGCTACAACCCTCCCGAGGGGAGACTGAGGAATGACGAACCGAACGTGTTCCAAGTGATGTCACCTGTAACGAAAGTAATTCTGACTGGACGAGACTTTAATACTTCCACTATATGGCTGTATACAGTCCAGTCTTTTCAACTAATCAGAATTGTGCAAATTCGTCTGAATTATATGATGAACAAAAGAATGTGAAAATGGTATGTGAAACAACACTGTATTGGCAGCTGTTCAAATAAATTTCTTATAACTTGGCTTTCTAGTATTCCTGTATGTTTATTGTTGTCACTTCCAGGGAGCCGGCAGCACCAAATGTAGAAACTCTTACTTTCGACTCGTACCTTGTCGGCGTTCCCAGCTGTATTAGGCCCGGTCTTTCCGCAGATGTCTATGTAGCTGTATTAAAAGGCTCAAGTCCCACTAATGTCATTGTTGAGCTGATAACTGAGAAAAACAGCTCAGTTGCAGCTAATCGATCTATTCTCAACACTGGTAAGAAAAAAACATAACGTTCTTCAACTTAAAGACTGGAGTGCTTCATCACATATATTGTTAATAAATATAATAATGCCGTGTACAGTGATTGTCGTATATATCAATCGTATAATGCCGTGTACAGTGATTGTCGTATATATCAATGGTATAATACCGTGTACAGTGATTGTCGTATATATCAGTCGTATAATGCCGTGTACAGTGATTGTTGTGTAAATCAATCGTATAGCTCAATCGTAAATAAAGAGGATAAAAATACGTTTAAATTTTGAACACAGTTGTCTTTCAAAATCTTTTGCAGGGAAGCCCGAGATACTATCAATTCAGGTGAGTTCATTACATTTATCTGTTTGTAAAGCCATGCCCATTTTACCCACGACAAGCAAGTCTTGCATCTTATCAACTACACATGCCTCCTTTATAGACTTGGGACGATTTGATGGGTCATTTTGTACATAACAAGTTGAATCGTCATTGTATTTAACTCGTGCCATGTATGTTCTCACCAACTTATTCAGCAATGCATGTATTTCATCTCACATCAGTATTAATGTCGGGGCCTCCGTGGCCGAGGTGGTTAACGTTCCAGCGCGGCGCAATGACCCACGAGCCTCTCACGAATGTGGTCGCCGTGGGTTCAAGTCCTGCTCTAGCTGGCTTTATCTCCGGCTGTACGTGGGAAGGTCTGTCAGCAACCTGCAGATGGCCGTGGGTTTTTCCCTGGCTCTGTACGTTTCCAGTCCACCATAATTATGACAGTTGTCGTATAAGTGAAACATTATTGAGTACGGCGTAAAACACCAATCAAATAAATAAATTTATCAATATTAATATCTAAATTATTTTAAATTGAATCATCCAGTATGCTTACGTTTGTAAAGGCGCTCACATGTGTGGTCTTACATGAAGTCCGTTGGAGATTCATTTATTAATTCATTTATCTTGCACCAGTATTTGTCAGGTTCGCCAGTATAATTGGCCAAATGTCGATGGTTTACTCTGGATACTCCACCACCAATAACATTCTCATCATTGTGGCATAATTTAAACATTTTTGAGTCAAAATGAGATTGAGTCAAGTAACAATCAAGATAATTTATAACGTTGTAAGATAATATACATAGATATTCAGTAGAGCATGGAAGCTATCTCACTGAACACACATTGTATTAAACCAAGTCATTCTGGCTTCCTCTCCCGTCTGCAACACAACTTCACATCATCGATTTCATTGTACCAGGTTTCCTCTTACAACGGTCAACCAAATTTGTATCCTCAACATTTAAAGAACATAACTTTTCTATTATCGACTTCCTTGCACCAGGTTCCCTCTGACATCGCTGAGCCAAATTTGTATCCTCAACATTTTAACCAACATAACTTTGTATCATCAATTTCTTTGTTCCAGGTTACTTCTGGCATCGCTCAGCCAAATTTGTATCCTCAACATTTTAACCAACATAACTTTGTATCATCAATTTCTTTGTTCCAGGTTCCTTCTGACATCACTCAGCCAAATTTATTTCCCCGATATTTTATACGGGTCGTTGGAACGGGCGAAGATGTGAAGTTTCAAAACCAAACCGAGGTCCGAGTGAATCGTCAAAATGTGACGGGCTTTGTGCAAACTGACAAGGCCATATACAAACCAGGGGATACAGGTTAGTGCTTATGTCAAAATGTAACGAGCCCATATACAAACCCGGGGATATAGGTCAGTGCTTTCTGTCGAAATGTGACGGACTTTGTGCAGACTGACAAGGCCATATACAAACCCGTGGTTGCAGGTTAGTGCTTATGTCAAGATGTGACGGGCTTGTGCAGACTGACAAGACCATATACAAACCCTGGGATACAGGTTGGTGTTTGTGTCGAAATGTGGCGGGCTTTGTGCGATTGACAAGGCCAAAACAAACCTGGGGATACAAGTTAGCGCTTTCTGTCGAAATGTAACGAGCCCATATACAAACCCGGCGATACAGGTTAGTGCTTTCTGTCGAAATGTGACGGACATTGTGTGACTGACTGTCCTGTACAAACCCGTGGTTGCAGGTCAGTGCTTATGTCGGGGATACTTGTTAGTGCTTTATGTCGAAATGCGGCGGGCTTTGTGCAGACTGACAAGGCCATGTACAAACCCGGGGGATACACGTTAGTGCTTATGTGGAAATGTGACGGGCTTTGTGCAGACCGACAAGGTCATATACAAACCCGGGGATACAGGCTGATTCTCAAGTGATCAATGCCATCAAGGTACCCCATGAGGCCCCTTTGCATTATGTTTCTGTAAATGTTTATTCGGTTTGATAACAACAGAACATTTGAGTATGTTGCTATCTTTGAGCATTTGCATGAGCAGTCAAAATAAAACCTTAACCTTAACTGACAAGAGGCCTCGTTTCAGCGGTTACGTGTGGGCATGTGCCAATTATCACACTGTTGTCGCTGTTCTACTCTCCATTCTGTTGTCTTTGTTTAAAAAGAATTCATGTATATGTGCCAGTTTGATGTAAAGCTAAAATTTGCGAACACGGATCTAGGCGTACGAATGGAGTTACATATAAATGCTGTCTTGTAAGTATGGTGTTGCAAGACAAATGCTTGACCGCCATGCTGAGGCACTCTTTCTACATGTTATTATACTAACATGGCTAAAAAATGTCTGACGGATATCTTGTTCCGCCGGGATAATATAACAAACATATTTGAACTCTATACAATATTGTTACAAGACTATGTAAATGCTTAAATAGAGCCAAGCTTTAGTCTAAGCATAATTAAGTAAAAGTTATCTGATGATGTCAGATGCAATTTATTAGACTTCACTGGTCTACAATTACTCTCACATGTTGTGATTTCAAATTTAACTAACACTCATATGTAATATAAACAATATATTTAGGATTGGTTCTGTGTAAATATGGCTTCTAATTAAGCTTCAACCAAACAAAAGAAAGGCTATTTTTAGAAAGATTAAAGGTAAATTATTCGATTACTACCAAGTATTAAAATCTTTTGATTTATATTGGTTGAAACAATATTACGCGACAAACCGATAAACTCGATGCTTATGTCTATAACATGGACAGTTGGTACGCAGCATGTGTAAACCTATAGTCAAATGATAGCCTACTAAACATGCAGAACATGCCTAAATAGAAAGCGTAGACCACTTTCCAGTCTACATTTTTCCTACACTATATGGTCACGTACAACATAAAATTTCATTCACACAGTCTGTTTATAGTCCAGTAAACGCGCTTGGTTTCTCATCGCGCGGTGCTGAGAGTTTGTCATGGGCGTCTTGCTTGGCTCCGTGGAACAAGTGAAATCCATTGGTTGACAAGATTGACGTGAGTACTGTCTGCACATGCGCGCGGCGTTTTGTCGCATCCAATGCTTACACACGGTAGGGCATGGTTGGGATTGACGACAAGGTAGCTACACTCTGCCTCGGGATACTGAGGGTAAAAATCATACGAAAACCGATACCTATTTGTTACTGATCACTTAACCATCCATTGTTTTTTTTTTTCCAGTAAATTACAGAATATTCTCACTGTTTCCTGATTTGAAAGTTCACAAAGCTAGCTACGACATTGAAATCAAAGTAAGTTGAACCCTGTTTAAGTTCTTCTGTAGTTATTTGCGTCACAGCTTTGGCATGACTCTACATGCATCGTGTTTCCAGTATGCCAATATCTCCTCTGAGTAAAACACGCCAGTGCCTCATAGTTTTACAGATGGAAGAAAATGATTATGGATGAATGGCTGAGGCCATATCGGCAATATTGCAGTTCTGTCTTGGCGAGAACACGTTTAAACCTTTACATATTGAGATCCAAGCCAAATTCTTGACGTTTACGTCACGTGGGATGACAGGATCTTAATATTACTGGATTTGTGGGAGTCGACATATGTAACATTTTGATTTTAAGGGAAATAACTCTGTAGATGACTTTTCTGACAAATACAAATCTGTGGAGTGGGGAACGACACAATGTTGTGATGTTACATTAACTGTTTCAGGACCCCAAGGGAAATAAGATCCGGAATGTAAAGAACGTGTTTGACCCTAGCGGATTGGTGCGGGACAGTCTAAAGCTGTCTGACGAACCTGTGTTAGGTGATTGGCAAATACGCATTGTTGAAACTGTAAGTCATTTCCTTAATGATATGAGAAATGATTCATCTCATGCATGCAAATGAACTTGTAAAAAAAAGCTTATTTATTAGAAGTTTACGTTCATGTAGCTTGGCCAGTCAGTATTAAGTTTCAACAATAGTATCAGATTCCTGTTCATTTATTTAACTGTGGATTAACTTCATGGATCAGATGAATACTGACTGTAATTATATCAATCGCTTTGGAGACCATACTTAACTGTATCAGAGGAGTCCAGCTAATTTTTATCATATCATTTACTTACAACAGTTCCAGTCACTGTCGCTTGAAACACACGATTAATTTTTTCCACTTAATAATTTGATTGTTGTTTAACGCTGTCTCCCAGAATCTTTCACTTATAATATGGTGGCTATATAGACAGAGAAAAACGTGAATCCCCGGGGGAAACCTTTGCACTTAGGCAAGTGTCTTACAATTCTCCTGACCAGGATCCGCATGCAAAGCTGTGTGGTGAAATTGGTTTCCGATTCCCGTGGGAGGGGCCACAGCTGGATTGATTATTATTCTCTTGCAATACATGTGTAATCCGTAACCAATTTGCCCACAAAACGTCATCACAGAGGCAAGCATGAATAATAAACAGCCCGAATTACTCTAGACGAGAAGGCTTCCCGTTATGTTGTTTTATCAAATAACGTTTCCTCTCCACTCAAAATTGCCAAAAAAAAACATAGTTTGCATCGCTGCGTTTATGATTAGCCTATAGTCATTACGACTGTCGTAAAAGTCGTAACTGAATCAGTAAAATTGTTGTATTCTTTTGCAGGGTGCCAGTTCCAGCACAATTCACAAATCATTTGAGGTGGAAGAGACAGGTATGTGCGGCATTCAGTCATCTTGCATCTGGTGTGTTCCGGATGTTGTTACACATCGACAATAAATAATCCACACAGCGCATGCACCGCCCTCTACGTTTTACACCACTGTCACCAATAGCAAAGTTTATACAAAAATCATGAACAACGCCAAGGCCTCTGAGGTCACGGTGATGAGGCAGGGAACGATGTCGGCTCAAGCAAACAATCTGTCTCATCTTTACTTCTATTTTTTACTTAATACGTTTATATGCTTTTTCAGAAATAAATTTGATTGAGTAAAGCGTTAAGCACCAATACCTGAAATAATGAAATTCGTAAATAAATATTTTTTCATTTGACTAGTGTTTAACGCCATATTCAAAAACATCTTCACTTACACCATATAGGTTAGGCTTAGGGGTGAAAAAAAACGGTGTTCCCGGAGTAAGTCTTCGGCAAGTGAAACCAACGGCAAGTAAAACCATTGGCAAGTAAAACCAAGGGCATTTCACTGACAAACCCCAGACGAAGCTGAGATGACACCCTTTGTGTATATTTTTTGCTGTGTATGATTTCAGTTCTGCCGAGGTTCGAGGTGACAGTCATCCCGCCATCATTTGCTTCTCAAGATCAGGAAACCGTCGACGTGACGGTTACTGGCATGTAAGAATGAATGCACCTAGTTCTGACGGTCCTTTTCTTCTTCTTGTGACCATTGGGGTAGCAGTCTCGAATCTAGCTCATGTCTTTTCGGATTCGAATTTGAATCATAAAGTTTTACTATGAACATGTTCGATCGAAATGTTTCTGCCCAGGCTGTGCGCTATTTTTTCCCACCTGAAAACATGGACCCCGTCGTTTGATCGCGATGTTTCTCCCCAGAACAATTACATCAGTGTGTCAACATGAACCCGTCGTTGGATCGAAGTGTTTTTCTCCAGGCTCTGAGCGATTTCCTCAATCTGTCAGCATGAACCTGTTGTTGGATCGATGTGTTTTTCTCCAGGCTCTGAGCGAGTTCCTCAATCTGTCAGCATGAACCTGTAGTTGGATCGATGTGGTTTTCTCCAGGCTCTGCGCCGTTTCTTTGCCTTCAAACATGATGCATGTGAAAGAAGCTACATGGTATAAAGTGCGACGATACACCCGAGCCAAACAAAGGAATAATCCACTGTTTCTCGCGAGTAAACGTTTCAGCGACATCCATTACTGCTTGCTACTTTTAGACCTTAATTAAATCCTACATTTAATCACTGGCATGTTTGATCGTCGCATTCGGTTGTGGTACTATTTGGTGCTTGCACGTGCCAGTTACTTCTAACCATAGCTGAGCGGACGTATCATTTAGTCTGACTATTTATCTTTCATAGCAATTTTACGCATCTGTTCATTTTTTCTGTTCAGTTTTTTTCCTCATCTATTCATCTGTACTTTAGAAAGGAGGAAACCCCGAACCATCACGCAGATTATATTTTGCGCAAGTCTGGTAGTATATAGTTCTACGGATATTACTCCTTTCTCAGTGCAATCTAATGTTTTTTTTCCACATCGAAACACACCCTTTTCACGTGTTTGACAAACGTCAGTGTGTCCGTAAGTTCTCCCATCTTGTTTCTTTTCAAACGAGCATCCCACAGCCAGTTTTCCATCTACTTCCAGCTACACGTTTGGTGATGATGTCAGAGGTACGCTGTCTGTCAGCGTCAAGAGCTTTCCTTGGTGGAAATCACTCAAAGACGATGTCCAGCCTGTTCTTCTTCAAACAGTTCCTGATGTGAGTATTGCATGATTGATATTGATTTCTAACATGTCTTTCCTGACAGGAATATTTGTAATATAGCCATAGGAATATACCTCTACAACCCACTGGATGCCAATGTTTATATGTGTATACGTTTGTTCAAGATGGCGTACTACTTACATCAACAACATCTGCAATGCCCCTTTAAATGCTGGGAGAAGGGGTAGCCCTGATTTAGCGGCAGTAAAATTATATTCCAACGGTTTTTTTTGGAGGGGGGGGGGGGGGGGCATTTTTAGTACCAAACAGTGTTAGCGATTTAAGCTGATGATTTCTACCTTGTGAGTTGCTTTTGCTCATAAATGGCACGCAGATTGATGTAAAGTCAAACTAGCTTTGTTTAGCCAGCCAGTGACAAATTTACATTATTATATTAAAATATTTTATCAAATCCAATCGAAGGTTAATTTAAACAGGTGTCTCAGTCGGTTTGCGAAAGAAAATCAATACAATGTATAACATATATAAAAATCCATCCAACAACTGGACAAAATGCGTATAAATGTATTTAAATATAAACCACATCAATGTTAAACGTGAATGTGCTTGAAGGATTAGTGTCCAGAATCATCGTTTATCCATGATTGCCCCTGTATATATTATTAAATTATGTGCCAAAAACTGTTGAAAGAGGGTAAAGTAATCCGAGTAATATGACACTTTAAGATAATGAGACTGGTTTTATGCATTTTTCCGCCAACACTCGGTAATCTCCACCGAATTACGTCATACAATCTGTACGAGCTGCCAAAGCTTTGCCATTTAGTTCAGTGTTATAAACAGCTACAAGAGTGACAAGCATATCGCATATCTCCAACGAAACGGTTTGCTGTTCTACATACGGTTGTAAAAACAGGTCGTCAAAGAGCCCCGGGGTTATTTTTTCAAGTGTTAAGATGATTTTGCCCTTGGGAAGGCATGGATTTACAGCACACGACGGAAGTATTTTAGACCCACCAAAAACAGCCATACCTGCTCTCGCTAATTTACAGCTCAAAGCCACGAGACGAATAGAGCTGAACTCGAAAGATTTCCTATGCATATAAAAGATTTTTATGTGCAAAGGCTGTTCAGAATGCCGACAATAACATGTAACGGTAATTGTCATCGCATATCGGTATGAATTTCTCGGGGAATAGTATGATATTTATTGTGAAGCGGATAGAAAGACAAAATAGTAAATAAATATTAAATCTGAAAATAAGCACACGACACATATAGTGTAACACAACTATCTAGTCCATATTAATTGTCATTGCCGTTGGAATTGTTAGGACAAAGATCAAATTCAACGTCCGAAAACTCGGAATATGGCAAGATGTCTCAGTGTCATAAATCGCAATATCAGCGTCGTCCACTGTGTGTTCAAATTGATACGGTAGTGTATTTTCTTCTGTGTAACTAGAATCCATCTGGAAAATGACATCATTTTGATACTAATTCCTAGGGATTATACAGGCCAGTGAGACTTGGGTTGGCTATCTTTGACGTTACCTGCAGAGCCGTCCCGGCTGGAGATCGGCTAGGGAGTTGATCTATTATTTTGATTGCTTTAAGGCTTTATTACGTTGCTCAGAGTGAGTGAGTGAGTGCTTGGGGTTTAACGTCGTACTCAACAATTTTTCAGTCATATGACGACGCAGGAATCATTAGGGTACATGTACGTGTAATGTGCCTCCTTGTAGCAGGACGGATTTCCACCGCTCTTTTATCTAGTGCTGCTTCACTGAGACGACTTACCGAAGGCAAGCAAGTCGCCCCGCCCGAGCCATTATACTGATACGGGTCAACCAGTCGTTGCACTAACCCCTTCATGCTGAACGCCAAGCGGGGAAGCTACAACTTCCTCTTTTAAAGTCTTAGGTGTGACTCGATCAAGGATTGATCCTGGATCTACCGGTCCCGCGTTGCTCAGAAGCCCGCCTGGTAATATACTGTTTGAATAGGTTATAATCTTTATAATTAGGGCCAGGAGGTAAATCTGGACACTATTCCTTTAATATAAACTGAAATTATGTGAGCCTGTTAGGAAGCAAGCTTCAGTAATCTGAAATGCTTGCGTATATAGTTAAAAAGCAATTAAATAAATACATTAAAACCCAAAAGACATCAGTACGGGAAAAGAAATACAACAGCCTGGAGAATGTAATATTTGGCAAATTGTCAGACGTTACCGGTGAAATCCGGTCTCTGTTCAATTTACCGCAGTTAAAATTTTATTCTACCTTTTCATGTAAATGCCTAAAAGCAGCATTTGACGGCACTGCATCACAAAATGTATCAACGGTTTGTATTCTTCTCAGTTTGTTGGAAGATCCACCTTTACATTTCGCGTAGAAGATCTCCGCAACTTGACGAAGAACAATTACCTTATTGACTTTGAGGTGGAAGCCACGCTACGGGAAACCCTTACAGGAAGCACGGTGACTGAGTCTAAGCGTGTCACAGTATATCAGACTTCGACCAAAGTCGAGTACGTTCCAGAGAATTCCAGAACGTTCAAACCGGGGCTCGATTATAGCGTTATCGTGAGTATGCACTTAAACCTTCCAGACGCCAGGATTGGTGTTTGGTCTCTTGGTTTTGTATTTTATACAACTGCTGTTTGTTCTTTGGTTTCTTGTAACAGCGTCTACCATTCCATGACTAGAAATTCGAGAAGCATGCTTAGAGGAATGGAGCATTTTTGTTTCTTTGGGACTAAGGTTGTATTCACATGGCAAGAAAAATGGGAATAATGTTATTTTGAGTACATGTATATGGTAAACAATGTAACAGCGAAGCTCCTTGGAGTTTGGTAACAGCAACTGCCATTTCATAGTTTAAAATTATTATGTTATATTAGAGTTACGTTACACGTCTTGGAGAATTCGCGTGGCTAGTAAACCCCTACATTTCATTATCCGCCATCGTAGAAAGCCGACGTGTCTGTTGATGTGATTGCAAACGTCGTCTAATATAACTTTTTATTATATTGACAGTTGAAGGTCAGTCAGCAAGATGGAACAGCGGTTAATGGACCTCTGGGTAACCTAACATTACGGGCAGAGTTTACCCACCAGGTCACTCACACCGCCGAAGCGACAGTTTCCCTCACACAGACAAACCCGCCCAACAGTTCCCTGGCAGAGGTGTCCTTTGTACGGGCTCCCAAGGCTTCCCAGGAAGATATTACCGGGGTACTTGTGACGTTGTCCGATCTTGGCGGCGGTATTTTCAAGATTGACATACCCACAGTTCCCGAACATGCAGAAAGGCTAAGCATTGTGGTAAGTTCAGCATGATACAGATATATCTTGTTACAAAGCATGTGTGCAAAAGGATTTAGGAATGATATAAATTGCAGAATTAGGCTTTTTAGTGACGTTTCATCTACAGAATGTTGCGATAATGATATCTCCATCATCATATAAATACATTAGAAGTTTAAGCTTTGTCCAGAGAAAGTTCTCTTGGATTCCTGTCAGCGCTCAGAAAATTTGCTATGCAAAATTATTGGGAAAATAACGTTGCGGTATATTCGCTCATTTATGTCGTTTTATTCTTCCTGTTTACAGACAACATACCAGAAAGGGGATTACTACTGGTATGCAACTCGAGCTTACTCTCCAAGCAACAGCTTCTTGCAGATGGCGGTATCCAACGCCAAACCAAAGGTTGGCACTCATTTTTTACGCTTTCATGTCGACGATCTATACAGTAATATATGCAGTAACAGTGTTTTAAAAGCTTCATCAAGTGTGGTTTACTGGTGAAGATTTGCGTGAAACGTTCTGTCATTTAACTGAGATCTTCTCTATGACTGATATGCGTTGAAGGATGATTTTTTAATTGAATAACAGTTTCATTCCCGTTAATTAATCGGATAACTGTTGACTATTTATTCTATTCGCTTGTTGTGTGTTTGTTTTCCACAGACAGGAGACACCCTGGCGATACAGTTCCGGTCTACTGTTGAAACGGATTCATTTAGCATTCTGGTACGTAATTTAGATTGCTAAGAAATGACAGTTATATTCGTTCATTAACTCATTTCTCTTTTGTTTATTCTAAGAACACAACAACACTGATATCCAGAATACAAGCACAATAATTCCCTTTAGTATTTATTTCATAATATGTAGTTAAATTGATGCTTTTCTTTTGGCAAAATAAACCCGGTTATAATGGGGCAATTAGAGTGCTAGAAGTTAACACTGTTACAGCAAAGCGGGTCAAACCAGTGCGTTAGTGAGTGAGTACTTGGGGTTTAATGTCGTGCGTAACAATTTTTCAGTCATATGACGACGAAGAAGTCCTTAGAGTACATGTAATGTACCATATTGTTGCATCTCTTTTATTTAGTGCTGCTTCACTGAAATGACTTACCGAAGTCAAGTAAGTCGCCCCGCCCGAGCCCTTATACTTACAGTGATACGGGTCAATCAGTCCTTGCACTATCCCCTTAATGCTGAACGCCAAGCGCGAAAGTTCCCCTTTTAATGCCTTTGGTGTGACCCGACCCAGGGTTGACCCTGGATCTACCGGGGACGCTCTACTGACTGAGCTATCGAGGCCGGTCGAACCGGTAGGAGCACACATTAATACTATTGTAGGACGCCATAAAAAGTGCCTCGGTCTATATGTAGGCTAATGTCGTCTGCCCTCGTTCGAAACTTTCGTTGGATTTCAGTTTGACTGCTTTTTGTGGGATGCTAGTTATTATCTTTAATCAAGGCGTTTCTGTCATCTACATGTAGATCAAAATATGACTTTCTTTAAACGGATTAACCTCATCTTTCAGGTAAATGTGTGTGATTACATATGCACTGTCCGCTGTCTTTCTTACCCCAGGTATCCTCCCGGGGGCGAGTTGTAAGAACGTACGAAGAAACAAGACCAGTCAGCTCCAAAACATTCACATTCTCTTTTGACGTTACGTCAGCAATGGCGCCACGAGCGAAGGTTGTAGCTTTCTTCAGGACACAGAGCGGAGAAATCGTTGCTGATGCTTTAGAGTTTTTTGTCCAAGATCCCTTCGAAACAAAGGTATACTCGGCAAATCCGAGCTGTATGTGGAAATGTATGGAGAGTAAATGTGTGAAACAACGAAGACAGTGGTGGTTTCCAAATGATCTCAAAATGCCGTGTTGGCCTGAAATAAAAAGTCATATTCTTTGTAAACATCTTATAGGGTAATAGGGCTAATACAAATTGTTCTGTGTATGGCAGTTATCACATTTGATGATTGCTCTGGTTTTACTCTCTGTGCTGTAAATCGTTTATTGTATTGTAAACATCATAGGCACAGGTATTTTATAGTGATTGTACAGATATTCATTTGTGTGTCAATGAAAGTGATCACATAGGGGTATCCCCAACTAAGGGTCAATATGCTCTAGTAGCTTACGCTTCGATACACACTCAGTGTTTCTTGCCTGGTTAGTGGCCTATCTGCGTTGTGAGTGTTAACAACCGTGGTGTGTTACAGGTGTCTGTCGGATTCAGTGCGGAGGAAGTGAACCCAGGAGATGACGTCACGATGACGGTGCTGACAGCTCCCAACTCATTGGTTGCCACGCTGGTCGTGGACAAAAAGGTTCTCCTGCTCAAGTCCGGAAATGACATCACTGAAAGCCAGGTACTTACCACTTCTAAACACATTATGATCATTTTATTTGTTATTAGTAGAAAAGGGTCCTCGTTCCATAAATGGTTCAGACAACAGATGTTTGACTTGTGTCACATTGTTAGTAAACCTTCTAAATAGTCCCAAAGCGTAATTAATATGTTTTACACTGTTTCTTTCACTTGCATGACATATAAATCTTACCACGGACATTTGCTACTGTTGTTAGCCAGAAATACCACCGAATCATCTAAGCTTCTGTTTTGTTCGACTCTCTTCAGGTTACACGTTCCATATCTGGATTAGACTGTGGATACCTTAGCAGCGTGACGGATGCTGAGCAGGCATTTAGGGTAAGTTGACATTGTGACTAGTGAGTATAAAGGCCTATAGTAATATTATACAGATAGTGCATACTGTGGAGTGGGACATCAGGAATTGTCAGCTCTAGACAAGTTATATTCAACGAGGGCTTCGCTCTCGAAAAAAAGTACCTTTTCGAGTTTAAATCGCCGAATTTGTACGTCGATAACGGAGCTACCACCCTCCGGTTGTTTACTTTACGAACAAGGAGACGCCAGAAACCTCTCAAAGGGAGATAACTGCTGTGGGATAAACGCAGGTGATCGTTGGATATTAGCAAGAGTTCGTTGGATCGTTGTACATCATTTTTTGCGGAATATCATGTGACCGTCTCTCGACCAGTGGAACCGGAGAAAACCCTATGAGGTATAATAGTTTGCAATAATAGGGATATAGTCCGATACACTTAAATCAACATTCCACCCGTAAATGACGTGGTGAAGATTTTCAATGAAAATAATGGCGGATATGTGCATTTTCCCGAAGTTTTGTTTCGAGACTTGAAACTTGAATCTACATGGATACACCAAGAGAAGTACATGTATTAGACCGCGTTAAAAATTTAGGCCCTTATGTCTAATTTTAACGAAATTATTTCCGTGTTTTCGCTCAAATCGATAGACGACATGTGTTTCGATAGCAGTACTTTCTGGATGCTTTTCGTTGGTGGCGATATTCTCGACTGTGTAAAATGCCTTCCAAATACATAAATCGTTTGTGGCATCTTGTACGTTGACAGCAAGAGGACGGCAACCCTTCTATGTCCATTCACGCATCCTCACATTCTATAATTTGTCTTAATATAATAATATGTCTCGCAAGTCCGTACATTACACTCAAGACATTTCATCAGTATGTGTCAAATGTACTGGTTTACCTCCGTGCACTCTGATTACTCTACCCACAATCCTGACGGCTATGATATAAGTGAAAAATGCTTGAGTATTACGTTAAACATCGATTAAATAAACAAATACTTTGGTTTACAGGCATCCGGCTTTATTGTACTTACTGACAGTGTCCTACACAGCCAGCAATCATCGACAATCAGCCCCAGGGCACGTGAGTATATTTTATGATAATCATTTGCCATTACCTCCATCTAATGACGGGGTCACAGTTAAAAACATACACCTAAGTATGTTTCCTATTTGCGATGTAATTAAAATGTATAAACTTTATACGGTTATCATTACAATATAAACTATATGTTCTCCGAAAGTTGATTAGTTTTGCAGGTCCTTTCTGCTATTTATCTGACAAAATATAAACTCGCAAACGTCGAGCATGTAGGCCTACTATTGACATTTATAGCGTAAACTGTTTTTCAGATTTATTGAAATAAAAGTTTATAGATAGTTATGTTTCCGATGGAAAGGTAGGGGTGGGGATGGGGTTGGATGCTGAGGATTCACTCCACCCCACTCCACCCTTTCCATGTCTGTACCCAGAGGGACAGGAATGTCTTTTCGCCCCTCCTCCTTAGATTTGGCCCCAGAGAAACGTGTGTATAACATAGAATTCAGTGACTACTGATAACCTGAATCAACCACAATTGATTTGAAACCGGTTCCATGGATGTATACCTGTGTGTAGAAATTCAGATACATGTGTCCTACGTACATGTATAGGGTGAACACATTTGATGACAGGAAAGGTATGAATGGGTCACTCTAAGGGTTAAGCCCTTGGCTTGCCCCGTCATATTTAGGGATGGCAGGATCACCTGTCTTTCTTGTTTCATTTTGTTTTTCAAGGCATAAGTGCAAAAAAAGGAGGTTCTGCGCCTTTCTCATCTCAAGCAGACTTTGAATCTCCTGGTTCTGGCGGTTCACAACTTGAGGAACTAAGAACTCTGTTCCCAGAAACATGGCTGTTTGGTGTGGAAGTCGCCAAGTAAGTTAGGGCAAAAAAGTGTAAATGTTTTAAGGTTGGGAGGCTGGGACAAACCAATGATACACCCACTACCACACACGTCAGGCTTAGGGTTAATTCAGATCGTTTGTTCAGACCATCTGTACGTTAACAACAACAACTTCAGTAATACTTCAGTTTAAATGTTTCGCACGAATGCCATCCGTCATTTGTATCAAAAATCATACTAACTATTACGTCGACAAATAAGCTTTCTAGGTAAGTAATGTCTTGTTTCTTGATCTGTAGAACGAAGACAGATTTGTATGCACTAAGAAGTACCAAATTAGCATGACCGCATACCGCTTCTGTGTTAACTGCTAAACGCAAACATTTGATTTGACAGTTCCCGTGGGGAAGTGAATATCCGGACGACAGCCCCGGACAGCATCACCTCCTGGCAGGCCACAGCCTTCGCCATCAATGACCAGACAGGATTCGGTGTTTCTAAGGAACCAGCTAAGGTAATAACCAAGGAAAGAACTCGATATCTCTTACATAGTTTACTATGTTTATTGACAGAGATATAACATCGCTCTCATGGCTCTCAAGAGGCAAGTTAGTACATTTACCTTTGTTACTTGTTCTCAAAGGTGAAATGTGTCTAACGCCTTGATTTTTGCAAGAAGAAAATGATGTTCCACATTTAATAGATAGACCTTTTTGTTTACTAAGCCACTTTGCTGTTTGCTGATAAAAAGAAGGCTCTATAGAAACTGAAGCGGATTACAAAAATATCCAGGAAAAGAACATACGCTCCAACTGTGAACAGATTTGTGTGGTGAGGTAAACTGAATCCGGTAAATTTGTCTGTTGTGGAAATTAGCTAGAACTGCTCTGATTTTAATTATACTGTGTATCCCACAGCTGACCGTGGTCAAACCGTTCTTTGCTAACATCTACCTGCCATACTCCGTGATCCGAGGAGAAGAGCTCTTCCTTCAAGTCAATGTTTTCAACAATCTTAAAATAAATTTAACGGTGAGTACCTTGAGTATTAATACTGGTTATACGTTCCGATCAACCGTAATGATGACCTTTCCGGTAGAATAAAGATATCACGAAACTGAATAATCAAGATTATATTTGTTGCGACAAGTACATGTGCGGCTGTAAATCTCGCGGTATCTCTGTCACTCAGTCAGTTTTGACACCCTTTGACATGGATATGCTATCTGTTAACAAAAGCCATTCAATATACGGGCGGGGGGGGGGGGGCGTCAGCATGCAAGTCGACATACATTGCTTTGCAAGAGGTCCCAACCATTGCAAATTTGTGCTTGTCCAAGTATGCATTTGATGAAGGCGCGTGGTAAAACGTTGTCTGCAGTGACCGTTTCCAGATGTCCAACGCCTAATGAGAAATAAAACGTGAAAAAAAAGATGACAGAAATAAATAAACGAGCGGGACAAAATGACAGAAAACATTTTGACATGGATATGCTATCTGTTAACAAAAGCCATTCAATATACGGGCGGGGGGGGGGGCGTCAGCATGCAAGTCGACATACATTGCTTTGCAAGAGGTCCCAACCATTGCAAATTTGTGCTTGTCCAAGTATGCATTTGATGAAGGCGCGTGGTAAAACGTTGTCTGCAGTGACCGTTTCCAGATGTCCAACGCCTAATGAGAAATAAAACATGAAAAAAAAGATGACAGAAATAAATAAACGAGCGGGACAAAATGACAGAAAACATTTTGCCTTCCATGAATGTGAAACCATATGTTTAAGGATTCATTACTGATACACAATTTTAATGTCTATTTTTCGTGTAAAGGCAAACCAAAACAGATCATTTTTGATTTCAGGTTGATGTTGAGCTACAAGGATCTGATAGCTTCAGAACTCTTGACATCAGTGACACTGGAGTGGAAGTTCTACTTGCAGGAACCCGCAGCCAGACTTTAATAGTGAGTCTGCAAAATACTTTTTTCCCCAAAATCTGACGGTAAAAGGCGCAGTGAACAGGTAGGCCATCCTTTTCTATTCAACGGGACTTCATGTCGCTTTCAACATTATGTTTATCACATCAATACGGTGTCTCCCGGAATAAGTTGAGTCCAGATATAACGGATCCTTTACCTCATCAACGAAGCAGAATTTTGAATGATTATGACGTAACGTCACGTCGGCAATATTTCAGTCTTGTCATGGTGATGGCATTTGGAAGATTTATATGAACTAGTATTGCTAATAACGCAGGGGAATGAATTTTTGGGGTAAAATGCCACACGTCTTAACGTCATATATACACGCTCACGCAACGCGTTTTTAAATGAGTTTCACTTAATTATGAGGCTAATGTTATCGCCGATTTCAAGAATTATTTCTCTATTTGGAAGACAGCCTAATATAAATATTATTTGATGTACATTAGGTTCTGTTCACTTGATTTCTTTGGTTTTATTATTTTGCATAAAACCTCTCTAACCAATCGTTTCTAGGTACCCAGTGGTATTCCCAAATCTGTTGTGTTTCCTATCAAAGCTGTTAAGCTGGGGAATATTCCCATTACTGTGACAGCCCGGTCAGGAGCCGCCTTTGATGGTCTCACTAAGACTCTGCTCGTGGAGGTAAGTGACCTTCAAAACTGACATTCAGATTTACATGAGCAAAACTTTGTTCACTGTTATGTAACTGTCTTCATTTTTGCGCTCTCGTTTAAATAAGGTCGAGAATGTTTTCCTTTCAGTCTCCGAATTTGAACCACTTACATATTTCGTTAACATCTTATCTTTTTTATCACGGTACATTAAAGTGAATATGCTGCCATTTACCACGAAAAATATTTAATGACAAACACCTTACCATTTTAGTAAAATCTAACCAGTAAAATAAATATGCCAATCACTCTAAAAATTGCTTAGTTGGAAGACGCATTTTGGGTTGTTGACTGTCCCTCAAGTACTTTATCTGACAAAACTCTTCATACATGCAGCCAGAGGGCGTGGCGGACGAATACAATTTTATCCAGCTAGTAAATCTAACCAGCTCAAGCCAGTATCAAGCCACCAGTCCAGTTTCGTATCCACCAGGAGTGGTGCAGGGTTCAGAGAAACTCAGATTGAAGCTTGTGGGTAAGGTCAAAGACACCGTCAGTTCATGTGCTTCCTTTAGATATTTTATAAACTGTCATATACAGTAACAGAAAGTAACACAGTAATATGGTGACAGCCCGATCAGTTTACACAGACGTTTTGTCGCACAAGTGCTAATACTAAGACATTAACTCAAATACCAAGCTGACGCAACCAAAATCAAGCTGGGAACCAATACTGAGCCAAGCGGCAGGAGAGAGGGGTGGCGGGAGATATTCTCAGGGCGGCGAAGTCAACAATGACAAATGACAAGCCGATACCATTATATGTTAAGTGATACAAGACGACCATATGTCATTTCCGTAGGTGACGTACTGGGGGGCACGGTGTCGAACCTGGCAGGTCTAGTGCGCATGTCTTATGGATGCGGAGAGCAGAATATGGTGAACTTTGCCCCCACCGTGTTTGTGTCTACATACCTGCAGTCCGTGGGTCAGTTGACAGGAGAACGGAGGAGACAAGCGATTGACTTCATCTCTCAAGGTACAGTCGATTTAGCTCTAAAGAACATATAGGAAAAAAGACGTTTTGAAAGCATATTCTTACAAAATACATGTAGTTGCAGTTGGGAAAGATTAAATTCAAATCAACTGTTATAATTTTCAGGCCGACGTTATGTGCCAGCTGTTCAGAATTTGAAATGATGCTTAGAATCTTTCAGAGATAGGACGTATTGTGTGTTTGACGGCGGACGTTATCCAAGACTGAGGGAGTAGAGAATTTGAAATTTTCAGATATTTGTTTGGTTTTGAAGGATTCCAACGCCAGATGAACTACAGGAGGAACGACGGGTCTTACAGCGCATTCGGGAATCGCGACAAAGAAGGCAATCTGTGGTAAGTGAACCAGGGACTTACAGACATAAATCATAAAACATATTTTCCACTGTTCCCATTATTGTCGCAGCTCAGGTTTTACTCTCCGCACTCTGGTCTTTGTATTACAGAATGATGACCAGTTACAAACTCTGTACAGAAACATTAAGATAATTCAAAGAAACATTAAATCAAAATTTGGTAAAAAGCTCAGTTATTGAAGCAATGTTTTAACATAACTGGATAAATGTTTGTCCTGTACCTGTAGTTTATCCATCTATTTGTGAAACGAATCGTTTATCTCTTCTAGGATGAAGTGATATCAGTATTTCAATCAGACATGCAAATGCCCAAACTACCTACTAGTAATTTGATGTGTAAATATAATCAATCTATGTGACCCAAACCATTGGACATTTTTCAGCAAACTATCCACACGTCGTTAATTCGATGTCTGACTTTGTCAATGTCGCTACAGTGAAACAAACACATCCAAAATTTTTAAAGCTGAATCAGGTTTTTGTTAACTTAAGTTATCGCATTTCTAAATCTGAGTCATTCCCCTGCTGTCGTATATGTGAAATATTCTTTATTGGCGTAACACCAATAAAATAAGTAAATAAATCTGAGTTATTCCGTGTATGGTATTGTTGTTAACAATATTCCAACCCCTTAGAGCACTGGTAACTGACACCATTGTGCAGATTTATTGCCAAATCCCGGAAAGCATATTGAATGTTCGTAATATTCCGAACAAGTTAGACACCGTCTTTTGGGTTCAGATGTTTAAACACTACACACAGTTAACCACGCAATGGCATTTGCTGACAAACGATATGGCACATTTGGCAAGTATCTCCCATTATAAACAAGCTCCATTATCCTGTTTTTAATTATGAGTTGTCAGACCTGTGTCATCCACTGTAAGTCCCCGATATGATACAATTCATTTCTAGGCTAACAGCCTTCGTCGCCAAGTCCTTCGTAGCGGCTGCCAATAACGACTTTCTGAACCTGGACCCAGTGGCTCTGAGAGCATCTTATGCGTTTATAGCTGCACAACAGAACGTGGACGGATCCTTCCGGTCCAAGGGAATACTTCACAGCAAACGATTACAGGTAACAAGATTCCCGAACAGATTGTGGGGGTGTTGGGTGGGGTGCGTGGGGTAGGGGTATGTGGAGGGATACTGAACTGCAGTGACATTTGGCACAGTACAAACTTTTATAGTTAATGTAAACCGGTAGAAATACTATGAGGGAATATGTAGGCTTTAATGAGGTTGTTCGCGTGTCACATCTACCGGGGCAGCCAGACCGTCTGGGTATAATCAAAGTTTGAGGAAAATCGAGTTTTTAACGTGTATAAAATCTTCAAGCATATACAAATAAAACTGCCCTCAAGACTCATTTAACCATTTATTTGTTCTTACTAAGCCCTGACCAACGAAATTTTAGTTTTTTGCTCTTACTAAACCCTGACCAATGAAATTTTAGTTTTTTGTTCTTACTAAACCCTGACCAATGAAATTTTAGTTTTTTGCTCTTCCTAAAACCTGACCAGTGAAATTTTAGCCTTGTATATCAGTAGCTTGTTCGGTAGTCCTCAACATACCCATACAACATATGAACAGGCTACGTATTAGGCCCTTTATGTGGTCTAATAAAGTTACTGTCTTCCAATACTGCACACATGTGTTTGGGTAAATGTTCGGGTAAATGTGCGGGTAAAAATAAGAAGGTGGGAAAGTTCCTCAGTTAACTGCAAAAAGTCAATGGTTTTCTCTGAACACTTCGGTGTTCCTCCCTCATCAAACGGATAAGGAATTAGGTTTTAAGGATAAACCTGCCTTGAGTTTTGTTTTAATCCTCTGTTATAAAAACAAAATCAAACGAAAATTAACTGTATAATTATACAAATTATATTGATGTCAATAAAAATGGTACAAAACTCTTAATTGTCCTTATTTGGTTTGTGGTATTACAGGGACAATCTGGAGGTGGTGACGCCTTGACAGCCTACGTACTCACCGCCTTGTTGGAAAATCCGTCAACGGTAAACGAGGCCTTCTGATGAGGGTCCTCGGGAAAGACCCACTAATAGTCCTGTGTTCATTTATCAGTATCTACCATAAAATTATTCAGATAATCTGAAAGGAATGTTCTAACTGCAAGATATATATATTTTTTGACTTTGTTTTGTCTGCTTTATTATGTATCATCACAAGGACATAAAGCGAGACAAAGCTCTATTTATGTGATTCTCTATCTACGAACTCTAACGCACATTTACTAGTGCATTAAATCATGGAAACAGCCGATCTCACGTTTCCTTGTTTAGACGAGAACACCCCGCGATGCTTGTTGGTTGGGTGTCTTACACAATATGACTGACTGTAGGAAGAAGTTTCATGATAAAATTCATTGCTGCTTGTGTCTAACGAATGGCTCGAATCAGTCTGACAGAACTACCAACTTTTCCCGATGTCCTAGGCTGTCCATTGAGTTTTGGTTTAAGCAGCGGATTCAACGATTAAGTGTACAAAAAATATTTTCTATATCCCCTCAGGATTTTGTCTATTTTCAGTAACATTGTTCCAGCTAGTAGCCAGTCAGACTGGATGGAGTACATGCACCTGAACAATCACATAACCCAGTGCCATATTTGTTTCTGTTGTACAAATACCTCGTGTATTATATTTTCCTCAACAGGATACAAACTTCAGCCGTACTATCACCAAGGCTCAACGGTTTGTGGAGAACTACGTCAATACCAGCTCGGACCTGTATGACTTGGCTATCGGAGCGTACGCTTTGGCCCTGTCTGGTAGCCCACAGGCGGACAGTGTGCTGAAAACTCTTGAGGCCAGAGCTACAAATAGAGGTAAGTTCTAAGAAATTCCAGATGGTGACATTCATAATTTATCTATTATGCATTGTGGGTTGTGCATAGTAACAAATTAGAATACCTGTGTTTTGGTTTGTAAAATAGACTTGTGTTTACATAGCATCTGGCTGAACAGCATTGCTGGAAACGGATAATGTCCACCAAATATGCAAGGGCCACATACAGTAACAAAAACAACATAAATGTGTGTAACGTTATTTACCTCACCGCACACACACACACTCTTGTTCTGGCGATGTCTCAGAGATTCATATGTGTTAACATATTTAGATGTTTTGGCAATGTTTCAAAGATTCAACTGTTTCACATGCTCGTATATTCTGGCGATGTCTCAGAGATCTATATGTCTCCACACACTCATATGTTCTGGCGATTTCACAGATTCATATGTTACTCTGAAAGTATAAAAACGGCTGTAAGCAGTATGTTTTCCCGCCAATGGTGACACGTGGTGTGGGTGTGTCTGTTGCTACTAGTGGGAATCAAACATGTACGAGAATTGATATAATTTATTATCTACTGACAGACGGCTACACGTATTGGGAGGTGGAAGCTGAACCAGTGTACTTATGGGAACCGCCGAGACACCAGTCAAAGGCAGCCAGCATTGAAGCCACCAGCTACGTGTGTCTGGTGTATGCCCTGAAGAAAGACATCAGCAAGAGCTCCCAGTGTCTGGCTTGGCTCGTCAGTCAGCAGAATGATTATGGCGGATTTGTCTCCACTCAGGTAAGAGAAACCTTGTATTATACCTGAATTCGTGTATGTGTCTCTGTTGAGAATTACGAAACATTTAGCAGCAAGTATAAATCATGGAAATGCCTTGTTGGTATTTATTCTTCCCTGTATGATGATAAGTACCGAATATAACCTGGTAATCCGGATTCAGTGATATCGCCAGTTGTCTTTTAGGTAAACTTTGTATTTGTTTTACAAATATCAATAAAATAGATATTTGATTTCTCTTAATCATATAATGATGGATATTTCGTTACCTTTTATCGTACCATTTTGTTTCTATTGTCCTATAGGATACAGTGGTCGCCATCCAGGCTCTCAGTGCTATGGGGCCTTTCTTCTACACGAAAACCCAGGACGGTTCTGTCACTGTTGAGGCCGCCGGGACTTCTGCATCCCTCACTGTGAACGACGCCAACAGGCTGGAGTTACAACAGGCTACGGTATAGTGTACTGTCTGTCTGCCAGGGTTTTCATGCTTTCTCTAGTTAATACAACATAAGGAAACTTTTAAATCGGCTTGTCAAAGAACAGCGATAAGTGAGATTCAATGTTAGAATTATGATAATTGTTCAAAGAAACATACTCTTATTGCCTTGCAATAGGCAAGATGTTTGCCCACAGCATTTTACACAAAAGACTAATTTAATAGCATCTGCCCTGTAGCACATCCCACAGGATCACCGATGAGATAAAGACTTTGTCTTCATTGTCATGTTTTATCGCCTTCAGCTACCAGTTAACGCCAGCAGTGTTACCGTGCGGGCATCGGGTATGGGTGTATTCTTGGTCTCCGTAAGTACATGTATATACATTAACGTTTTACACACTTTGGCTATAAAAATTCTTTTAAATCTCTATAAAAATTACAAATTTAAATTAAATTATTGATGATTTTGGTAGTGTATCTTATATATTAGCCTTTGTATTACATCAGGGAAGGGCCTCCGTGGCTCAGTTGGTTGGCGCGCTAGCGCAGCGTGATGACCCAGCAGTCTCCCACCAATGCGGTCGCTGTGAGTTCAAGTCCAGCTCATGCTGGCTTCCTCTCCGGCCGTACTTGGGAAGGTCTGCGAGCAACCTGCGGATGGTCGTGGGTTTCCCTCGGGCTCTGCTCGGTTTCCACCTACCATAATGCTGGCTGCCGTCGTATAAGTGAAATATTCTTGAGTACGGCGTAAAACACCAATCAAATAAATAAATAAATAAATATTACATCCGGTCAAGCTTGTAGCGTTATATCGAGTCATAGAGTTATATGGAGCATAGGATTGCTACCTTTAGACACCATTCTCTGGTTTGCAGTAAGATCTGGGTTCAGTGATATTTTTGTATCACATTCACACAGTAAATAATGCATATCGTTTGACTTGTCTTTTCGTCGCATGTTTTCAGATTTCAGTTAGATACCACATCCAGACCCCAGTACTGGAGCCCTCGTTCACGCTCACCACGACCCTTATCAGAGACACACCCGCGGCCATTGAGCTAAGCGTTTGTGCCAAGTGAGTACGATACACCAGGATGCCGGCTCTTCAAAGCATGTGGTTCCCAACACACGCTGTCTTTCTTTGGGATAGGTAGCCAATCACAATTTCTGAAGACAAAATTCTACCTTGGATGCTTACTGTGGGTTATTTTTGTTTGACTTTTGATGATGGCACCTCAGTGTTCTGTTGTGCATATAGCCATGCCGTCATCTATTTTACATTGCCTTGAGCTCTGAAACATCATGCCACGGCCATATCAGTCATAAATTTAGATCTAAATTTTGAACTAAATGCAAATATTAATTATGTTGAATAGGTTATTATGGTTAGGTTTGTTAGATACTTGACGACGGTCAGTGATTTTCTACAGACAACCCTGTTTTCTTCACTCATAAAACTAACCGCTGTGGTACAAGTGACAAATTCTGAATGCAGCCTTAAATGCAAATGTCATAAATGAAATGAATCAAACAGAATTTAGAAACGGGTTTGAGCTCCTTATACTATCATTGTTAGGGAAGTATTTGTCTTTGAGCGCTCCATTAACGAAGTACTACTGTTGTCAGATATCTCCGTGGTGAGGCCAGCAGTATGGCGAACATTGAGATCCGGCTGCCGTCAGATTTTAGCCTGACTCAGCAGGGGAAAGATCAACTGCTGTCTGTGGCCAAGAGGGTGGATGTTCTGGACGGCAAAGTCTTGATGTATCTGGATGAGGTAAGCGAAATTCGTTGCTATGGAAGTATGTGATACTCATCCTCTTTGTGATATACAAGGATGATATGTGAACAATAATTTACGATCTGCACTGTTAAACTTTCCAAGTGTTTTCTCTGACATACTCTGAACAAGTTCACTCCTTAAATAAGTGCGAGTCCGAGTTAAGCTAATTTGTAAATGTGATCCGATCTGCATTTCTCCAGTTTAGAACACTATAAAATCTTATATTTTTGTCCTCGTTAGATAACAAGCACAGGCGTTTGTACCAGTTTTACGGCAATCGGAAGTGGGAACGTTAACAAACCCAAGCCCAATCCTGTCAGAGTGTTCGACTATTACAACCCAGGTTAGTTTTACTCTTTTTTATTTTTTGCCAATGGCCACGATCGTGCTTAAAATGAAATTGGGGCCTTTTTCAAAAGAGCTCTCAGATGTGTGGAGGAGTGACTGAGTGCTTGGGGTTCAACGCCGTACTCAACAATTTTTCAGTCATATGACCACGAAGAAATCCTTAGGGTGTATATAAGGTGCCTCCTTGTCGCAGGAAGGATTTCCAGCACTCTTTGACTGGTAGTTAACGTGGATCTCTCGCAGTCTTCACCGATATGACATCGGCCAGGTTTATAGGTGGTGGAAGCTGGAGTACCCGGAGTGAACCGTCGACATGTACCTGAGAAACCACAGCTACTCATGAATTTCAGGCACAGTTGAAATAGCGATAGCTGGATTCGAGCACGCGCTCTAGATTTAGGTCAGAATGTTTTCTCACAAATTTCTTTTGCCTCCTTTTTAGACGATTCCGCTCTTTCGTTCTATACCCTATCGTCGCTGAATGGGAATTTCTGTGATTCTGCCGTTTGTGCTAACGACTCTGCAGGCTGTTCGGCCAACTGCCCCGTAAGTAACTGACTTTTGTGCGGAGGATGGGGAATAAATGAATGTAGCATGTAGCCTGTGGTTTTGTGTGAAGTATGGGGAATGAACGAATGTAGTACGTAGCATGTGGTTTTTGTGAAGGATGAAGAATGAATGAAAGTAGCATGTAGCCTGTGTTTCTGTGTGAAGTACGAAAAATGAATGAATGTAGCATGTAGCCTGTGGTTTTGTGTGAGGCACGAAAAATGAATGAATGTTGCATGTAGCCTGTGGTTTTGTGTGAAGTATGAGGAATGAACGAATGTAGTACGTAGCATGTGGTTTTTGTGAAGGATGAAGAATGAATGAAAGTAGCATGTAGCCTGTAGTTCTGTGTAAAGTACGAATAATGAATGAATGTAGCATGTAGCCTGTGTTTTTTCTGACTTTGGTGTGCGTGGTAAGAAAGAAATGTGACATGTAGCCTATCGTTTCTATGAAGGATGAGGGATGAACGAATGTAGCATGTAGTATCATTTATGGGTAGCACGAGGAATGAATGAAGGTAGCATTTATAATGTTGTTTATGTGGGAGATGAAGGATATGTATGAATGAATGTAGCCTATCGTTTGTGTGGAGGATGAGAGAATATAGAATGCAGCCTGATGTATATGTGAGGGACCAGGGATGAGTGAATGGGGTATGCAACCTGAGGTTTATGTGAACGACGAAGAATGACTAAATGTAGCATGTCATCTGTCGTTTGTGGAGATGGAGAGAAATGCATGAATATAGCCTACTGTTTATGTGGAAGATGAAGTGCAAGTAGCACGAATTTATCATGTAGCCTGTCGTTTATGTGGACGATGAGAGAATACAGAATGAATATAGACTGCAGTTTGTGAGGGATCAAGAATGAATGAATGGGGTATGTAACCTAATGTTCATGTGAAAGATGAAGAATGACTAAATGTAGCATCTGTCGTGGAGGGATAGGAATGGTCGAATGTAGAATGTAGCCTGTTGCTTATGCGGAAGATGAAGAATGAATGAATGTATCTTATGAACCTGCTGCCGGTGTGATAAATGAATGAATATACCTTGAATAGATGTTAAAAATATATTTTACATGTACGTAGAAGGTTGTGCAGAAAGAAAGAACTTACACATTTAAATTTCATATATGGTAGAAACTTTATCCTGTCATTGATGATTGACCAAGTTCAGATTACTCGAGAAGTCAAACTACATAACACTACATAAAGTTTCTTGCAATTGCCATGTTGTTGTTGTTTATTTTTTCAGAAACGCAGGAGAAAGTAAGGAGGATACAACGTGAGGAATACCTACGATACAGCTATTGCAGGATTTCATTTTTAATTTACACAAGTTATTGTTTTCGTTTAAATACTGAGGCAAATTTGGTCTTGTATACATAACAAAGTCTTCTTAATTTTAGTGTCTTCAGATCGTAGATAAATTACTCGTATGCTTTTTAAATTTGGGGATTGATAAAATAAATGCGTTTAGTAGATATTAATTTTATGAGTTTGTCCTTAGTTTATTTATTTTTTTTACAATTAAGCCAATTTCAATTTAGCCAATTTACGTGTTTCTACGAGTGAGGTTGATTTTCATGATCACAGTGGTCATTGTTTACGAAGGACTGAGATATTACAAGAGTTCGCATTTCACCGGTAACGTGTGACCATTTGTCTGCTTTTACACTGTCGTCGCTGCTCTGGTTTTGCTCTCCGTGCTCCAGGCCGTTAATTATATTCTCAGGTATTTCGTCTTTACAAGACAACTGCATGGGTTGTAGTAGGCGTCGTCACCATTACTTAGGTTAAATTAGAGTGGAACACGAACAAGAGCTTTGATTCTGATCGCAGTTATCATTCTGAAATTCGAACCCTCGCTGTCGTGTGGGATGAACACGAGAAAATCGATCCCAATATGCCTTCGGAGGGTAATTTGAGTACATGGCTGTCACACCAACCCAGTTATGTACGGCCTCTTGCCAAATTACCTCAATTGGGGTCTTATTCTAACTGTTCATGTAATTGTTTAAAAAGTGGCAAATTAGTCCCCCCAACCCCAGCACCATGGCAAAAAGCATTGGTTTTAGCTGCAATTCATTAGGTTCCAAAGGTCTAGAATTACTCAAAATACTGCGTTGTCACATTTATTTTCTATTTCTCTCATTCTGTAGTGCGTTAAGTGTGGCCTAGCGGTTAGCGTGCTAGTATAGTTATAGTTATGCTTGGAGTTATGCTGGCTTCCTCTCCCGTCATACGTGGAAAAGTCTGTCAGCAGCCTACGGATGGTCGTGAGTTTCCTCCTACGATAATGCCGGCCGTAGCCGTATATGTGAAATATTTTTTAGAGTACGGCGTAAAATAAATCAATAAGTAAATATATCTTCTTTAGTTCATCTGACTCCACTGAGAAGTCTGTTAGACAACTTATAAGGCTCTATAGTTTAACGTCGCATCCCCCCCTGCGGATTTATTCCACATCCCCCCCCCCCACCACCCATGCCGCCGAAGTTATAACCATCTTTAACATAAGCTTGCTATCTCACAGCATATACGATTTGTCTAACAGTGTTAGATATGGGCCATTCACTTATTGAGCGTTCTGAGTGAAAGACGACACGAATCATGACGCACAAGGAGTCACAGTTACTATTTGTGATGTATATACATCACCGTATATAAACTGTTATATTTACGAAGGGCTTTAACAAACTAAGGCAACTCACTTAAGTGGGAACATGTACTGGATTGAACACTGCAGGTAATTTGAGCCAATGATAAGTTAGTCCTAGCTAGGTCATCCACATGAAGTCTCTCGGCACATAACTCCATTAAGTGTTGTTCCTGCAGAAATCCTACAGATCGTGTGACCTGAGGTCTAAGACGGATAATCCGCTTATTCACTTCACTTGTAGAACTTCACTTGTAATGAGGAGCCCATCATTATATGTCGTAGTACCATCTCCAGCAATGTACCTTTATGCTTACCGGAGAACCATGTTTTATGATACCATGTTCATTTGAAAACTCTACGTGCTGATCTCGATCACGTCATCGAAAAAACTGACGCTAGGAATCCTGGGAGCTGGACAGTAGTGAGCGTTACAACTGACAGAACCTTCAAGTGCCCACACTGTCCTGAAACGATCATCCTTGGACTCCCAAACACCATTGCCAGCTAGTCGACGTATACGTCATTTGCAAGGACATGACCCGGCCACATGGAGATAAAAATGATAATTAGCGCGCTAGCGCAACGTAATGAGCCTCTCACCAATGCGGTCGCTATGAGTTCAAATCCAGCTCAGGCTGGCTTCCTCTCCGGCCGTAAGCGGGAAGGCCTGCCAACAACCTCCGGATGGTCGCGTGACTCCCCCGCTTTGCCCGGTTTCCTCCCACCAAAATGCTGGCCGCCGTCGTATAAATGGAATATTTTCGAGTACGGTGTAAAACAACAATCAAATAAATAAATAACATAATGCTGGCGGCCGTCGTATGAGTGAAATATTATCGAGTACGGCGTAAAACACCAATCAAATAAATAAATAAATAAATAAACATGATAAAGGTAGTGTTCCTCGTCTGTTGAGCTGTGGCGTCATATTGCCTGGACACAAAAATAGGCTGCAAGACCTTCAACGTAGAGACTAGAGTACATGTACAAGAGTTATCTTCGTAAGGACTGGAACATGATTCTTATCCGTTATACATACCAGATGGCTTACACACTCCTCTTATCCACCTTCATTGAACTTTCTTCGATGCTGTTTCATGTTTTCCAGTTGACCAATCCATGCCCGTCTGAATTCCCGCCCATGTAGCTGGGGTACGCGTTTGTGTGTTCACTTCCGTCGTCGCAATTCTAAGGTGATGGCTGCCGCCAGAGTGAGATTTAAAGCCTTGTCACACGGTGTCGGTAAAATCCAACTTTTACAGCCGGTCGCTGATGGATTCCGAAGTTAGGCGCCACGTGCACACTACCAGTCATGAGGTTGGTGATAATGTACGAGTCAATGGTGAAGTCACGTGTCTCGTGAGGGTTACGGCAGTTCTGCGTAAAATCAGCTTTTGGAGGTCGTTTGTAACCTGATAACATCACTTAAAGACTGCAATCGATAGGAAATTAAGCCACCGTTTTGGAAAACCAGGGGTGTCTCTAGCAAAAATGAGCTGGTTTGCAGATATCAGACGAAACAGTGGATTCAAGGAGGTGAAGCATGCTGCCGTCGCATGGAGACGGATACAACTCCCATTTAAATGTGTATATCTACTGAAGTTGTCCACTCTGCCTTCATATACTGAAGTTGTTTATTCTGCCTTCATGTACTGGAGTTGTCCACTCTGCCTGTATCTTCTAGAGTAGTCCACTCTGTCTGTATCTCCAAGAGTCGTCCACTCTGGCTGTATCTACTAAACTTGTGCACTCTGCCAATATCTACTAGAGTTGTCTGCTCTGGCTGTATCTACTACAGGTGTCTACTCTGCCAATATCTACTAGAGTAGTCCACTCTGTCTTCATATACTAGAGTTGGCCACTCTGCCAATATTTACAACAGTTGTCCACTCTGCCAATATTTGCTAGAGTTGTCCACTCTGCCTTCATATACTGGAGTATCCACTAGACTCTACTCCCCTATGGTCTACTAGAGTCGTCTACTCGCCTTAATTCCCTCTCATATGCACGTACTAGAGTGTCTTCTTCCCAGTCGTCTACAAGAGTTGTCTAATCCCCTGCCATCTACTAAAGCCGTCTACTCGCCTGTCATCTACTAGAGTTGTCTCCTAGTAGACTTGTGTTCTTCCCTGTCATCTACAAACTATCTCCAGGCCAGGCGAAAATCCAATACATATTGATTTATTCCCTGATGACGATGGCAGTTCCTTTCGAAACAATGACTGGGCTAAATTCAAAACTGGTACCTTGTAGTAGTAAGGTTTTACGTGCTGGTGTGAATAGTTATTCGCTGAATATAAGTGGACTCTAATAAACGGGCCATTCCCATGTGACTTGATTGCTCAGTTGGTACAGAGGTGGGGCTAGACACTGTAAGTGTTGAGTTTGAGTCTCACTCGAGCTTTGACTGAGGCTGGTCTTGAGATGATTATTTCAGTGTTGGAAATTCAATATAAACTACTGGGCAAAAGAAACGTATAACTTTTAAATGCAGTTTTTTTCTATGGAAAAATAAGTTGAATAAGTTTGAACGTTGTGCGAATACGTTTGCACATAAGCACCATGTGTACACGTCACTTTTTAACGAGATTCATTGAAATTGGTGTAAGACATAATGAAAAATCGGAAAAACAGAGTTTCGGGCCCTGTTGAAAATTCTCGATAATGACCGCCGTATAAATACCGATGTAGCGCATTCTAAGGGTGCAATACAATAAAAAAACATCTAAGAGATGCCGAGACTCACACAAGCAGAACGTGATAGAGCCACTGGTATGGCCGACATGGGGGCCAGCCAACACCACGCCAGAACATTCAATTGCAGTCAAGCCACCATCAGCAGACTGTTGGGTCGTTACCGCCTAACAGGCAGGACACAATATCGTCCCAGATCGGGCAGGCCAAGTGTTACAACGCCTGGCGAAGACCGGTACATCCGCACAATCCACCTGCGTAACCGGTTTGTGACGGCGACGTCAACGGCAGAAACGGCGGAAACGGCACTGGGACACCTCATCAACAGACGCACAGTCTTACGACGACTTCGCGTGAGTGGTATCAGAGCCTATCGCCCCTTCCGTGGAATGGCATTGACTCCTCTACACCGTCAGAACAGGCTGCGCTGGGCAAGAGTTGTACGTCGATGGCAGCGACGAGACTGGGAAAGGGTGCTGTTCTCTGATGATAGCCGATATAAGCTCTTCAGAAATGATGGTCGAATTCGTGTGTATCGACGCAGGGGAGAGCGATAGGCACAAAACTGCATTCAGAATGTCCACCCTTTTGGTGCTGGTGGGGTGCTTGTATGGGGCGGAATTTGTGGACAGGTGAGAACGAGATTGGTCATCATCCAGGGAAATCTGACTGGCCAAAAATACCGACATGAAATATTGGAACCTGTTGTGGTGCCATTCGTGCATCAACAGCAAAGGGGTATCCTTTTGCAGCAGGACAATGCACGACCTCATACCGCCAGAGTTGTACTAAATTATGTGGACACCGTTGATGTCAACGTACTGCCTTGGCCAGCACGATCGCCAGACATGAATCCCTTAGAGCATCTGTGGGATCATCTTGATCGACGTCTGAGACAACGCGTGCCTCTCCCACAAAACAGGCAACAGCTCGAACAGGCTTTATTTGAGGAGTGGGACAGAATTCCTGATGACGTCATCCGGCGGCTGACGACTTCCATGAGGAGACGTATTTTAGCTTTAATTGATGCAATGGGTGCTCACACACGCTACTAACGATCTGTCTTATGACATGATAGGACATTAGGTACACCTTTTTAAGGGAGTCCCTTTAGTTGCATTTGTGTAATTTTTCAGATTTACCCCATGCCTTCTTTACTCGGCCTGACAGCAAGTGTAATATCCATATGGCTTTGAATTTTTGAACTTGGAAAATGGTTTATTGCAATATAAGGCTTATCATGTTGATACTGTCTGTCTTTCTTTCTCTTTCTTGTGGTGCTGAACAAGGTTATACGTTTCTTTTGCCCGGTAGTATATATTAAAGTACATGTTGGGTGATTTTGAATATAGTCAAAAAGCTAATGTACATACCTTTCGTACAACCATATTTTCTGCAGATACTCAGACAGACAAATTTCTGTTTGATACCAACATATGCTGTATACAAAGATTTGAAAAGTAACTAAAAGAACAGTGGTTAACATGTATTTTTACACAGATAAAACTGTGGTAAAGAGTTCTACAAAACTGGAAGGACTCATAAGTACATATTATTTTAGACACAAACACTGACTTTGTACCGATATGTAAATATATGTACAATGTGAGGAAGTGTGATAAAAATTCCTTGCATGTTTGATATTGACTGAAGTAGTGTTTATAATAACATATCTCGATTATTCACAAAACTAAACCAAAAAAGGATTTGCCTTACCTGATGTGTTGAACGGACAGTGCATGAGGTTTAAAATTGAAACAACGCTGAATATACATGTATTCATGGTGAATATCAACAAATTCATTCAAATGCTTGAACTACAAGATTTTAATTTCCACAAACCATATTATAATCGCCTTTGTTTATACTGTATGTTTATTTTATTACTGAAATATTCTGAAGAACCACCCAAAACATAAAAGCGTCATAAATGTGTGAAAATGTTATTGTATGAGAGATCTACAATCATAACATAAACTAAGTGTAGTGTTCATTTGTTATTTGAGCAAGTTAGGTTTTTATGTAACCGGTGCTTTGAGCATTATGGAATAGAATATATATGTATGATGGCTCTGTGTTGGAAGTACATGAGCCTGTTGTTTTTGAACATCAGTGTAAGCCTGCACTGATACCGACCGTTAAGTAAGATAGGTATCTTCCAGAAGTAGTTAGACCAATAAGCCTGCAGTGAAGAAGATACAACACTAATTATGTTACAATTTTTTTGTGAACAGACACATTCCTACGATTTCCCAGTGATTTGATTATAGTCGACCGCTCGTTCAACTGATGTACCTCGTCCATTTGTGAGGATGAGATCATTTTTACTTGCGATCAGATGTTTCTTCTGATGTTATTATTTCTTGCAAGAGCTAGAGGGAAGCCTAACTGAAAATTTGCTGAAGTAGGCAGTTCCGGTTCTGATAGTTAATGAGGGATTTTGCTAATAAGAACTTCATGTACATGTGCTTAATTCATGTATTATTTACTGGTGGGAGTACATACAAAACCACGTACGTGGGAAGGTCTGTCAGCAACCTCGGATGATCGTGGGTTCCCCCGAGGCTCTGCCCGGTTTCCACGCACCACAATAATGGCCGCCGTCGTATAAGTGAAATAATCTTGAGTACGTCGTAAAATACCAATCAAATCAAATAAATACATACAAACCATTATCGGTATATTTAATAAACCTGATTGTAACAGTGAGGTTGCTAGGATATTTAAATAAACTTGGTGAACGAGGTAGCCCCACTACCATTAGGCCTAATTACAAACTATACAGAGTGATATGCACAGTAGGCTTAAAATGTAAATATGGCCGCAAAGAGATAAACCTACAGCTTAAGGGTGGCCAGATGTGCATTCACCCATCTGCATTTGACTCTATCATTGTCCCTATATTCCTGACAGCACACCCCCATCCCCTCAACATAAGCCTTAGAATACATGGAATATACAGTCAGCTAGATCATGCATATCAAAACTATGCACTAACCAACTACTTCATAATTGTGTTGTATTATCATGTACGTGAGACAATGCCATGGATTAAAACAGGGAGAAGTTATTAAATTTTCAAATGATATCCAGAGATCATTAATGATGATCAATGGCAATGACACAAAACAAGACTTTGATATCCCCTTTGTGCACCATACCCACAACTTCTGACAGTAGCAGCTAGTGCCCCTTTAGAATTTGCAATTCATGTCAGTTACATTTCTTTAATCTTTTACCTGCCGGTTTCCTCCAACCATAGGGGAAAGTGGGGCAAAATGGAACAGTTCTCAGAAACGCATAATACTGGTGCTGCCGCGTATGATGTCGCGTCCAGAATCAGAACGAGGTCGATTTACAACAACAAGGTCGTCATTAAAAGCTCACGTGGACATGAATTCATTTTAGCGGCAGTTTTTGAATTTTGACCCGTTTGATCTAAGGTAAGCACGTTTTTAAGCTCGGTATGAGCATAACTTATCCTAAGAAATACTACCTTAAACATATCCATTTGAAACTTTGCATAATTAGCTCCCACAAACAAGTAAATAATGTGAACACAGCAACGAGTTTTAGCCCATGATGGCGATGATTCAATTTTAACAGTTGGGGGCAAAACGGGACACACTGGAATGGGGCAAAATGGAACATGTGGACCATTTTGCCCCACACTGTGTCCCGTTTTGCC